>NC_072423.2:167012187-167324843 GCF_028878055.3 Symphalangus syndactylus | reverse complement strand
TCAGATCTGCTCAATCAAAAGTATGGTTTAACTCTGTTAGCTGAATGCACAGATCAGAAAGAAGTTTCACCGAATGATTCTGTGTAGTTTATATTTGAAGACATTCCTTTTTCCACTATTACCCTCTTAGCGCTCCGAATCTCAACTTGCATTTTCTACAAAAAGAGTGTTTCATAACTGCTCAATCAAAAATATGTTTTATCTCTGTTAACTGAATTTACAGATCAGAAATAAGTTTCACAGAATGCATCTGTGTAGTTTTTATTTGAAGATATTCTTTTTCCCAATGTAGGCCTCTTAGCGCTTAGCATGTCCAATTGCAGTTTCTACAGAAAGAGTGTTTCAGAACGGCTCAATCCAAAGTAAGGTTCAACTCTGTTAGTTGAATGCACAGAACAGAAAGAATTTTCACAGAATGCTACTGTGTAGTTTATATTTGAATATATTCCTTTTTCCACTATTACCCTCTTAGCGCTCCGAATGTCCACTTGCATTTTCTACAGAAAGAGTGTTCAGAACTGCGCAATCAAAAGTATGATTTAACTCTGTTAGCTTAATGAACATATCAGAAATAAGTTTCACACAATGCTTCTGTGTAGTTTTTATTTGAAGATATTATTTTTCCCAATAGAGGCCTCTTAGCGCTCAGAATGTCCAATTGCAGTTTCTACAGAAAGAGTGTTTCAGAAAGGCTCAATCAAAAGTAAGGTTCAACTCTGTTAGTTGAATGCACAGAACAGAAAGAAGTTTCATACAATGCTTCTGTGTAGTTTATATTTGAACATATTCTTTTTTCCACTATTACCCACTTAGCGCTACGAATGTCCAGTTGCATTTTCTACAGACAGAGTGTTTCAAAACTGCTCAATCAAAAGTATGGTTTAACTCTGTTAGCTGAATGCTCAGATCAGAAAGAAGTTTCACAGAATGCTTCTGTGTAGTTTATATTTGAATATATTCCTTTTTCCACTACTACACTCTTAGCGCTCCAAATGTCCAGTTGCATTTTCTACAGAAAGAGTGTTCAGATCTGCTCAATCAAAAGTATGGTTTAACTCTGTTAGCTGAATGCACAGATCAGAAAGAACTTTCACAGAATGATTCTGTGTAGTTTATATTTGGAGACATTCCTTTTTCCACTATTACCCTCTTAGCGCTCCGAATCTCCACTTGCATTTTCTACAGAAAGAGTGTTTCAGAACGGCTCAATCAAAGCTAAGGTTCAACTCTTTTAGATGAACAAACAGAACAGAAAGAAGTTTCACACAATTCTTCTGTGTAGTTTTTATTTGTAGACATTCTTTTTCCCAATATAATCCTGTTAGCGCTCAGAATGTCCAATTGCAGTTTCTACAGAAAGAGTGTCTCAGAACGGCTCAATCAAAAGTAAGGTTCAACTCTGTTAGTTGAATGCACAGAACAGAAAGTAGTTTCATACAATGCTTCTGTGTAGTTTCTATTTGAACATATTCTTTTTTCCATTATTACCCACTTAGCGCTACGAATCTCCAGTTGCATTTTCTACAGACAGAGTGTTTCAAAACTGCTCAATCAAAAGTATGGTTTAACTCTGTTAGCTGAATGCTCAGATCAGAAAGAAGTTTCACAGAATGCTTCTGTGTAGTTTATATTTGAATATATTCCTTTTTCCACTACTACGCTCTTAGCGCTCCAAATGTCCAGTTGCATTTTCTACAGAAAGAGTGTTCAGATCTGCTCAATCAAAAGTATGGTTTAACTCTGTTAGCTGAATGCACAGATCAGAAAGAAGTTTCGCCGAATGATTCTGTGTAGTTTATATTTGAAGACATTCCTTTTTCCACTATTACCCTCTTAGCGCTCCGAATCTCCACTTGCATTTTCTACAAAAAGAGTGTTTCATAACTGCTCAATCAAAAATATGTTTTATCTCTGTTGACTGAATTTACAGATCAGAAACAAGTTTCACAGAATGCATCTGTGTAGTTTTTATTTGAAGATATTCTTTTTCCCAATGTAGGCCTCTTAGCGCTTAGCATGTCCAATTGCAGTTTCTACAGAAGGAGTGTTTCAGAACGGCTCAATCAAAAGTAAGGTTCAACTCTGTTAGTTGAATGCACAGAACAGAAAGAATTTTCACAGAATGCTACTGTGTAGTTTATATTTGAATATATTCCTTTTTCCACTATTACCCTCTTAGCGCTCCGAATGTCCACTTGCATTTTCTACAGAAAGAGTGTTCAGAACTGCGCAATCAAAAGAATGGTTTAACTCTGTTAGCTTAATGAACATATCAGAAATAAGTTTCACACAATGCTTCAGTGTAGTTTTTATTTGAAGATATTATTTTTCCCAATAGAGGCTTCTTAGCGCTCAGAATGTCCAATTGCAGTTTCTACAGAAAGAGTGTTTCAGAAAGGCTCAATCAAAAGTAAGGTTCAACTCTGTTAGTTGAATGCACAGAACAGAAAGAAGTTTCAAACAATGCATCTGTGTAGTTTATATTTGAACATATTCTTTTTTCCACTATTACCCACTTAGCGCTACGAATGTCCAGTTGCATTTTCTACAGACAGAGTGTTTCAAAACTGCTCAATCAAAAGTATGGTTTAACTCTGTTAGCTGAATGCTCAGATCAGAAAGAAGTTTCACAGAATGCTTCTGTGTAGTTTACATTTGAATATATACCTTTTTCCACTACTACTCTCTTAGCGCTCCAAATGTCCAGTTGCATTTTCTATAGAAAGAGTGTTCAGATCTACTCAATCAAAAGTATGGTTTAACTCTGTTAGCTGAATGCACAGATCAGAAAGAAGTTTCACAGAATGATCCTGTGTAGTTTATGTTTGGAGACATTCCTTTTTCCACTATTACCCTCTTAGCGCTCGGAATCTCCACTTGCATTTTCTACAGAAAGAGTGTTTCAGAACGGCTCAATCAAAACTATGGTTCAACGCTTTTAGTTGAACAAACAGAACAGAAAGAAGTTTCACACAATTCTACTGTGTAGTTTTTATTTGTAGACATTCTTTTTCCCAATATAGGCCTCCTAGCGCTCAGAATGTCCAATTGCAGTTTCTACAGAAAGAGTGTTTCAGAACGGCTCAATCAAAAGTAAGGTTCAACTCTGTTAGTTGAATGCACAGAACAGAAAGAAGTTTCATACAATGCTTCTGTGTAGTTTATATTTGAACATATTCTTTTTTCCACTATTACCCACTTAGCGCTACGAATGTCCAGTTGCATTTTCTACAGACAGAGTGTTTCAAAACTGCTCAATCAAAAGTATGGTTTAACTCTGATAGCTGAATGCTCAGATCAGAAAGAAGTTTCACAGAATGCTTCTGTGTAGTTTATATCTGAATATATTCCTTTTTCCACTACTACGCTCTTAGCGCTCCAAATGTCCAGTTGCAGTTTCTACAGAAAGAGTGTTCAGATCTGCTCAATCAAAAGTATGGTTTAACTCTGTAAGCTGAATGCACAGATCAGAAAGAAGTTTCACCGAATGATTCTGTGTAGTTTATATTTGAAGACATTCCTTTTTCCACTATTACCTTCTTAGCGCTCCGAATCTCCACTTGCATTTTCTACAAAAAGAGTGTTTCATAACTGCTCAATCAAAAATATGTTTTATCTCTGTTAACTGAATTTACAGATCAGAAATAAGTTTCACAGAATGCATCTGTGTAGTTTTTATTTGAAGATATTCTTTTTCCCAATGTAGGCCTCTTAGCGCTTAGCATGTCCAATTGCAGTTTCTACAGAAAGAGTGTTTCAGAACGGCTCAAACAAAAGTAAGGTTCAACTCTGTTAGTTGAATGCACAGAACAGAAAGAATTTTCACAGAATGCTACTGTGTAGTTTATATTTGCATATATTCCTTTTTCCACTATTACCCTCTTAGCGCTCCGAATGTCCACTTGCATTTTCTACAGAAAGAGTGTTCAGAACTGCGCAATCAAAAGTATGGTTTAACTCTGTTAGCTTAATGAACATATCAGAAATAAGTTTCACACAATGCTTCTGTGTAATTTTTATTTGAAGATATTATTTTTCCCAATAGAGGCCTCTTAGCGCTCAGATTGTCCAATTGCAGTTTCTACAGAAAGAGTGTTTCAGAAAGGCTCAATCAAAAGTAAGGTTCAACTCTGTTATTTGAATGCACAGAACAGAAAGAAGTTTCATACAATGCTTCTGTGTAGTTTATATTTGAACATATTCTTTTTTCCACTATTACCCACTTAGCGCTACGAATGTCCAGTTGCATTTTCTACAAACAGAGTGTTTCAAAACTGCTCAATCAAAAGTATGGTTTAACTCTGTTAGCTGAATGCTCAGATCAGAAAGAAGTTTCACAGAATGCTTCTGTGTAGTTTATATTTGAATATATTCCTTTTTCCACTACTACTCTCTTAGCGCTCCAAATGTCCAGTTGCATTTTCTACAGAAAGAGTGTTCAGATCTGCTCAATCAAAAGTATGGTTTAACTCTGTTAGCTGAATGCACAGATCAGAAAGAAGTTTCACAGAATGATTCTGTGTAGTTTCTATTTGAAGACATTCCTTTTTCCACTATTACCCTCTTAGCGCTCCGAATATCCACTTGCATTTTCTACAGAAAGAGTGTTTCAGAACGGCTCAATCAAAACTAAGGTTTAACTCTTTTAGTTGAACAAACAGAACAGAAAGAAGTTTCACACAATTCTTCTGTGTAGTTTTTATTTGTAGACATTCTTTTTCCCAATATAGGCCTCTTAGCGCTCAGAATGTCCAATTGCAGTTTCTACAGAAAGAGTGTTTCAGAACGGCTGAATCAAAAGTAAGGTTCAACTCTGTTAGTTGAATGCACAGAACAGAAAGAAGTTTCATACAATGCTTCTGTGTAGTTTATATTTGTACATATTCTTTATTCCACTATTACCCACTTAGCGCTACGAATGTCCAGTTGCATTTTCTACAGACAGAGTGTTTCAAAACTGCTCAATCAAAAGTATGGTTTAACTCTGTTAGCTGAATGCTCAGATCAGAAAGAAGTTTCACAGAATGCTTCTGTGTAGTTTATATTTGAATATATTCCTTTTTCCACTACTACGCTCTTAGCGCTCCAAATGTCCAGTTGCATTTTCTACAGAAAGAGTGTTCAGATCTGCTCAATCAAAAGTATGGTTTAACTCTGTTAGCTGAATGCACAGATCAGAAAGAAGTTTCACCGAATGATTCTGTGTAGTTTATATTTGAAGACATTCCTTTTTCCACTATTACCCACTTAGGGCTCCGAATCTCCACTTGCATTTTCTACAAAAAGAGTGTTTCATAACTGCTCAATCAAAAATATGTTTTATCTCTGTTAACTGAATTTACAGATCAGAAATAAGTTTCACAGAATGCATCTGTGTAGTTTTTATTTGAAGATATTCTTTTTCCCAATGTAGGCCTCTTAGCGCTTAGCATGTCCAATTGCAGTTTCTACAGAAAGAGTGTTTCAGAACGGCTCAATCAAAAGTAAGGTTCAACTCTGTTAGTTGAATGCACAGAACAGAAAGAATTTTCACAGAATGCTACTGTGTAGTTTATATTTGAATATATTCCTTTTTCCACTATTACCCTCTTAGCGCTCCGAATGTCCACTTGCATTTTCTACAGAAAGAGTGTTCAGAACTGCGCAATCAAAAGTATGGTTTAACTCTGTTAGCTTAATGAACATATCAGAAATAAGTTTCACACAATGCTTCTGTGTAGTTTTTATTTGAAGGTATTATTTTTCCCAATAGAGGCCTCTTAGCGCTCAGAATGTCCAATTGCAGTTTCTACAGAAAGAGTGTTTCAGAAAGGCTCAATCAAAAGTAAGGTTCAACTCTGTTAGTTGAATGCACAGAACAGAAAGAAGTTTCATACAATGCTTCTGTGTAGTTTATATTTGAACATATTCTTTTTTCCACTATTACCCACTTAGCGCTACGAATGTCCAGTTGCATTTTCTACAGACAGAGTGTTTCAAAACTGCTCAATCAAAAGTATGGTTTAACTCTGTTAGCTGAATGCTCAGATCAGAAAGAAGTTTCACAGAATGCTTCTGTGTAGTTTATATTTGAATATATTCCTTTTTCCACTACTACTCTCTTAGCGCTCCAAATGTCCAGTTGCATTTTCTACAGAAAGAGTGTTCACAACTGCTCAATCAAAAGTATGGTTTAACTCTGTTAGCTGAATGCACAGATCAGAAAGAAGTTTCACAGAATGATTCTGTGTAGTTTATGTTTGGAGACATTCCTTTTTCCACTATTACCCTCTTAGCGCTCCGAATCTCCACTTGCATTTTCTACAGAAAGAGTGTTTCCGAACGGCTCAATCAAAACTAAGGTTCAAATCTTTTAGTTGAACAAACAGAACAGAAAGAAGTTTCACACAGTTCTTCTGTGTAGTTTTTATTTGTAGACATTCTTTTTCCCAATATAGGCCTCTTAGCGCTTAGAATGTCCAATTGCAGTTTCTACAGAAAGAGTGTTTCAGAACGGCTCAATCAAAAGTAAGGTTCAACTCTGTTAGTTGAATGCACAGAACAGAAAGAAGTTTCATTCAATGCTTCTGTGTAGTTTATATTTGAACATATTCTTTTTTCCACTATTACCCACTTAGCGCTACGAATGTCCAGTTCCATTTTCTACAGACAGAGTGTTTCAAAACTGCTCAATCAAAAGTATGGTTTAACTCTGTTAGCTGAATGCTCAGATCAGAAAGAAGTTTCACAGAATGCTTCTGTGTAGTTTATATTTGAATATATTCCTTTTTCCACTACTACGCTCTTAGCGCTCCAAATGTCCAGTTGCATTTTCTACAGAAAGAGTGTTCAGATCTGCTCAATCAAAAGTATGGTTTAACTCTGTTAGCTGAATGCAAAGATCAGAAAGATGTTTCACCGAATGATTCTGTGTAGTTTATATTTGAAGACATTCCTTTTTCCACTATTACCCACTTAGCGCTCGAATCTCCACTTGCATTTTCTACAAAAAGAGTGTTTCATAACTGCTCAATCAAAAATATGTTTTATCTCTGTTAACTGAATTTACAGATCAGAAATAAGTTTCACAGAATGCATCTGTGTAGTTTTTATTTGAAGATATTCTTTTTCCCAATGTAGGCCTCTTAGCGCTTAGCATGTCCAATTGCAGTTTCTACAGAAAGAGTGTTTCAGAACGGCTCAATCAAAAGTAAGGTTCAACTCTGTTAGTTGAATGCACAGAACAGAAAGAATTTTCACAGAATGCTACTGTGTAGTTTATATTTGCATATATTCCTTTTTCCACTATTACCCTCTTAGCGCTCCGAATGTCCACTTGCATTTTCTACAGAAAGAGTGTTCAGAACTGCGCAATCAAAAGTATGGTTTAACTCTGTTAGCTTAATGAACATATCAGAAATAAGTTTCACACAATGCTTCTGTGTAGTTTTTATTTGAAGATATTATTTTTCCCAATAGAGGCCTCTTAGCGCTCAGAATGTCCAATTGCAGTTTCTACAGAAAGAGTGTTTCAGAAAGGCTCAATCAAAAGTAAGGTTCAACTCTGTTAGTTGAATGCACAGAACAGAAAGATGTTTCATACAATGCTTCTGTGTAGTTTATATTTGAACA
The DNA here is from genome assembly GCF_028878055.3 of Symphalangus syndactylus. NCBI lineage: Eukaryota > Metazoa > Chordata > Mammalia > Primates > Hylobatidae > Symphalangus > Symphalangus syndactylus. The sequence goes on along the minus strand of NC_072423.2, from coordinate 167,317,232 downwards.
TATTCTTTTTTCCACTATTACCCACTTAGCGCTACGAATGTCCAGTTGCATTTTCTACAGACAGAGTGTTTCAAAACTGCTCAATCAAAAGTATGGTTTAATTCTGTTAGCTGAATGCTCAGATAAGAAAGAAGTTTCACAGAATGCTTCTGTGTAGTTTATATTTGAATATATTCCTTTTTCCACTACTACTCTCTTAGCGCTCCAAATGTCCAGTTGCATTTTCTACAGAAAGAGTGTTCAGATCTGCTCAATCAAAAGTATGGTTTAACTCTGTTAGCTGAATGCACAGATCAGAAAGAAGTTTCACAGAATGATTCTGTGTAGTTTATATTTGGAGACATTCCTTTTTCCACTATTACCCTCTTAGCGCTCCGAATCTCCACTTGCATTTTCTACAGAAAGAGTGTTTCAGAACGGCTCAATCAAAACTAAGGTTCAACTCTTTTAGTTGAACAAACAGAACAGAAAGAAGTTTCACACAATTCTTCTGTGTAGTTTTTATTTGTAGACATTCTTTTTCCCAATATAGGCCTCTTAGCGCTCAGAATGTCCAATTGCAGTTTCTACAGAAAGAGTGTTTCAGAACGGCACAATCAAAAGTAAGGTTCAACTCTGTTAGTTGAATGCACAGAACAGAAAGAAGTTTCATACAATGCTTCTGTGTAGTTTATATTTGAACATAATCTTTTTTCCACTATTACCCACTTAGCGCTACGAATGTCCAGTTGCATTTTCTACAGAGTGTTTCAAAACTGCTCAATCAAAAGCATGGTTTAACTCTGTTAGCTGAATGCTCAGATCAGAAAGAAGTTTCACAGAATGCTTCTGTGTAGTTTATATTTGAATATATTCCTTTTTCCACTACTACGCTCTTAGCGCTCCAAATGTCCAGTTGCATTTTCTACAGAAAGAGTGTTCAGATCTGCTCAATCAAAAGTATGGTTTAACTCTGTTAGCTGAATTCACAGATCAGAAAGAAGTTTCACCGAATGATTCTGTGTAGTTTATATTTGAAGACATTCCTTTTTCCACTATTACCCTCTTAGCGCTCCGAATCTCCACTTGAATTTTCTACAAAAAGAGTGTTTCATAACTGCTCAATCAAAAATATGTTTTATCTCTGTTAACTGAATTTACAGATCAGAAATAAGTTTCACAGAATGCATCTGTGTAGTTTTTATTTGAAGATATTCTTTTTCCAAATTTAGGCCTCTTAGCACTTAGCATGTCCAATTGCAGTTTCTACTGAAAGAGTGTTTCAGAACGGCTCAATCAAAAGTAAGGTTCAACGCTGTTAGTTGAATGCACAGAACAGAAAGTATTTTCAAAGAATGCTACTGTGTAGTTTATATTTGAATATATTCCTTTTTCCACTATTACCCTCTTAGCGCTCCGAATCTCCACTTGCATTTTCTACAGAAAGAGTGTTCAGAACTGCGCAATCAAAAGTATGGTTTAACTCTGTTAGCTTAATGAACATATCAGAAATAAGTTTCACACAATGCTTCTGTGTAGTTTTTATTTGAAGATATTATTTTTCCCAATATAGGCCTCTTAGCGCTCAGAATGTCCAATTGCAGTTTCTACAGAAAGAGTGTTTCAGAAAGGCTCAATCAAAAGTAAGGTTCAATTCTGATAGTTGAATGCACAGAACAGAAAGTAGTTTCATACAATGCTTCTGTGTAGTTTATATTTGAACATATTCTTTTTTCCACTATTACCCACTTAGCGCTACGAATGTCCAGTTGCATTTTCTACAGACAGAGTGTTTCAAAACTGCTCAATCAAAAGTATGGTTTAACTCTGTTAGCTGAATGCACAGATCAGAAAGATGTTTCACAGAATGATTCTGTTTAGTTTATATTTGAAGATATTCCTTTTTCCACTATTAACCTTTTAGCGCTCCGAATCTCCACTTGCATTTTCTACAGAAAGAGTGTTTCAGAACGGCTCAATCAAAACTAAGGTTCAACTCTTTTAGTTGAACAAACAGAACAGAAAGAAGTTTCACACAATTCTTCTGTGTAGTTTTTATTTGTAGATATTCTTTTTCCCAATATAGGCCTCTTAGCGCTCAGAATGTCCAATTGCAGTTTCTACAGAAAGAGTGTTTCAGAACGGCTCAATCAAAAGTAAGGTTCAACTCTGTTAGTTGAATGCACAGAACAGAAAGAAGTTTCATACAATGCTTCTGTGTAGTTTATATTTGAACATATTCTTTTTTCCACTATTACCCACTTAGCGCTACGAATGTCCAGTTGCATTTTCTACAGACAGAGTGTTTCAAAACTGCTCAATCAAAAGTATGGTTTAACTCTGTTAGCTGAATGCTCAGATCAGAAATAAGTTTCACAGAATGCTTCTGTGTAGTTTATATTTGAATATATTCCTTTTTCCACTACTACGCTCTTAGCGCTCCAAATGTCCAGTTGCATTTTCCACAGAAAGAGTGTTCAGATCTGCTCAATCAAAAGTATGGTTTAACTCTGTTAGCTGAATGCACAGATCAGAAAGTAGTTTCACCGAATGATTCTGTGTAGTTTATATTTGAAGACATTCCATTTTCCACTATTACCCACTTAGCGCTCCGAATCTACACTTGCATTTTCTACAAAAAGAGTGTTTCATAACTGCTCAATCAAAAATATGTTTTATCTCTGTTAACTGAATTTACAGATCAGAAATATGTTTCACAGAATGCATCTGTGTAGTTTTTATTTGAAGATATTCTTTTTCCCAATGTAGGCCTCTTAGCGCTTAGCATGTCCAATTGCAGTTTCTACAGAAAGTGTTTCAGAACGGCTCAATCAAAAGTAAGGTTCAACTCTGTTAGTTGAATGCACAGAACAGAAAGAATTTTCACAGAATGCTACTGTGTAGTTAAATTTGAATATATTCCTTTTTCCACTATTACCCTCTTAGCGCTCCGAATGTCCACTTGCATTTTCTACAGAAAGAGTGTTCAGAACTGCGCAATCAAAAGTATGGTTTAACTCTGTTAGCTTAATGAACATATCAGAAATAAGTTTCACACAATGCTTCTGTGTAGTTTTTATTTGAAGATATTATTTTTCCCAATAGAGGCCTCTTAGCGCTCAGAATGTACAATTGCAATTTCTACAGAAAGAGTGTTTCAGAAAGGCTCAATCAAAAGTAAGGTTCAACTCTGTTAGTTGAATGCACAGAACAGAAAGAAGTTTCATACAATGCTTCTGTGTAGTTTATATTTGAACATATTCTTTTTTCCACTATTACCCACTTAGCGCTACGAATGTCCAGTTGCATTTTCTACAGACAGAGTGTTTCAAAACTGCTCAATCAAAAGTATGGTTTAACTCTGTTAGCTGAATGCTCAGATCAGAAAGAAGTTTCACAGAATGCCTCTGTGTAGTTTATATTTGAATGTATTACTTTTTCCACTACTACTCTCTTAGCACTCCAAATGTCCAGTTGCATTCTCTACAGAAAGAGTGTTCAGATCTGCTCAATCAAAAGTATGGTTTAACTCTGTTAGCTGAATGCACAGATCAGAAAGAAGTTTCACAGAATGATTCTGTGTAGTTTATGTTTGGAGACATTCCTTTTTCCACTATTACCCTCTTAGCGCTCCGAATCTCCACTTGCATTTTCTACAGAAAGAGTGTTTCAGAACGGCTCAATCAAAACTAAGGTTCAACTCTTTTAGTGGAACAAACAGAACAGAAAGAAGTTTCACACAGTTCTTCTGTGTAGTTTTTATTTGTAGACATTCTTTTTCCCAATATAGGCCTCTTAGCGCTCAGAATGTCCAATTGCAGTTTCTACAGAAAGAGTGTTTCAGAACGGCTCAATCAAAAGTAAGGTTCAACTCTGTTAGTTGAATGCACAGAACAGAAAGAAGTTTCATTCAATGCTTCTGTGTAGTTTATATTTGAACATATTCTTTTTTCCACTATTACCCACTTAGCGCTACGAATGTCCAGTTGCATTTTCTACAGACAGAGTGTTTCAAAACTGCTCAATCAAAAGTATGGTTTAACTCTGTTAGCTGAATGCTCAGATCAGAAAGAAGTTTCACAGAATGCTTCTGTGTAGTTTATATTTGAATATATTCCTTTTTCCACTACTACGCTCTTAGCGCTCCAAATGTCCAGTTGCATTTTCTACAGAAAGAGTGTTCAGATCTGCTCAATCAAAAGTATGGTTTAACTCTGTTAGCTGAATGCAAAGATCAGAAAGATGTTTCACCGAATGATTCTGTGTAGTTTATATTTGAAGACATTCCTTTTTCCACTATTACCCACTTAGCGCTCCGAATCTCCACTTGCATTTTCTACAAAAAGAGTGTTTCATAACTGCTCAATCAAAAATATGTTTTATCTCTGTTAACTGAATTTACAGATCAGAAATAAGTTTCACAGAATGCATCTGTGTAGTTTTTATTTGAAGATATTCTTTTTCCCAATGTAGGCCTCTTAGCGCTTAGCATGTCCAATTGCAGTTTCTACAGAAAGAGTGTTTCAGAACGGCTCAATCAAAAGTAAGGTTCAACTCTGTTAGTTGAATGCACAGAACAGAAAGAATTTTCACAGAATGCTACTGTGTAGTTTATATTTGCATATATTCCTTTTTCCACTATTACCCTCTTAGCGCTCCGAATGTCCACTTGCATTTTCTACAGAAAGAGTGTTCAGAACTGCGCAATCAAAAGTATGGTTTAACTCTGTTAGCTTAATGAACATATCAGAAATAAGTTTCACACAATGCTTCTGTGTAGTTTTTATTTGAAGATATTATTTTTCCCAATAGAGGCCTCTTAGCGCTCAGAATGTCCAATTGCAGTTTCTACAGAAAGAGTGTTTCAGAAAGGCTCAATCAAAAGTAAGGTTCAACTCTGTTAGTTGAATGCACAGAACAGAAAGATGTTTCATACAATGCTTCTGTGTAGTTTATATTTGAACATATTCTTTTTTCCACTATTACCCACTTAGCGCTACGAATGTCCAGTTGCATTTTCTACAGACAGAGTGTTTCAAAACTGCTCAATCAAAAGTATGGTTTAATTCTGTTAGCTGAATGCTCAGATAAGAAAGAAGTTTCACAGAATGCTTCTGTGTAGTTTATATTTGAATATATTCCTTTTTCCACTACTACTCTCTTAGCGCTCCAAATGTCCAGTTGCATTTTCTACAGAAAGAGTGTTCAGATCTGCTCAATCAAAAGTATGGTTTAACTCTGTTAGCTGAATGCACAGATCAGAAAGAAGTTTCACAGAATGATTCTGTGTAGTTTATATTTGGAGACATTCCTTTTTCCACTATTACCCTCTTAGCGCTCCGAATCTCCACTTGCAGTTTCTACAGAAAGAGTGTTTCAGAACGGCTCAATCAAAACTAAGGTTCAACTCTTTTAGTTGAACAAACAGAACAGAAAGAAGTTTCACACAATTCTTCTGTGTAGTTTTTATTTGTAGACATTCTTTTTCCCAATATAGGCCTCTTAGCGCTCAGAATGTCCAATTGCAGTTTCTACAGAAAGAGTGTTTCAGAACGGCTCAATCAAAAGTAAGGTTCAACTCTGTTAGTTGAATGCACAGAACAGAAAGAAGTTTCATACAATGCTTCTGTGTAGTTTATATTTGAACATAATCTTTTTTCCACTATTACCCACTTAGCGCTACGAATGTCCAGTTGCATTTTCTACAGAGTGTTTCAAAACTGCTCAATCAAAAGTATGGTTTAACTCTGTTAGCTGAATGCTCAGATCAGAAAGAAGTTTCACAGAATGCTTCTGTGTAGTTTATATTTGAATATATTCCTTTTTCCACTACTACGCTCTTAGCGCTCCAAATGTCCAGTTGCATTTTCTACAGAAAGAGTGTTAAGATCTGCTCAATCAAAAGTATGGTTTAACTCTGTTAGCTGAATGCACAGATCAGAAAGAAGTTTCACCGAATGATTCTGTGTAGTTTATATTTGAAGACATTCCTTTTTCCACTATTACCCTCTTAGCGCTCCGAATCTCCACTTGCATTTTCTACAAAAAGAGTGTTTCATAACTGCTCAATCAAAAATATGTTTTATCTCTGTTAACTGAATTTACAGATCAGAAATAAGTTTCACAGAATGCATCTGTGTAGTTTTTATTTGAAGATATTCTTTTTCCAAATGTAGGCCTCTTAGCGCTTAGCATGTCCAATTGCAGTTTCTACTGAAAGAGTGTTTCAGAACGGCTCAATCAAAAGTAAGGTTCAACGCTGTTAGTTGAATGCACAGAACAGAAAGTATTTTCAAAGAATGCTACTGTGTAGTTTATATTTGAATATATTCCTTTTTCCACTATTACCCTCTTAGCGCTCCGAATCTCCACTTGCATTTTCTACAGAAAGAGTGTTCAGAACTGCGCAATCAAAAGTATGGTTTAACTCTGTTAGCTTAATGAACATATCAGAAATAAGTTTCACACAATGCTTCTGTGTAGTTTTTATTTGAAGATATTATTTTCCCAATATAGGCCTCTTAGCGCTCAGAATGTCCAATTGCAGTTTCTACAGAAAGAGTGTTTCAGAAAGGCTCAATCAAAAGTAAGGTTCAATTCTGATAGTTGAATGCACAGAACAGAAAGTAGTTTCATACAATGCTTCTGTGTAGTTTATATTTGAACATATTCTTTTTTCCACTATTACCCACTTAGCGCTACGAATGTCCAGTTGCATTTTCTACAGACAGAGTGTTTCAAAACTGCTCAATCAAAAGTATGGTTTAACTCTGTTAGCTGAATGCACAGATCAGAAAGATGTTTCACAGAATGATTCTGTTTAGTTTATATTTGAAGACATTCCTTTTTCCACTATTAACCTTTTAGCGCTCCGAATCTCCACTTGCATTTTCTACAGAAAGAGTGTTTCAGAACGGCTCAATCAAAACTAAGGTTCAACTCTTTTAGTTGAACAAACAGAACAGAAAGAAGTTTCACACAACTCTTCTGTGTAGTTTTTATTTGTAGATATTCTTTTTCCCAATATAGGCCTCTTAGCGCTCAGAATGTCCAATTGCAGGTTCTACAGAAAGAGTGTTTCAGAACGGCTCAATCAAAAGTAAGGTTCAACTCTGTTAGTTGAATGCACAGAACAGAAAGAAGTTTCATACAATGCTTCTGTGTAGTTTATATTTGAACATATTCTTTTTTCCACTATTACCCACTTAGCGCTACGAATGTCCAGTTGCATTTTCTACAGACAGAGTGTTTCAAAACTGCTCAATCAAAAGTATGGTTTAACTCTGTTAGCTGAATGCTCAGATCAGAAATAAGTTTCACAGAATGCTTCTGTGTAGTTTATATTTGAATATATTCCTTTTTCCACTACTACGCTCTTAGCGCTCCAAATGTCCAGTTGCATTTTCCACAGAAAGAGTGTTCAGATCTGCTCAATCAAAAGTATGGTTTAACTCTGTTAGCTGAATGCACAGATCAGAAAGAAGTTTCACCGAATGATTCTGTGTAGTTTATATTTGAAGACATTCCTTTTTCCACTATTACCCACATAGCGCTCCGAATCTACACTTGCATTTTCTACAAAAAGAGTGTTTCATAACTGCTCAATCAAAAATATGTTTTATCTCTGTTAACTGAATTTACAGATCAGAAATATGTTTCACAGAATGCACTGTGTAGTTTTTATTTGAAGATATTCTTTTTCCCAATGTAGGCCTCTTAGCGCTTAGCATGTCCAATTGCAGTTTCTACAGAAAGTGTTTCAGAACGGCTCAATCAAAAGTAAGGTTCAACTCCGTTAGTTGAATGCACAGAACAGAAAGAATTTTCACAGAATGCTACTGTGTAGTTAAATTTGAATATATTCCTTTTTCCACTATTACCCTCTTAGCGCTCCGAATGTCCACTTGCATTTTCTACAGAAAGAGTGTTCAGAACTGCGCAATCAAAAGTATGGTTTAACTCTGTTAGCTTAATGAACATATCAGAAATAAGTTTCACACAATGCTTCTGTGTAATTTTTATTTGAAGATATTATTTTTCCCAATAGAGGCGTCTTAGCGCTCAGAATGTACAATTGCAATTTCTACAGAAAGAGTGTTTCAGAAAGGCTCAATCAAAAGTAAGGTTCAACTCTGTTAGTTGAATGCACAGAACAGAAAGAAGTTTCATACAATGCTTCTGTGTAGTTTATATTTGAACATATTCTTTTTTCCACTATTACCCACTTAGCGCTACGAATGTCCAGTTGCATTTTCTACAGACAGAGTGTTTCAAAACTGCTCAATCAAAAGTATGGTTTAACTCTGTTAGCTGAATGCTCAGATCAGAAAGAAGTTTCACAGAATGCCTCTGTGTAGTTTATATTTGAATGTATTACTTTTTCCACTACTACTCTCTTAGCGCTCCAAATGTCCAGTTGCATTTTCTACAGAAAGAGTGTTCAGATCTGCTCAATCAAAAGTATGGTTTAACTCTGTTAGCTGAATGCACAGATCAGAAAGAAGTTTCACAGAATGATTCTGTGTAGTTTATATTTGGAGACATTCCTTTTTCCACTATTACCCTCTTAGCGCTCCGAATCTCCACTTGCATTTTCTACAGAAAGAGTGTTTCAGAACGGCTCAATCAAAACTAAGGTTCAAATCTTTTAGTTGAACAAACATAACAGAAAGAAGTTTCACACATTTCTTCTGTGTAGTTTTTATTTGTAGACATTCCTTTTCCCAATATAGGCCTCTTAGCGCTCAGAATGTCCAATTGCAGTTTCTACAGAAAGAGTGTTTCAGAACGGCTCAATCAAAAGTAAGGTTCTACTCTGTTAGTTGAATGCACAGAACAGAAAGAAGTTTCATACAATGCTTCTGTGTAGTTTATATTTGAATATATTCTTTTTTCCACTATTACCCACTTAGCGCTACGAATGTCCAGTTGCATTTTCTACAGACAGAGTGTTTCAAAACTGCTCAATCAAAAGTATGGTTTAACTCTGTTAGCTGAATGCTCAGATCAGAAAGAAGTTTCACAGAATGCTTCTGTGTAGTTTATATTTGAATATATTCCTTTTTCCACTACTACTCTCTTAGCGCTCCAAATGTCCAGTTGCATTTTCTACAGAAAGAGTGTTCAGATCTGCTCAATCAAAAGTATGGTTTAACTCTGTTAGCTGAATGCACAGATCAGAAAGAAGTTTCACAGAATGATTCTGTGTAGTTTATATTTGGAGACATTCCTTTTTCCACTATTACCCCCTTAGCGCTCCGAATCTCCACTTGCATTTTCTACAGAAAGAGTGTTTCAGAACGGCTCAATCGAAACTAAGGTTCAACTCTTTTAGTTGAACAAACAGAACAGAAAGAAGTTTCACACAATTCTTCTGTGTAGTTTTTATTTGTAGACATTCTTTTTCCCAATATAGGCCTCTTAGCGCTCAGAATGTCCAATTGCAGTTTCTACAGAAAGAGTGTTTCAGAACGGCTCAATCAAAACTAAGGTTCAACTCTGTTAATTGAATGCACAGAACAGAAAGAAGTTTCATACAATGCTTCTGTGTAGTTTATATTTGAACATATTCTTTTTTCCACTATTACCCACTTAGCGCTACGAACGTCCAGTTGCATTTTCTACAGACAGAGTGTTTCTAAACTGCTCAATCAAAAGTATGGTTTAACTCTGTTAGCTGAATGCTCAGATCAGAAAGACGTTTCACAGAATGCTTCTGTGTAGTTTATATTTGAATATATTCCTTTTTCCACTACTACGCTCTTAGCGCTCCAAATGTCCAGTTGCATTTTCTACAGAAAGAGTGTTCAGATCTGCTCAATCAAAAGTATGGTTTAACTCTGTTAGCTGAATGCACAGATCAGAAAGAAGTTTCACAGAATGATTCTGTGTAGTTTATATTTGGAGACATTCCTTGTTCCACTATTACCCACTTAGCGCTCCGAATCTACACTTGCATTTTCTACAAAAAGTGTGTTTCATAACTGCTCAATCAAAAATATGTTTTATCTCTGTTAACTGAATTTACAGATCAGAAATAAGTTTCACAGAATGCATCTGTGTAGTTTTTATTTGAAGATATTCTTTTTCCCCATGTAGGCCACTTAGCGCTTAGCATGTCCAATTGCAGTTTCTACAGAAAGAGTGTTTCAGAACGGCTCAATCAAAAGTAAGGTTCAACTCTGTTAGTTGAATGCACAGAACAGAAAGAATTTTCACAGAATGCTACTGTGTAGTTTGTATTTGAATATATTCCTTTTTCCACTATTACCCTCTTAGCGCTCCGAATGTCCACTTGCATTTTCTACAGAAAGAGTGTTCAGAACTGCGCAATCAAAAGTATGGTTTAACTCTGTTTGCTTAATGAACATATCAGAAATAAGTTTCACACAATGCTTCTGTGTAGTTTTTATTTGAAGATATTATTTTTCCCAATGTAGGCCTCTTAGCGCTCAGAATGTCCAATTGCAGTTTCTACAGAAAGAGTGTTTCAGAAAGGCTCAATCAAAAGTAAGGTTCAACTCTGTTAGTTGAATGCACAGAACAGAAAGAAGTTTCATACAATGCTTCTGTGTAGTTTATATTTGAACATATTCTTTTTTCCACTATTACCCACTTAGCGCTACGAATGTCCAGTTGCATTTTCTACAGACAGAGTGTTTCAAAACTGCTCAATCAAAAGTATGGTTTAACTCTGTTAGCTGAATGCACAGATAGGAAAGATGTTTCACAGAATGATTCTGTGTAGTTTATATTTGAAGACATTCCTTTTTCAACTATTACCCTTTTAGCGCTCCGAATCTCCACTTGCATTTTCTACAGAAAGAGTGTTTCAGAACGGCTCAATCAAAACTAAGGTTCAACTCTTTTAGTTGAACAAACAGAACAGAAAGAAGTTTCACACAATTCTTCTGTGTAGTTTTTATTTGTAGACATTCTTTTTCCCAATATAGGCCTCTTAGCGCTCAGAATGTCCAATTGCAGTTTCTACAGAAAGAGTGTTTCAGAACGGCTCAATCAAAAGTAAGGTTCAACTCTGTTAGTTGAATGCACAGAACAGAAAGAAGTTTCATACAATGCTTCTGTGTAGTTTATATTTGAACATAATCTTTTTTCCACTATTACCCACTTAGCGCTACGAATGTCCAGTTGCATTTTCTACAGAGTGTTTCAAAACTGCTCAATCAAAAGTATGGTTTAACTCTGTTAGCTGAATGCTCAGATCAGAAAGAAGTTTCACAGAATGCTTCTGTGTAGTTTATATTTGAATATATTCCTTTTTCCACTACTACGCTCTTAGCGCTCCAAATGTCCAGTTGCATTTTCTACAGAAAGAGTGTTCAGATCTGCTCAATCAAAAGTATGGTTTAACTCTGTTAGCTGAATGCACAGATCAGAAAGAAGTTTCACCGAATGATTCTGTGTAGTTTATATTTGAAGACATTCCTTTTTCCACTATTACCCTCTTAGCGCTCCGAATCTCCACTTGCATTTTCTACAAAAAGAGTGTTTCATAACTGCTCAATCAAAAATATGTTTTATCTCTGTTAACTGAATTTACAGATCAGAAATAAGTTTCACAGAATGCATCTGTGTAGTTTTTATTTGAAGATATTCTTTTTCCAAATGTAGGCCTCTTAGCGCTTAGCATGTCCAATTGCAGTTTCTACTGAAAGAGTGTTTCAGAACGGCTCAATCAAAAGTAAGGTTCAACGCTGTTAGTTGAATGCACAGAACAGAAAGTATTTTCAAAGAATGCTACTGTGTAGTTTATATTTGAATATATTCCTTTTTCCACTATTACCCTCTTAGCGCTCCGAATCTCCACTTGCATTTTCTACAGAAAGAGTGTTCAGAACTGCGCAATCAAAAGTATGGTTTAACTCTGTTAGCTTAATGAACATATCAGAAATAAGTTTCACACAATGCTTCTGTGTAGTTTTTATTTGAAGATATTATTTTCCCAATATAGGCCTCTTAGCGCTCAGAATGTCCAATTGCAGTTTCTACAGAAAGAGTGTTTCAGAAAGGCTCAATCAAAAGTAAGGTTCAATTCTGATAGTTGAATGCACAGAACAGAAAGTAGTTTCATACAATGCTTCTGTGTAGTTTATATTTGAACATATTCTTTTTTCCACTATTACCCACTTAGCGCTACGAATGTCCAGTTGCATTTTCTACAGACAGAGTGTTTCAAAACTGCTCAATCAAAAGTATGGTTTAACTCTGTTAGCTGAATGCACAGATCAGAAAGATGTTTCACAGAATGATTCTGTTTAGTTTATATTTGAAGACATTCCTTTTTCCACTATTAACCTTTTAGCGCTCCGAATCTCCACTTGCATTTTCTACAGAAAGAGTGTTTCAGAACGGCTCAATCAAAACTAAGGTTCAACTCTTTTAGTTGAACAAACAGAACAGAAAGAAGTTTCACACAACTCTTCTGTGTAGTTTTTATTTGTAGATATTCTTTTTCCCAATATAGGCCTCTTAGCGCTCAGAATGTCCAATTGCAGGTTCTACAGAAAGAGTGTTTCAGAACGGCTCAATCAAAAGTAAGGTTCAACTCTGTTAGTTGAATGCACAGAACAGAAAGAAGTTTCATACAATGCTTCTGTGTAGTTTATATTTGAACATATTCTTTTTTCCACTATTTCCCACTTAGCGCTACGAATGTCCAGTTGCATTTTCTACAGACAGAGTGTTTCAAAACTGCTCAATCAAAAGTATGGTTTAACTCTGTTAGCTGAATGCTCAGATCAGAAATAAGTTTCACAGAATGCTTATGTGTAGTTTATATTTGAATATATTCCTTTTTCCACTACTACGCTCTTAGCGCTCCAAATGTCCAGTTGCATTTTCCACAGAAAGAGTGTTCAGATCTGCTCAATCAAAAGTATGGTTTAACTCTGTTAGCTGAATGCACAGATCAGAAAGAAGTTTCACCGAATGATTCTGTGTAGTTTATATTTGAAGACATTCCTTTTTCCACTATTACCCACATAGCGCTCCGAATCTACACTTGCATTTTCTACAAAAAGAGTGTTTCATAACTGCTCAATCAAAAATATGTTTTATCTCTGTTAACTGAATTTACAGTTCAGAAATATGTTTCACAGAATGCACTGTGTAGTTTTTATTTGAAGATATTCTTTTTCCCAATGTAGGCCTCTTAGCGCTTAGCATGTCCAATTGCAGTTTCTACAGAAAGTGTTTCAGAACGGCTCAATCAAAAGTAAGGTTCAACTCCGTTAGTTGAATGCACAGAACAGAAAGAATTTTCACAGAATGCTACTGTGTAGTTAAATTTGAATATATTCCTTTTTCCACTATTACCCTCTTAGCGCTCCGAATGTCCACTTGCATTTTCTACAGAAAGAGTGTTCAGAACTGCGCAATCAAAAGTATGGTTTAACTCTGTTAGCTTAATGAACATATCAGAAATAAGTTTCACACAATGCTTCTGTGTAGTTTTTATTTGAAGATATTATTTTTCCCAATAGAGGCGTCTTAGCGCTCAGAATGTACAATTGCAATTTCTACAGAAAGAGTGTTTCAGAAAGGCTCAATCAAAAGTAAGGTTCAACTCTGTTAGTTGAATGCACAGAACAGAAAGAAGTTTCATACAATGCTTCTGTGTAGTTTATATTTGAACATATTCTTTTTTCCACTATTACCCACTTAGCGCTACGAATGTCCAGTTGCATTTTCTACAGACAGAGTGTTTCAAAACTGCTCAATCAAAAGTATGGTTTAACTCTGTTAGCTGAATGCTCAGATCAGAAAGAAGTTTCACAGAATGCCTCTGTGTAGTTTATATTTGAATGTATTACTTTTTCCACTACTACTCTCTTAGCGCTCCAAATGTCCAGTTGCATTTTCTACAGAAAGAGTGTTCAGATCTGCTCAATCAAAAGTATGGTTTAACTCTGTTAGCTGAATGCACAGATCAGAAAGAAGTTTCACAGAATGATTCTGTGTAGTTTATATTTGGAGACATTCCTTTTTCCACTATTACCCTCTTAGCGCTCCGAATCTCCACTTGCATTTTCTACAGAAAGAGTGTTTCAGAACGGCTCAATCAAAACTAAGGTTCAAATCTTTTAGTTGAACAAACATAACAGAAAGAAGTTTCACACAATTCTTCTGTGTAGTTTTTATTTGTAGACATTCCTTTTCCCAATATAGGCCTCTTAGCGCTCAGAATGTCCAATTGCAGTTTCTACAGAAAGAGTGTTTCAGAACGGCTCAATCAAAAGTAAGGTTCTACTCTGTTAGTTGAATGCACAGAACAGAAAGAAGTTTCATACAATGCTTCTGTGTAGTTTATATTTGAACATATTCTTTTTTCCACTATTACCCACTTAGCGCTACGAATGTCCAGTTGCATTTTCTACAGACAGAGTGTTTCAAAACTGCTCAATCAAAAGTATGGTTTAACTCTGTTAGCTGAATGCTCAGATCAGAAAGAAGTTTCACAGAATGCTTCTGTGTAGTTTATATTTGAATATATTCCTTTTTCCACTACTACTCTCTTAGCGCTCCAAATGTCCAGTTGCATTTTCTACAGAAAGAGTGTTCAGATCTGCTCAATCAAAAGTATGGTTTAACTCTGTTAGCTGAATGCACAGATCAGAAAGAAGTTTCACAGAATGATTCTGTGTAGTTTATATTTGGAGACATTCCTTTTTCCACTATTACCCCCTTAGCGCTCCGAATCTCCACTTGCATTTTCTACAGAAAGAGTGTTTCAGAACGGCTCAATCGAAACTAAGGTTCAACTCTTTTAGTTGAACAAACAGAACAGAAAGAAGTTTCACACAATTCTTCTGTGTAGTTTTTATTTGTAGACATTCTTTTTCCCAATATAGGCCTCTTAGCGCTCAGAATGTCCAATTGCAGTTTCTACAGAAAGAGTGTTTCAGAACGGCTCAATCAAAACTAAGGTTCAACTCTGTTAGTTGAATGCACAGAACAGAAAGAAGTTTCATACAATGCTTCTGTGTAGTTTATATTTGAACATATTCTTTTTTCCACTATTACCCACTTAGCGCTACGAACGTCCAGTTGCATTTTCTACAGACAGAGTGTTTCTAAACTGCTCAATCAAAAGTATGGTTTAACTCTGTTAGCTGAATGCTCAGATCAGAAAGACGTTTCACAGAATGCTTCTGTGTAGTTTATATTTGAATATATTCCTTTTTCCACTACTACGCTCTTAGCGCTCCAAATGTCCAGTTGCATTTTCTACAGAAAGAGTGTTCAGATCTGCTCAATCAAAAGTATGGTTTAACTCTGTTAGCTGAATGCACAGATCAGAAAGAAGTTTCACAGAATGATTCTGTGTAGTTTATATTTGGAGACATTCCTTGTTCCACTATTACCCACTTAGCGCTCCGAATCTACACTTGCATTTTCTACAAAAAGTGTGTTTCATAACTGCTCAATCAAAAATATGTTTTATCTCTGTTAACTGAATTTACAGATCAGAAATAAGTTTCACAGAATGCATCTGTGTAGTTTTTATTTGAAGATATTCTTTTTCCCCATGTAGGCCTCTTAGCGCTTAGCATGTCCAATTGCAGTTTCTACAGAAAGAGTGTTTCAGAACGGCTCAATCAAAAGTAAGGTTCAACTCTGTTAGTTGAATGCACAGAACAGAAAGAATTTTCACAGAATGCTACTGTGTAGTTTATATTTGAATATATTCCTTTTTCCACTATTACCCTCTTAGCGCTCCGAATGTCCACTTGCATTTTCTACAGAAAGAGTGTTCAGAACTGCGCAATCAAAAGTATGGTTTAACTCTGTTTGCTTAATGAACATATCAGAAATAAGTTTCACACAATGCTTCTGTGTAGTTTTTATTTGAAGATATTATTTTTCCCAATGTAGGCCTCTTAGCGCTCAGAATGTCCAATTGCAGTTTCTACAGAAAGAGTGTTTCAGAAAGGCTCAATCAAAAGTAAGGTTCAACTCTGTTAGTTGAATGCACAGAACAGAAAGAAGTTTCATACAATGCTTCTGTGTAGTTTATATTTGAACATATTCTTTTTTCCACTATTACCCACTTAGCGCTACGAATGTCCAGTTGCATTTTCTACAGACAGAGTGTTTCAAAACTGCTCAATCAAAAGTATGGTTTAACTCTGTTAGCTGAATGCACAGATAGGAAAGATGTTTCACAGAATGATTCTGTGTAGTTTATATTTGAAGACATTCCTTTTTCAACTATTACCCTTTTAGCGCTCCGAATCTCCACTTGCATTTTCTACAGAAAGAGTGTTTCAGAACGGCTCAATCAAAACTAAGGTTCAACTCTTTTAGTTGAACAAACAGAACAGAAAGAAGTTTCACACAATTCTTCTGTGTAGTTTTTATTTGTAGACATTCTTTTTCCCAATATAGGCCTCTTAGCGCTCAGAATGTCCAATTGCAGTTTCTACAGAAAGAGTGTTTCAGAACGGCTCAATCAAAAGTAAGGTTCAACTCTGTTAGTTGAATGCACAGAACAGAAAGAAGTTTCATACAATGCTTCTGTGTAGTTTATATTTGAACATAATCTTTTTTCCACTATTACCCACTTAGCGCTACGAATGTCCAGTTGCATTTTCTACAGAGTGTTTCAAAACTGCTCAATCAAAAGTATGGTTTAACTCTGTTAGCTGAATGCTCAGATCAGAAAGAAGTTTCACAGAATGCTTCTGTGTAGTTTATATTTGAATATATTCCTTTTTCCACTACTACGCTCTTAGCGCTCCAAATGTCCAGTTGCATTTTCTACAGAAAGAGTGTTCAGATCTGCTCAATCAAAAGTATGGTTTAACTCTGTTAGCTGAATGCACAGATCAGAAAGAAGTTTCACCGAATGATTCTGTGTAGTTTATATTTGAAGACATTCCTTTTTCCACTATTACCCTCTTAGCGCTCCGAATCTCCACTTGCATTTTCTACAAAAAGAGTGTTTCATAACTGCTCAATCAAAAATATGTTTTATCTCTGTTAACTGAATTTACAGATCAGAAATAAGTTTCACAGAATGCATCTGTGTAGTTTTTATTTGAAGATATTCTTTTTCCAAATGTAGGCCTCTTAGCGCTTAGCATGTCCAATTGCAGTTTCTACTGAAAGAGTGTTTCAGAACGGCTCAATCAAAAGTAAGGTTCAACGCTGTTAGTTGAATGCACAGAACAGAAAGTATTTTCAAAGAATGCTACTGTGTAGTTTATATTTGAATATATTCCTTTTTCCACTATTACCCTCTTAGCGCTCCGAATCTCCACTTGCATTTTCTACAGAAAGAGTGTTCAGAACTGCGCAATCAAAAGTATGGTTTAACTCTGTTAGCTTAATGAACATATCAGAAATAAGTTTCACACAATGCTTCTGTGTAGTTTTTATTTGAAGATATTATTTTCCCAATATAGGCCTCTTAGCGCTCAGAATGTCCAATTGCAGTTTCTACAGAAAGAGTGTTTCAGAAAGGCTCAATCAAAAGTAAGGTTCAATTCTGATAGTTGAATGCACAGAACAGAAAGTAGTTTCATACAATGCTTCTGTGTAGTTTATATTTGAACATATTCTTTTTTCCACTATTACCCACTTAGCGCTACGAATGTCCAGTTGCATTTTCTACAGACAGAGTGTTTCAAAACTGCTCAATCAAAAGTATGGTTTAACTCTGTTAGCTGAATGCACAGATCAGAAAGATGTTTCACAGAATGATTCTGTTTAGTTTATATTTGAAGACATTCCTTTTTCCACTATTAACCTTTTAGCGCTCCGAATCTCCACTTGCATTTTCTACAGAAAGAGTGTTTCAGAACGGCTCAATCAAAACTAAGGTTCAACTCTTTTAGTTGAACAAACAGAACAGAAAGAAGTTTCACACAACTCTTCTGTGTAGTTTTTATTTGTAGATATTCTTTTTCCCAATATAGGCCTCTTAGCGCTCAGAATGTCCAATTGCAGGTTCTACAGAAAGAGTGTTTCAGAACGGCTCAATCAAAAGTAAGGTTCAACTCTGTTAGTTGAATGCACAGAACAGAAAGAAGTTTCATACAATGCTTCTGTGTAGTTTATATTTGAACATATTCTTTTTTCCACTATTTCCCACTTAGCGCTACGAATGTCCAGTTGCATTTTCTACAGACAGAGTGTTTCAAAACTGCTCAATCAAAAGTATGGTTTAACTCTGTTAGCTGAATGCTCAGATCAGAAATAAGTTTCACAGAATGCTTATGTGTAGTTTATATTTGAATATATTCCTTTTTCCACTACTACGCTCTTAGCGCTCCAAATGTCCAGTTGCATTTTCCACAGAAAGAGTGTTCAGATCTGCTCAATCAAAAGTATGGTTTAACTCTGTTAGCTGAATGCACAGATCAGAAAGAAGTTTCACCGAATGATTCTGTGTAGTTTATATTTGAAGACATTCCTTTTTCCACTATTACCCACATAGCGCTCCGAATCTACACTTGCATTTTCTACAAAAAGAGTGTTTCATAACTGCTCAATCAAAAATATGTTTTATCTCTGTTAACTGAATTTACAGTTCAGAAATATGTTTCACAGAATGCACTGTGTAGTTTTTATTTGAAGATATTCTTTTTCCCAATGTAGGCCTCTTAGCGCTTAGCATGTCCAATTGCAGTTTCTACAGAAAGTGTTTCAGAACGGCTCAATCAAAAGTAAGGTTCAACTCCGTTAGTTGAATGCACAGAACAGAAAGAATTTTCACAGAATGCTACTGTGTAGTTAAATTTGAATATATTCCTTTTTCCACTATTACCCTCTTAGCGCTCCGAATGTCCACTTGCATTTTCTACAGAAAGAGTGTTCAGAACTGCGCAATCAAAAGTATGGTTTAACTCTGTTAGCTTAATGAACATATCAGAAATAAGTTTCACACAATGCTTCTGTGTAGTTTTTATTTGAAGATATTATTTTTCCCAATAGAGGCGTCTTAGCGCTCAGAATGTACAATTGCAATTTCTACAGAAAGAGTGTTTCAGAAAGGCTCAATCAAAAGTAAGGTTCAACTCTGTTAGTTGAATGCACAGAACAGAAAGAAGTTTCATACAATGCTTCTGTGTAGTTTATATTTGAATATATTCTTTTTTCCACTATTACCCACTTAGCGCTACGAATGTCCAGTTGCATTTTCTACAGACAGAGTGTTTCAAAACTGCTCAATCAAAAGTATGGTTTAACTCTGTTAGCTGAATGCTCAGATCAGAAAGAAGTTTCACAGAATGCCTCTGTGTAGTTTATATTTGAATGTATTACTTTTTCCACTACTACTCTCTTAGCGCTCCAAATGTCCAGTTGCATTTTCTACAGAAAGAGTGTTCAGATCTGCTCAATCAAAAGTATGGTTTAACTCTGTTAGCTGAATGCACAGATCAGAAAGAAGTTTCACAGAATGATTCTGTGTAGTTTATATTTGGAGACATTCCTTTTTCCACTATTACCCTCTTAGCGCTCCGAATCTCCACTTGCATTTTCTACAGAAAGAGTGTTTCAGAACGGCTCAATCAAAACTAAGGTTCAAATCTTTTAGTTGA
Organism: Symphalangus syndactylus; assembly: GCF_028878055.3. Classification (NCBI taxonomy): domain Eukaryota; kingdom Metazoa; phylum Chordata; class Mammalia; order Primates; family Hylobatidae; genus Symphalangus; species Symphalangus syndactylus. The sequence goes on along the minus strand of NC_072423.2, from coordinate 167,297,688 downwards.
ACAAACATAACAGAAAGAAGTTTCACACAATTCTTCTGTGTAGTTTTTATTTGTAGACATTCCTTTTCCCAATATAGGCCTCTTAGCGCTCAGAATGTCCAATTGCAGTTTCTACAGAAAGAGTGTTTCAGAACGGCTCAATCAAAAGTAAGGTTCTACTCTGTTAGTTGAATGCACAGAACAGAAAGAAGTTTCATACAATGCTTCTGTGTAGTTTATATTTGAACATATTCTTTTTTCCACTATTACCCACTTAGCGCTACGAATGTCCAGTTGCATTTTCTACAGACAGAGTGTTTCAAAACTGCTCAATCAAAAGTATGGTTTAACTCTGTTAGCTGAATGCTCAGATCAGAAAGAAGTTTCACAGAATGCTTCTGTGTAGTTTATATTTGAATATATTCCTTTTTCCACTACTACTCTCTTAGCGCTCCAAATGTCCAGTTGCATTTTCTACAGAAAGAGTGTTCAGATCTGCTCAATCAAAAGTATGGTTTAACTCTGTTAGCTGAATGCACAGATCAGAAAGAAGTTTCACAGAATGATTCTGTGTAGTTTATATTTGGAGACATTCCTTTTTCCACTATTACCCCCTTAGCGCTCCGAATCTCCACTTGCATTTTCTACAGAAAGAGTGTTTCAGAACGGCTCAATCGAAACTAAGGTTCAACTCTTTTAGTTGAACAAACAGAACAGAAAGAAGTTTCACACAATTCTTCTGTGTAGTTTTTATTTGTAGACATTCTTTTTCCCAATATAGGCCTCTTAGCGCTCAGAATGTCCAATTGCAGTTTCTACAGAAAGAGTGTTTCAGAACGGCTCAATCAAAACTAAGGTTCAACTCTGTTAGTTGAATGCACAGAACAGAAAGAAGTTTCATACAATGCTTCTGTGTAGTTTATATTTGAACATATTCTTTTTTCCACTATTACCCACTTAGCGCTACGAACGTCCAGTTGCATTTTCTACAGACAGAGTGTTTCTAAACTGCTCAATCAAAAGTATGGTTTAACTCTGTTAGCTGAATGCTCAGATCAGAAAGACGTTTCACAGAATGCTTCTGTGTAGTTTATATTTGAATATATTCCTTTTTCCACTACTACGCTCTTAGCGCTCCAAATGTCCAGTTGCATTTTCTACAGAAAGAGTGTTCAGATCTGCTCAATCAAAAGTATGGTTTAACTCTGTTAGCTGAATGCACAGATCAGAAAGAAGTTTCACAGAATGATTCTGTGTAGTTTATATTTGGAGACATTCCTTGTTCCACTATTACCCACTTAGCGCTCCGAATCTACACTTGCATTTTCTACAAAAAGTGTGTTTCATAACTGCTCAATCAAAAATATGTTTTATCTCTGTTAACTGAATTTACAGATCAGAAATAAGTTTCACAGAATGCATCTGTGTAGTTTTTATTTGAAGATATTCTTTTTCCCCATGTAGGCCTCTTAGCGCTTAGCATGTCCAATTGCAGTTTCTACAGAAAGAGTGTTTCAGAACGGCTCAATCAAAAGTAAGGTTCAACTCTGTTAGTTGAATGCACAGAACAGAAAGAATTTTCACAGAATGCTACTGTGTAGTTTATATTTGAATATATTCCTTTTTCCACTATTACCCTCTTAGCGCTCCGAATGTCCACTTGCATTTTCTACAGAAAGAGTGTTCAGAACTGCGCAATCAAAAGTATGGTTTAACTCTGTTTGCTTAATGAACATATCAGAAATAAGTTTCACACAATGCTTCTGTGTAGTTTTTATTTGAAGATATTATTTTTCCCAATGTAGGCCTCTTAGCGCTCAGAATGTCCAATTGCAGTTTCTACAGAAAGAGTGTTTCAGAAAGGCTCAATCAAAAGTAAGGTTCAACTCTGTTAGTTGAATGCACAGAACAGAAAGAAGTTTCATACAATGCTTCTGTGTAGTTTATATTTGAACATATTCTTTTTTCCACTATTACCCACTTAGCGCTACGAATGTCCAGTTGCATTTTCTACAGACAGAGTGTTTCAAAACTGCTCAATCAAAAGTATGGTTTAACTCTGTTAGCTGAATGCACAGATAGGAAAGATGTTTCACAGAATGATTCTGTGTAGTTTATATTTGAAGACATTCCTTTTTCAACTATTACCCTTTTAGCGCTCCGAATCTCCACTTGCATTTTCTAAAGAAAGAGTGTTTCGGGACGGCTCAATCAAAACTAAGGTTCAACTCTTTTAGTTGAACAAACAGAACAGAAAGAAGTTTCACACAATTCTTCTGTGCAGTTTTTATTTGTAGATATTCTTTTTCCCAATATAGGCCTCTTAGCGCTCAGAATGTCCAATTGCAGTTTCTACAGAAAGAGTGTTTCAGAACAGCTCAATCAAAAGTAAGGTTCAACTCTGTTAGTTGAATGCACAGAGCAGAAAGAAGTTTCATACAATGCTTCTGTGTAGTTTATATTTGAACATATTCTTTTTTCCACTATTACCCACTTAGCGCTACGAATGTCCAGTTGCATTTTCTACAGACAGAGTGTTTCAAAACTGCTCAATAAAAAGTATGGTTTAACTCTGTTAGCTGAATGCTCAGATCAGAAAGAAGTTTCACAGAATGCTTCTGTGTAGTTTATATTTGAATATATTCCTTTTTCCACTACTACACTCTTAGCGCTCCAAATGTCCAGTTGCATTTTCTACAGAAAGAGTGTTCAGATCTGCTCAATCAAAAGTATGGTTTAACTCTGTTAGCTGAATGCACAGATCAGAAAGAAGTTTCACAGAATGATTCTGTGTAGTTTATATTTGGAGACATTCCTTTTTCCACTATTACCCACTTAGCGCTCCGAATCTTCACTTGCATTTTCTACAAAAAGAGTGTTTCATAACTGCTCAATCAAAAATATGTTTTATCTCTGTTAACTGAATTTACAGATCAGAAATATGTTTCACAGAATGCATCTGTGTAGTTTTAATTTGAAGATATTCTTTTTCCCAATGTAGGCCTCTTAGCGCTTAGCATGTCCAATTGCAGTTTCTACGGAAAGAGTGTTTCAGAACGGCTCAATCAAAAGTAAGGTTCAACTCCGTTAGTTGAATGCACAGAACAGAAAGAATTTTCACAGAATGCTACTGTGTAGTTTATATTTGAATATATTCCTTTTTCCACTATTACCCTCTTAGCGGTCCGAATGTCCACTTGCATTTTCTACAGAAAGAGTGGTCAGAAATGCGCAATCAAAAGTATGGTTTAACTCTGTTAGCTTAATGAACATATCAGAAATAATTTTCACACAATGCTTCTGTGTAGTTTTTATTTGAAGATATTATTTTTCCCAATAGAGGCCTCTTAGCGCTCAGAATGTCCAATTGCAGTTTCTACAGAAAGAGTGTTTCAGAAAGGCTCAATCAAAAGTAAGGTTCAACTCTGTTAGGTGAATGCACAGAACAGAAAGAAGTTTCATACAATGCTTCTGTGTAGTTTATATTCGAACATATTCTTTTTTCCACTGTTACCCACTTAGCGCTCCCAATGTCCAGTTGCATTTTCTACAGAAAGAGTGTTCAGATCTGCTCAATCAAAAGTATGGTTTAACTCTGTTAGCTGAATGCACAGATCAGAAAAAAGTTTCACCGAATGATTCTGTGTAGTTTATATTTGAAGACATTCCTTTTTCCACTATTACCCTCTTAGCGCTCCGAATCTCCTCTTGCATTTTCTACAAAAAGAGTGTTTCATAACTGCTCAATCAAAAATATGTTTTATCTCTGTTAACTGAATTTACAGATCAGAAATAAGTTTCACAGAATGCATCTGTGTAGTTTTTATTTGAAGATATTCTTTTTCCCCATGTAGGCCTCTTAGCGCTCAGCATGTCCAATTGCAGTTTCTACAGAAAGAGTGTTTCAGAACGGCTCAATCAAAAGTAAGGTTCAACTATGTTAGTTGAATGCACAGAACAGAAAGAATTTTCACAGAATGCTACTGTGTAGTTTATATTTGAATATATTCCTTTTTCCACTGTTACCCTCTTAGCGCTCAGAATGTCCACTTGAATTTTCTACAGAAAGAGTGTTCAGAACTGCGCAATCAAAAGTATGGTTTAACTCTGTTAGCTTAATGAACATATCAGAAATAAGTTTCACACAATGCTTCTGTGTAGTTTTTATTTGAAGATATTATTTTTCCCAATATAGGCCTCTTAGCGCTCAGAATGTCCAATTGCAGTTTCTACAGAAAGAGTGTTTCAGAAAGGCTCAATCAAAAGTAAGGTTCAACTCTGTTAGTTGAATGCACAGAACAGAAAGAAGTTTCATACAATGCTTCTGTGTAGTTTATATTTGAACATATTCTTTTTTCCACTATTACCCACTTAGCGCTACGAATGTCCAGTTGCATTTTCTACAGAGAGAGTGTTTCAAAACTGCTCAATGAGAAGTATGGTTTAACTTTGTTAGCTGAATGCACAGATCAGAAAGATGTTTCACAGAATGATTCTGTGTAGTTTATATTTGAAGACATTCCTTTTTCAACTATTACCCTTTTAGCGCTCCGAATCTCCACTTGCATTTTCTACAGAAAGAGTGTTTCACAACGGCTCAATCAAAACTAAGGTTCAACTCTTTTAGTTGAACAAACAGAACAGAAAGAAGTTTCACACAATTCTTCTGTGTAGTTTTTATTTGTAGATATTCTTTTTCCCAATATAGGCCTCTTAGCGCTCAGAATGTCCAATTGCAGTTTCTACAGAAAGAGTGTTTCAGAACGGCTCAATCAAAAGTAAGGTTCAACTCTGTTAGTTGAATGCACAGAAGAGAAAGAAGTTTCATACAATGCTTCTGTGTAGTTTATATTTGAACATATTCTTTTTTCCACTATTACCCACTTAGCGCTACGAATGTCCAGTTGCATTTTCTACAGACAGAGTGTTTCAAAACTGCTCAATCAAAAGTATGGTTTAACTCTGTTAGCTGAATGCTCAGATCAGAAAGAAGTTTCACAGAATGCTTCTGTGTAGTTTATATTTGAATATATTCCTTTTTCCACTACTACGCTCTTAGCGCTCCAAATGTCCAGTTGCATTTTCTACAGAAAGAGTGTTCAGATCTGCTCAATCAAAAGTATGGTTTAACTCTGTTAGCTGAATGCACAGATCAGAAAGAAGTTTCACAGAATGATTCTGTGTAGTTTATATTTGGAGACATTCCTTGTTCCACTATTACCCACTTAGCGCTCCGAATCTACACTTGCATTTTCTACAAAAAGAGTGTTTCATAACTGCTCAATCAAAAATATGTTTTATCTCTGTTAACTGAATTTACAGATCAGAAATAAGTTTCACAGAATGCATCTGTGTAGTTTTTATTTGAAGATATTCTTTTTCCCCATGTAGGCCTCTTAGCGCTTAGCATGTCCAATTGCAGTTTCTACAGAAAGAGTGTTTCAGAACGGCTCAATCAAAAGTAAGGTTCAACTCTGTTAGTTGAATGCACAGAACAGAAAGAATTTTCACAGAATGCTACTGTGTAGTTTATATTTGAATATATTCCTTTTTCCACTATTACCCTCTTAGCGCTCCGAATGTCCACTTGCATTTTCTACAGAAAGAGTGTTCAGAACTGCGCAATCAAAAGTATGGTTTAACTCTGTTTGCTTAATGAACATATCAGAAATAAGTTTCACACAATGCTTCTGTGTAGTTTTTATTTGAAGATATTATTTTTCCCAATGTAGGCCTCTTAGCGCTCAGAATGTACAATTGCAGTTTCTACAGAAAGAGTGTTTCAGAAAGGCTCAATCAAAAGTAAGGTTCAACTCTGTTAGTTGAATGCACAGAACAGAAAGAAGTTTCATACAATGCTTCTGTGTAGTTTATATTTGAACATATTCTTTTTTCCACTATTACCCACTTAGCGCTACGAATGTCCAGTTGCATTTTCTACAGACAGAGTGTTTCAAAACTGCTCAATCAAAAGTATGGGTTAACTCTGTTAGCTGAATGCACAGATAGGAAAGATGTTTCACAGAATGATTCTGTGTAGTTTATATTTGAAGACATTCCTTTTTCAACTATTACCCTTTTAGCGCTCCGAATCTCCACTTGCATTTTCTAAAGAAAGAGTGTTTCGGGACGGCTCAATCAAAACTAAGGTTCAACTCTTTTAGTTGAACAAACAGAACAGAAAGAAGTTTCACACAATTCTTCTGTGCAGTTTTTATTTGTAGATATTCTTTTTCCCAATATAGGTCTCTTAGCGCTCAGAATGTCCAATTGCAGTTTCTACAGAAAGAGTGTTTCAGAACAGCTCAATCAAAAGTAAGGTTCAACTCTGTTAGTTGAATGCACAGAGCAGAAAGAAGTTTCATACAATGCTTCTGTGTAGTTTATATTTGAACATATTCTTTTTTCCACTATTACCCACTTAGCGCTACGAATGTCCAGTTGCATTTTCTACAGACAGAGTGTTTCAAAACTGCTCAATAAAAAGTATGGTTTAACTCTGTTAGCTGAATGCTCAGATCAGAAAGAAGTTTCACAGAATGCTTCTGTGTAGTTTATATTTGAATATATTCCTTTTTCCACTACTACACTCTTAGCGCTCCAAATGTCCAGTTGCATTTTCTACAGAAAGAGTGTTCAGATCTGCTCAATCAAAAGTATGGTTTAACTCTGTTAGCTGAATGCACAGATCAGACAGAAGTTTCACAGAATGATTCTGTGTAGTTTATATTTGGAGACATTCCTTTTTCCACTATTACCCACTTAGCGCTCCGAATCTTCACTTGCATTTTCTACAAAAAGAGTGTTTCATAACTGCTCAATCAAAAATATGTTTTATCTCTGTTAACTGAATTTACAGATCAGAAATATGTTTCACAGAATGCATCTGTGTAGTTTTTATTTGAAGATATTCTTTTTCCCAATGTAGGCCTCTTAGCGCTTAGCATGTCCAATTGCAGTTTCTACAGAAAGAGTGTTTCAGAACGGCTCAATCAAAAGTAAGGTTCAACTCCGTTAGTTGAATGCACAGAACAGAAAGAATTTTCACAGAATGCTACTGTGTAGTTTATATTTGAATATATTCCTTTTTCCACTATTACCCTCTTAGCGGTCCGAATGTCCACTTGCATTTTCTACAGAAAGAGTGGTCAGAAATGCGCAATCAAAAGTATGGTTTAACTCTGTTAGCTTAATGAACATATCAGAAATAATTTTCACACAATGCTTCTGTGTAGTTTTTATTTGAAGATATTATTTTTCCCAATAGAGGCCTCTTAGCGCTCAGAATGTCCAATTGCAGTTTCTACAGAAAGAGTGTTTCAGAAAGGCTCAATCAAAAGTAAGGTTCAACTCTGTTAGTTGAATGCACAGAACAGAAAGAAGTTTCATACAATGCTTCTGTGTAGTTTATATTCGAACATATTCTTTTTTCCACTGTTACCCACTTAGCGCTCCCAATGTCCAGTTGCATTTTCTACAGAAAGAGTGTTCAGATCTGCTCAATCAAAAGTATGGTTTAACTCTGTTAGCTGAATGCACAGATCAGAAAAAAGTTTCACCGAATGATTCTGTGTAGTTTATATTTGAAGACATTCCTTTTTCCACTATTACCCTCTTAGCGCTCCGAATCTCCTCTTGCATTTTCTACAAAAAGAGTGTTTCATAACTGCTCAATCAAAAATATGTTTTATCTCTGTTAACTGAATTTACAGATCAGAAATAAGTTTCACAGAATGCATCTGTGTAGTTTTTATTTGAAGATATTCTTTTTCCCAATGTAGGCCTCTTAGCGCTCAGCATGTCCAATTGCAGTTTCTACAGAAAGAGTGTTTCAGAACGGCTCAATCAAAAGTAAGGTTCAACTATGTTAGTTGAATGCACAGAACAGAAATAATTTTCACAGAATGCTACTGTGTAGTTTATATTTGAATATATTCCTTTTTCCACTGTTACCCTCTTAGCGCTCAGAATGTCCACTTGAATTTTCTACAGAAAGAGTGTTCAGAACTGCGCAATCAAAAGTATGGTTTAACTCTGTTAGCTTAATGAACATATCAGAAATAAGTTTCACACAATGCTTCTGTGTAGTTTTTATTTGAAGATATTATTTTTCCCAATAGAGGCCTCTTAGCGCTCAGAATGTCCAATTGCAGTTTCTACAGAAAGAGTGTTTCAGAAAGGCTCAATCAAAAGTAAGGTTCAACTCTGTTAGTTGAATGCACAGAACAGAAAGAAGTTTCATACAATGCTTCTGTGTAGTTTATATTTGAACATATTCTTTTTTCCACTATTACCCACTTAGCGCTACGAATGTCCAGTTGCATTTTCTACAGAGAGAGTGTTTCAAAACTGCTCAATGAGAAGTATGGTTTAACTTTGTTAGCTGAATGCACAGATCAGAAAGATGTTTCACAGAATGATTCTGTGTAGTTTATATTTGAAGACATTCCTTTTTCAACTATTACCCTTTTAGCGCTCCGAATCTCCACTTGCATTTTCTACAGAAAGAGTGTTTCACAACGGCTCAATCAAAACTAAGGTTCAACTCTTTTAGTTGAACAAACAGAACAGAAAGAAGTTTCACACAATTCTTCTGTGTAGTTTTTATTTGTAGATATTCTTTTTCCCAATATAGGCCTCTTAGCGCTCAGAATGTCCAATTGCAGTTTCTACAGAAAGAGTGTTTCAGAACGGCTCAATCAAAAGTAAGGTTCAACTCTGTTAGTTGAATGCACAGAAGAGAAAGAAGTTTCATACAATGCTTCTGTGTAGTTTATATTTGAACATATTCTTTTTTCCACTATTACCCACTTAGCGCTACGAATGTCCAGTTGCATTTTCTACAGACAGAGTGTTTCAAAACTGCTCAATCAAAAGTATGGTTTAACTCTGTTAGCTGAATGCTCAGATCAGAAAGAAGTTTCACAGAATGCTTCTGTGTAGTTTATATTTGAATATATTCCTTTTTCCACTACTACGCTCTTAGCGCTCCAAATGTCCAGTTGCATTTTCTACAGAAAGAGTGTTCAGATCTGCTCAATCAAAAGTATGGTTTAACTCTGTTAGCTGAATGCACAGATCAGAAAGAAGTTTCACAGAATGATTCTGTGTAGTTTATATTTGGAGACATTCCTTGTTCCACTATTACCCACTTAGCGCTCCGAATCTACACTTGCATTTTCTACAAAAAGAGTGTTTCATAACTGCTCAATCAAAAATATGTTTTATCTCTGTTAACTGAATTTACAGATCAGAAATAAGTTTCACAGAATGCATCTGTGTAGTTTTTATTTGAAGATATTCTTTTTCCCCATGTAGGCCTCTTAGCGCTTAGCATGTCCAATTGCAGTTTCTACAGAAAGAGTGTTTCAGAACGGCTCAATCAAAAGTAAGGTTCAACTCTGTTAGTTGAATGCACAGAACAGAAAGAATTTTCACAGAATGCTACTGTGTAGTTTATATTTGAATATATTCCTTTTTCCACTATTACCCTCTTAGCGCTCCGAATGTCCACTTGCATTTTCTACAGAAAGAGTGTTCAGAACTGCGCAATCAAAAGTATGGTTTAACTCTGTTTGCTTAATGAACATATCAGAAATCAGTTTCACACAATGCTTCTGTGTAGTTTTTATTTGAAGATATTATTTTTCCCAATGTAGGCCTCTTAGCGCTCAGAATGTCCAATTGCAGTTTCTACAGAAAGAGTGTTTCAGAAAGGCTCAATCAAAAGTAAGGTTCAACTCTGTTAGTTGAATGCACAGAACAGAAAGAAGTTTCATACAATGCTTCTGTGTAGTTTATATTTGAACATATTCTTTTTTCCACTATTACCCACTTAGCGCTACGAATGTCCAGTTGCATTTTCTACAGACAGAGTGTTTCAAAACTGCTCAATCAAAAGTATGGTTTAACTCTGTTAGCTGAATGCACAGATAAGAAAGATGTTTCACAGAATGATTCTGTGTAGTTTATATTTGAAGACATTCCCTTTTCAACTATTAACCTTTTAGCGCTCCGAATCTCCACTTGCATTTTCTAAGGAAAGAGTGTTTCAGAACGGCTCAATCAAAACTAAGGTTCAACTCTTTTAGTTGAACAAACAGAACCGAAAGAAGTTTCACACAATTCTTCTGTGTAGTTTTTATTTGTAGATATTCTTTTTCCCAATATAGGCCTCTTAGCGCTCAGAATGTCCAATTGCAGTTTCTACAGAAAGAGTGTTTCAGAACGGCTCAATCAAAAGTAAGGTTCAACTCTGTTAGTTGAATGCACAGAACAGAAAGAAGTTTCATACAATGCTTCTGTGTAGTTTATATTTGAACATATTCTTTTTTCCACTATTACCCCCTTAGCGCTACGAATGTCCAGTTGCATTTTCTACAGACAGAGTGTTTCAAAACTGCTCAATCAAAAGTATGGTTTAACTCTGTTAGCTGAATGCTCAGATCAGAAAGAAGTTTCACAGAATGCTTCTGTGTAGTTTATATTTGAATATATTCCTTTTTCCACTACTACGCTCTTAGCGCTCCAAATGTCCAGTTGCATTTTCTACAGAAAGAGTGTTCAGATCTGCTCAATCAAAAGTATGGTTTAACTCTGTTAGCTGAATGCACAGATCAGAAAGAAGTTGCAAAGAAGGATTCTGTGTAGTTTATATTTGGAGACATTCCTTTTTCCACTATTACCCACTTAGCGCTCCGAATCTCCAATTGCATTTTCTACAAAAAGTGTGTTTCATAACAGCTCAATCAAAAATATGTTTTATCTCTGTTAACTGAATTTACAGATCAGAAATATGTTTCACAGAATGCATCTGTGTAGTTTTTATTTGAAGATATTCTTTTTCCCAATGTAGGCCTCTTAGCGCTTAGCATGTCCAATTGCAGTTTCTACAGAAAGAGTGTTTCAGAACGGCTCAATCAAAAGTAAGGTTCAACTCTGTTAGTTGAATGCACAGAACAGAAAGAATTTTCACAGAATGTTACTGTGTAGTTTATATTTGAATATATTCCTTTTTCCACTATTACCCTCTTAGCGGTACGAATGTCCACTTGCATTTTCTACAGAAAGAGTGTTCAGAACTGCGCAATCAAAAGTATGGTTTAACTCTGTTTGCTTAATGAACATATCAGAAATAAGTTTCACACAATGCTTCTGTGTAGTTTTTATTTGAAGATATTATTTTTCCCAATGTAGGCCTCTTAGCGCTCAGAATGTACAATTGCAGTTTCTACAGAAAGAGTGTTTCAGAAAGGCTCAATCAAAAGTAAGGTTCAACTCTGTTAGTTGAATGCACAGAACAGAAAGAAGTTTCATACAATGCTTCTGTGTAGTTTATATTTGAACATATTCTTTTTTCCACTATTACCCACTTAGCGCTACGAATGTCCAGTTGCATTTTCTACAGACAGAGTGTTTCAAAACTGCTCAATCAAAAGTATGGTTTAACTCTGTTAGCTGAATGCACAGATAGGAAAGATGTTTCACAGAATGATTCTGTGTAGTTTATATTTGAAGACATTCCTTTTTCAACTATTACCCTTTTAGCGCTCCGAATCTCCACTTGCATTTTCTAAAGAAAGAGTGTTTCGGGACGGCTCAATCAAAACTAAGGTTCAACTCTTTTAGTTGAACAAACAGAACAGAAAGAAGTTTCACACAATTCTTCTGTGCAGTTTTTATTTGTAGATATTCTTTTTCCCAATATAGGTCTCTTAGCGCTCAGAATGTCCAATTGCAGTTTCTACAGAAAGAGTGTTTCAGAACAGCTCAATCAAAAGTAAGGTTCAACTCTGTTAGTTGAATGCACAGAGCAGAAAGAAGTTTCATACAATGCTTCTGTGTAGTTTATATTTGAACATATTCTTTTTTCCACTATTACCCACTTAGCGCTACGAATGTCCAGTTGCATTTTCTACAGACAGAGTGTTTCAAAACTGCTCAATAAAAAGTATGGTTTAACTCTGTTAGCTGAATGCTCAGATCAGAAAGAAGTTTCACAGAATGCTTCTGTGTAGTTTATATTTGAATATATTCCTTTTTCCACTACTACACTCTTAGCGCTCCAAATGTCCAGTTGCATTTTCTACAGAAAGAGTGTTCAGATCTGCTCAATCAAAAGTATGGTTTAACTCTGTTAGCTGAATGCACAGATCAGAAAGAAGTTTCACAGAATGATTCTGTGTAGTTTATATTTGGAGACATTCCTTTTTCCACTATTACCCACTTAGCGCTCCGAATCTTCACTTGCATTTTCTACAAAAAGAGTGTTTCATAACTGCTCAATCAAAAATATGTTTTATCTCTGATAACTGAATTTACAGATCAGAAATATGTTTCACAGAATGCATCTGTGTAGTTTTAATTTGAAGATACTCTTTTTCCCAATGTAGGCCTCTTAGCGCTTAGCATGTCCAATTGCAGTTTCTACAGAAAGAGTGTTTCAGAACGGCTCAATCAAAAGTAAGGTTCAACTCCGTTAGTTGAATGCACAGAACAGAAAGAATTTTCACAGAATGCTACTGTGTAGTTTATATTTGAATATATTCCTTTTTCCACTATTACCCTCTTAGCGGTCCGAATGTCCACTTGCATTTTCTACAGAAAGAGTGGTCAGAAATGCGCAATCAAAAGTATGGTTTAACTCTGTTAGCTTAATGAACATATCAGAAATAATTTTCACACAATGCTTCTGTGTAGTTTTTATTTGAAGATATTATTTTTCCCAATAGAGGCCTCTTAGCGCTCAGAATGTCCAATTGCAGTTTCTACAGAAAGAGTGTTTCAGAAAGGCTCAATCAAAAGTAAGGTTCAACTCTGTTAGTTGAATGCACAGAACAGAAAGAAGTTTCATACAATGCTTCTGTGTAGTTTATATTCGAACATATTCTTTTTTCCACTGTTACCCACTTAGCGCTCCCAATGTCCAGTTGCATTTTCTACAGAAAGAGTGTTCAGATCTGCTCAATCAAAAGTATGGTTTAACTCTGTTAGCTGAATGCACAGATCAGAAAAAAGTTTCACCGAATGATTCTGTGTAGTTTATATTTGAAGACATTCCTTTTTCCACTATTACCCTCTTAGCGCTCCGAATCTCCTCTTGCATTTTCTACAAAAAGAGTGTTTCATAACTGCTCAATCAAAAATATGTTTTATCTCTGTTAACTGAATTTACAGATCAGAAATAAGTTTCACAGAATGCATCTGTGTAGTTTTTATTTGAAGATATTCTTTTTCCCAATGTAGGCCTCTTAGCGCTCAGCATGTCCAATTGCAGTTTCTACAGAAAGAGTGTTTCAGAACGGCTCAATCAAAAGTAAGGTTCAACTATGTTAGTTGAATGCACAGAACAGAAAGAATTTTCACAGAATGCTACTGTGTAGTTTATATTTGAATATATTCCTTTTTCCACTGTTACCCTCTTAGCGCTCAGAATGTCCACTTGAATTTTCTACAGAAAGAGTGTTCAGAACTGCGCAATCAAAAGTATGGTTTAACTCTGTTAGCTTAATGAACATATCAGAAATAAGTTTCACACAATGCTTCTGTGTAGTTTTTATTTGTAGATATTCTTTTTCCCAATATAGGCCTCTTAGCGCTCAGAATGTCCAATTGCAGTTTCTACAGAAAGAGTGTTTCAGAACGGCTCAATCAAAAGTAAGGTTCAACTCTGTTAGTTGAATGCACAGAACAGAAAGAAGTTTCATACAATGCTTCTGTGTAGTTTATATTTGAACATATTCTTTTTTCCACTATTACCCCCTTAGCGCTACGAATGTCCAGTTGCATTTTCTACAGACAGAGTGTTTCAAAACTGCTCAATCAAAAGTATGGTTTAACTCTGTTAGCTGAATGCTCAGATCAGAAAGAAGTTTCACAGAATGCTTCTGTGTAGTTTATATTTGAATATATTCCTTTTTCCACTACTACGCTCTTAGCGCTCCAAATGTCCAGTTGCATTTTCTACAGAAAGAGTGTTCAGATCTGCTCAATCAAAAGTATGGTTTAACTCTGTTAGCTGAATGCACAGATCAGAAAGAAGTTGCACAGAAGGATTCTGTGTAGTTTATATTTGGAGACATTCCTTTTTCCACTATTACCCACTTAGCGCTCCGAATCTCCAATTGCATTTTCTACAAAAAGAGTGTTTCATAACAGCTCAATCAAAAATATGTTTTATCTCTGTTAACTGAATTTACAGATCAGAAATATGTTTCACAGAATGCATCTGTGTAGTTTTTATTTGAAGATATTCTTTTTCCCAATGTAGGCCTCTTAGCGCTTAGCATGTCCAATTGCAGTTTCTACAGAAAGAGTGTTTCAGAACGGCTCAATCAAAAGTAAGGTTCAAGTCTGTTAGTTGAATGCACAGAACAGAAAGAATTTTCACAGAATGTTACTGTGTAGTTTATATTTGAATATATTCCTTTTTCCACTATTACCCTCTTAGCGGTCCGAATGTCCACTTGCATTTTCTACAGAAAGAGTGTTCAGAACTGCGCAATCAAAAGTATGGTTTAACTCTGTTTGCTTAATGAACATATCAGAAATAAGTTTCACACAATGCTTCTGTGTAGTTTTTATTTGAAGATATTATTTTTCCCAATGTAGGCCTCTTAGCGCTCAGAATGTACAATTGCAGTTTCTACAGAAAGAGTGTTTCAGAAAGGCTCAATCAAAAGTAAGGTTCAACTCTGTTAGTTGAATGCACAGAACAGAAAGAAGTTTCATACAATGCTTCTGTGTAGTTTATATTTGAACATATTCTTTTTTCCACTATTACCCACTTAGCGCTACGAATGTCCAGTTGCATTTTCTACAGACAGAGTGTTTCAAAACTGCTCAATCAAAAGTATGGTTTAACTCTGTTAGCTGAATGCACAGATAGGAAAGATGTTTCACAGAATGATTCTGTGTAGTTTATATTTGAAGACATTCCTTTTTCAACTATTACCCTTTTAGCGCTCCGAATCTCCACTTGCATTTTCTAAAGAAAGAGTGTTTCGGGACGGCTCAATCAAAACTAAGGTTCAACTCTTTTAGTTGAACAAACAGAACAGAAAGAAGTTTCACACAATTCTTCTGTGCAGTTTTTATTTGTAGATATTCTTTTTCCCAATATAGGTCTCTTAGCGCTCAGAATGTCCAATTGCAGTTTCTACAGAAAGAGTGTTTCAGAACAGCTCAATCAAAAGTAAGGTTCAACTCTGTTAGTTGAATGCACAGAGCAGAAAGAAGTTTCATACAATGCTTCTGTGTAGTTTATATTTGAACATATTCTTTTTTCCACTATTACCCACTTAGCGCTACGAATGTCCAGTTGCATTTTCTACAGACAGAGTGTTTCAAAACTGCTCAATAAAAAGTATGGTTTAACTCTGTTAGCTGAATGCTCAGATCAGAAAGAAGTTTCACAGAATGCTTCTGTGTAGTTTATATTTGAATATATTCCTTTTTCCACTACTACACTCTTAGCGCTCCAAATGTCCAGTTGCATTTTCTACAGAAAGAGTGTTCAGATCTGCTCAATCAAAAGTATGGTTTAACTCTGTTAGCTGAATGCACAGATCAGAAAGAAGTTTCACAGAATGATTCTGTGTAGTTTATATTTGGAGACATTCCTTTTTCCACTATTACCCACTTAGCGCTCCGAATCTTCACTTGCATTTTCTACAAAAAGAGTGTTTCATAACTGCTCAATCAAAAATATGTTTTATCTCTGTTAACTGAATTTACAGATCAGAAATATGTTTCACAGAATGCATCTGTGTAGTTTTTATTTGAAGATATTCTTTTTCCCAATGTAGGCCTCTTAGCGCTTAGCATGTCCAATTGCAGTTTCTACAGAAAGAGTGTTTCAGAACGGCTCAATCAAAAGTAAGGTTCAACTCTGTTAGTTGAATGCGCAGAACAGAAAGAATTTTCACAGAGTGCTACTGTGTAGTTTATATTTGAATATATTCCTTTTTCCACTATTACCCTCTTAGCGCTCCGAATGTCCACTTGCATTTTCTACAGAAAGAGTGTTCAGAACTGCGCAATCAAAAGTATGGTTTAACTCTGTTTGCTTAATGAACATATCAGAAATAAGTTTCACACAATGCTTCTGTGTAGTTTTTATTTGAAGATATTATTTTTCCCAATGTAGGCCTCTTAGCGCTCAGAATGTCCAATTGCAGTTTCTACAGAAAGAGTGTTTCAGAAAGGCTCAATCAAAAGTAAGGTTCAACTCTGTTAGTTGAATGCACAGAACAGAAAGAAGTTTCATACAATGCTTCTGTGTAGTTTATATTTGAACATATTCTTTTTTCCACTATTACCCACTTAGCGCTACGAATGTCCAGTTGCATTTTCTACAGACAGAGTGTTTCAAAACTGCTCAATCAAAAGTATGGTTTAACTCTGTTAGCTGAATGCACAGATAAGAAAGATGTTTCACAGAATGATTCTGTGTAGTTTATATTTGAAGACATTCCTTTTTCAACTATTACCCTTTTAGCGCTCCGAATCTCCACTTGCATTTTCTAAAGAAAGAGTGTTTCAGGACGGCTCAATCAAAACTAAGGTTCAACTCTTTTAGTTGAACAAACAGAACAGAAATAAGTTTCACACAATTCTTCTTTGCAGTTTTTATTTGTAGATATTCTTTTTCCCAATATAGGCCTCTTAGCGCTCAGAATGTCCAATTGCAGTTTCTACAGAAAGAGTGTTTCAGAACGGCTCAATCAAAAGTAAGGTTCAACTCTGTTAGTTGAATGCACAGAACAGAAAGAAGTTTCATACAATGCTTCTGTGTAGTTTATATTTGAACATATTCTTTTTTCCACTATTACCCCCTTAGCGCTACGAATGTCCAGTTGCATTTTCTACAGACAGAGTGTTTCAAAACTGCTCAATCAAAAGTATGGTTTAACTCTGTTAGCTGAATGCTCAGATCAGAAAGAAGTTTCACAGAATGCTTCTGTGTAGTTTATATTTGAATATATTCCTTTTTCCACTACTACGCTCTTAGCGCTCCAAATGTCCAGTTGCATTTTCTACAGAAAGAGTGTTCAGATCTGCTCAATCAAAAGTATGGTTTAACTCTGTTAGCTGAATGCACAGATCAGAAAGAAGTTGCACAGAAGGATTCTGTGTAGTTTATATTTGGAGACATTCCTTTTTCCACTATTACCCACTTAGCGCTCCGAATCTCCAATTGCATTTTCTACAAAAAGAGTGTTTCATAACAGCTCAATCAAAAATATGTTTTATCTCTGTTAACTGAATTTACAGATCAGAAATATGTTTCACAGAATGCATCTGTGTAGTTTTTATTTGAAGATATTCTTTTTCCCAATGTAGGCCTCTTAGCGCTTAGCATGTCCAATTGCAGTTTCTACAGAAAGAGTGTTTCAGAACGGCTCAATCAAAAGTAAGGTTCAAGTCTGTTAGTTGAATGCACAGAACAGAAAGAATTTTCACAGAATGTTACTGTGTAGTTTATATTTGAATATATTCCTTTTTCCACTATTACCCTCTTAGCGCTCCGAATCTCCACTTGCATTTTCTACAGAAAGAGTGTTCAGAACTGCGCAATCAAAAGTATGGTTTAACTCTGTTTGCTTAATGAACATATCAGAAATAAGTTTCACACAATGCTTCTGTGTAGTTTTTATTTGAAGATATTATTTTTCCCAATGTAGGCCTCTTAGCGCTCAGAATGTACAATTGCAGTTTCTACAGAAAGAGTGTTTCAGAAAGGCTCAATCAAAAGTAAGGTTCAACTCTGTTAGTTGAATGCACAGAACAGAAAGAAGTTTCATACAATGCTTCTGTGTAGTTTATATTTGAACATATTCTTTTTTCCACTATTACCCACTTAGCGCTACGAATGTCCAGTTGCATTTTCTACAGACAGAGTGTTTCAAAACTGCTCAATCAAAAGTATGGTTTAACTCTGTTAGCTGAATGCACAGATAGGAAAGATGTTTCACAGAATGATTCTGTGTAGTTTATATTTGAAGACATTCCTTTTTCAACTATTACCCTTTTAGCGCTCCGAATCTCCACTTGCATTTTCTAAAGAAAGAGTGTTTCGGGACGGCTCAATCAAAACTAAGGTTCAACTCTTTTAGTTGAACAAACAGAACAGAAAGAAGTTTCACACAATTCTTCTGTGCAGTTTTTATTTGTAGATATTCTTTTTCCCAATATAGGTCTCTTAGCGCTCAGAATGTCCAATTGCAGTTTCTACAGAAAGAGTGTTTCAGAACAGCTCAATCAAAAGTAAGGTTCAACTCTGTTAGTTGAATGCACAGAGCAGAAAGAAGTTTCATACAATGCTTCTGTGTAGTTTATATTTGAACATATTCTTTTTTCCACTATTACCCACTTAGCGCTACGAATGTCCAGTTGCATTTTCTACAGACAGAGTGTTTCAAAACTGCTCAATAAAAAGTATGGTTTAACTCTGTTAGCTGAATGCTCAGATCAGAAAGAAGTTTCACAGAATGCTTCTGTGTAGTTTATATTTGAATATATTCCTTTTTCCACTACTACACTCTTAGCGCTCCAAATGTCCAGTTGCATTTTCTACAGAAAGAGTGTTCAGATCTGCTCAATCAAAAGTATGGTTTAACTCTGTTAGCTGAATGCACAGATCAGAAAGAAGTTTCACAGAATGATTCTGTGTAGTTTATATTTGGAGACATTCCTTTTTCCACTATTACCCACTTAGCGCTCCGAATCTTCACTTGCATTTTCTACAAAAAGAGTGTTTCATAACTGCTCAATCAAAAATATGTTTTATCTCTGTTAACTGAATTTACAGATCAGAAATATGTTTCACAGAATGCATCTGTGTAGTTTTTATTTGAAGATATTCTTTTTCCCAATGTAGGCCTCTTAGCGCTTAGCATGTCCAATTGCAGTTTCTACAGAAAGAGTGTTTCAGAACGGCTCAATCAAAAGTAAGGTTCAACTCTGTTAGTTGAATGCGCAGAACAGAAAGAATTTTCACAGAGTGCTACTGTGTAGTTTATATTTGAATATATTCCTTTTTCCACTATTACCCTCTTAGCGCTCCGAATGTCCACTTGCATTTTCTACAGAAAGAGTGTTCAGAACTGCGCAATCAAAAGTATGGTTTAACTCTGTTTGCTTAATGAACATATCAGAAATAAGTTTCACACAATGCTTCTGTGTAGTTTTTATTTGAAGATATTATTTTTCCCAATGTAGGCCTCTTAGCGCTCAGAATGTCCAATTGCAGTTTCTACAGAAAGAGTGTTTCAGAAAGGCTCAATCAAAAGTAAGGTTCAACTCTGTTAGTTGAATGCACAGAACAGAAAGAAGTTTCATACAATGCTTCTGTGTAGTTTATATTTGAACATATTCTTTTTTCCACTATTACCCACTTAGCGCTACGAATGTCCAGTTGCATTTTCTACAGACAGAGTGTTTCAAAACTGCTCAATCAAAAGTATGGTTTAACTCTGTTAGCTGAATGCACAGATAAGAAAGATGTTTCACAGAATGATTCTGTGTAGTTTATATTTGAAGACATTCCTTTTTCAACTATTACCCTTTTAGCGCTCCGAATCTCCACTTGCATTTTCTAAAGAAAGAGTGTTTCAGGACGGCTCAATCAAAACTAAGGTTCAACTCTTTTAGTTGAACAAACAGAACAGAAAGAAGTTTCACACAATTCTTCTTTGCAGTTTTTATTTGTAGATATTCTTTTTCCCAATATAGGCCTCTTAGCGCTCAGAATGTCCAATTGCAGTTTCTACAGAAAGAGTGTTTCAGAACAGCTCAATCAAAAGTAAGGTTCAACTCTGTTAGTTGAATGCACAGAGCAGAAAGAAGTTTCATACAATGCTTCTGTGTAGTTTATATTTGAACATATTCTTTTTTCCACTATTACCCACTTAGCGCTACGAATGTCCAGTTGCATTTTCTACAGACAGAGTGTTTCAAAACTGCTCAATCAAAAGTATGGTTTAACTCTGTTAGCTGAATGCTCAGATCAGAAAGAAGTTTCACAGAATGCTTCTGTGTAGTTTATATTTGAATATATTCCTTTTTCCACTACTACACTCTTAGCGCTCCAAATGTCCAGTTGCATTTTCTACAGAAAGAGTGTTCAGATCTGCTCAATCAAAAGTATGGTTTAACTCTGTTAGCTGAATGCACAGATCAGAAAGAAGTTTCACAGAATGATTCTGTGTAGTTTATATTTGGAGACATTCCTTTTTCCACTATTACCCACTTAGCGCTCCGAATCTACACTTGCATTTTCTACAAAAAGACTGTTTCATAACTGCTCAATCAAAAATATGTTTTATCTCTGTTAACTGAATTTACAGATCAGAAATATGTTTCACAGAATGCATCTGTGTAGTTTTAATTTGAAGATATTCTTTTTCCCAATGTAGGCCTCTTAGCGCTTAGCATGTCCAATTGCAGTTTCTACAGAAAGAGTGTTTCAGAACGGCTCAATCAAAAGTAAGGTTCAACTCTGTTAGTTGAATGCACCGAACAGAATGAATTTTCACAGAATGCTACTGTGTAGTTTATATTTGAATATATTCCTTTTTCCACTATTACCCTCTTAGCGGTCCGAATGTCCACTTGCATTTTCTACAGAAAGAGTGTTCAGAACTGCGCAATCAAAAGTATGGTTTAACTCTGTTAGCTTAATGAACATATCAGAAATAAGTTTCACACAATGCTTCTGTGTAGTTTTTATTTGAAGATATTATTTTTCCCAATAGAGGCCTCTTAGCGCTCAGAATGTCCAATTGCAGTTTCTACAGAAAGAGTGTTTCAGAAAAGCTCAATCAAAAGTAAGGTTCAACTCTGTTAGTTGAATGCACAGAACAGAAAGAAGTTTCATACAATGCTTCTGTGTAGTTTATATTTGAACATATTCTTTTTTCCACTATTACCAACTTAGCGCTACGAATGTCCAGTTGCATTTTCTACAGACAGAGTGTTTCAAAACTGCTCAATCAAAAGTATGGTTTAACTCTGTTAGCTGAATGCACAGATCAGAAAGATGTTTCACAGAATGATTCTGTGTAGTTTATATTTGAAGACATTCCCTTTTCAACTATTAACCTTTTAGCGCTCCGAATCTCCACTTGCATTTTCTAAGGAAAGAGTGTTTCAGAACGGCTCAATCAAAACTAAGGTTCAACTCTTTAGTTGAACAAACAGAACAGAAAGAAGTTTCACACAATTCTTCTGTGTAGTTTTTATTTGTAGATATTCTTTTTCCCAATATAGGCCTCTTAGCGCTCAGAATGTCCAATTGCAGTTTCTACAGAAAGAGTGTTTCAGAACGGCTCAATCAAAAGTAAGGTTCAACTCTGTTAGTTGAATGCACAGAACAGAAAGAAGTTTCATACAATGCTTCTGTGTAGTTTATATTTGAACATATTCTTTTTTCCACTATTACCCCCTTAGCGCTACGAATGTCCAGTTGCATTTTCTACAGACAGAGTGTTTCAAAACTGCTCAATCAAAAGTATGGTTTAACTCTGTTAGCTGAATGCTCAGATCAGAAAGAAGTTTCACAGAATGCTTCTGTGTAGTTTATATTTGAATATATTCCTTTTTCCACTACTACGCTCTTAGCGCTCCAAATGTCCAGTTGCATTTTCTACAGAAAGAGTGTTCAGATCTGCTCAATCAAAAGTATGGTTTAACTCTGTTAGCTGAATGCACAGATCAGAAAGAAGTTGCACAGAAGGATTCTGTGTAGTTTATATTTGGAGACATTCCTTTTTCCACTATTACCCACTTAGCGCTCCGAATCTCCAATTGCATTTTCTACAAAAAGAGTGTTTCATAACAGCTCAATCAAAAATATGTTTTATCTCTGTTAACTGAATTTACAGATCAGAAATATGTTTCACAGAATGCATCTGTGTAGTTTTTATTTGAAGATATTCTTTTTCCCAATGTAGGCCTCTTAGCGCTTAGCATGTCCAATTGCAGTTTCTACAGAAAGAGTGTTTCAGAACGGCTCAATCAAAAGTAAGGTTCAACTCTGTTAGTTGAATGCACAGAACAGAAAGAATTTTCACAGAATGTTACTGTGTAGTTTATATTTGAATATATTCCTTTTTCCACTATTACCCTCTTAGCGGTCCGAATGTCCACTTGCATTTTCTACAGAAAGAGTGTTCAGAACTGCGCAATCAAAAGTATTGTTTAACTCTGTTAGCTTAATGAACATATCAGAAATAAGTTTCACACAATGCTTCTGTGTAGATTTTATTTGAAGATATTATTTTTCCCAATATAGGCCTCTTAGCGCTCAGAATGTCCAATTGCAGTTTCTACAGAAAGAGTGTTTCAGAAAGGCTCAATCAAAAGTAAGGTTCAACTCTGTTAGTTGAATGCACAGAACAGAAAGTAGTTTCATACAATGCTTCTGTGTAGTTTATATTTGAACATATTCTTTTTTCCACTATTACCCACTTAGCGCTACGAATGTCCAGTTGCATTTTCTACAGACAGAGTGTTTCAAAACTGCTCAATCAAATGTATGGTTTAACTCTGTTAGCTGAATGCTCAGATCAGAAAGAAGTTTCACAGAATGCTTCTGTGTAGTTTATATTTGAATATATTCCTTTTTCCACTACTACGCTCTTAGCGCTCCAAATGTCCAGTTGCATTTTCTACAGAAAGAGTGTTTAGATCGGCTCAATCAAAAGTATGGTTCAACTCTGTTAGCTGAATGCACAGATCAGAAAGAAGTTTCACCGAATGATTCTGTGTAGTTTATATTTGAAGACATTCCTTTTTCCACTATTACCCTCTTAGCGCTCCGAATCTCCACTTGCATTTTCTACAAAAAGAGTGTTTCATAACTGCTCAATCAAAAATATGTTTTACCTCTGTTAACTGAATTTACAGGTCAGAAAAAAGTTTCACAGAATGCATCTGTGTAGTTTTTATTTGAAGATATTCTTTTTCCCAATGTAGGCCTCTTAGCGCTTAGCATGTCCAATTGCAGTTTCTACAGAAAGAGTGTTTCAGAACGGCTCAATCAAAAGTAAGGTTCAACTCTGTTAGTTGAATGCACAGAACAGAAAGAATTTTCACAGAATGCTACTGTGTAGTTTATATTTGAATATATTCCTTTTTCCACTATTACCCTCTTAGCGCTCCGAATGTCCACTTGCATTTTCTACAGAAAGAGTGTTCAGAACTGCGCAATCAAAAGTATGGTTTAACTCTGTTAGCTTAATGAACATATCAGAAATAAGTTTCACACAATGCTTCTGTGTAGTTTTTATCTGAAGATATTATTTTTCCCAATATAGGCCTCTTAGCGCTCAGAATGTCCAATTGCAGTTTCTACAGAAAGAGTGTTTCAGAAAGGCTCAATCAAAAGTAAGGTTCAACTCTGTTAGTTGAATGCACAGAACAGAAAGAAGTTTCATACAATGCTTCTGTGTAGTTTATATTTGAACATACTCTTTTTTCCACTATTACCCACTTAGCGCTACGAATGTCCAGTTGCATTTTCTACAGACAGAGTGTTTCAAAACTGCTCAATCAAAAGTATGGTTTAACTCTGTTAGCTGAATGCACAGATCAGAAATATGTTTCACAGAATGATTCTGTGTAGTTTATATTTGAAGACATTCCTTTTTCAACTATTACCCTTTTAGCGCTCCGAATCTCCACTTGCATTTTCTAAAGAAAGAGTGTTTCAGAACGGCTCAATCAAAACTAAGGTTCAACTCTTTTAGTTGAACAAACAGAACAGAAAGAAGTTTCACACAATTCTTCTGTGTAGTTTTTATTTGTAGATATTCTTTTTCCCAATATAGGCCTCTTAGCGCTCAGAATGTCCAATTGCAGTTTCTACAGAAAGAGTGTTTCAGAACGGCTCAATCAAAAGTAAGGTTCAACTCTGTTAGTTGAATGCACAGAACAGAAAGAAGTTTCATACAATGCTTCTGTGTAGTTTATATTTGAACATATTCTTTTTTCCACTATTACCCCCTTAGCGCTACGAATGTCCAGTTGCATTTTCTACAGACAGAGTGTTTCAAAACTGCTCAATCAAAAGTATGGTTTAACTCTGTTAGCTGAATGCTCAGATCAGAAAGAAGTTTCACAGAATGCTTCTGTGTAGTTTATATTTGAATATATTCCTTTTTCCACTACTACGCTCTTAGCGCTCCAAATGTCCAGTTGCATTTTCTACAGAAAGAGTGTTCAGATCTGCTCAATCAAAAGTATGGTTTAACTCTGTTAGCTGAATGCACAGATCAGAAAGAAGTTGCACAGAATGATTCTGTGTAGTTTATATTTGGAGACATTCCTTTTTCCACTATTACCCACTTAGCGCTCCGAATCTCCAATTGCATTTTCTACAAAAAGAGTGTTTCATAACAGCTCAATCAAAAATATGTTTTATCTCTGTTAACTGAATTTACAGATCAGAAATATGTTTCACAGAATGCATCTGTGTAGTTTTAATTTGAAGATATTCTTTTTCCCAATGTAGGCCTCTTAGCGCTTAGCATGTCCAATTGCAGTTTCTACAGAAAGAGTGTTTCAGAACGGCTCAATCAAAAGTAAGGTTCAACTCTGTTAGTTGAATGCACAGAACAGAAAGAATTTTCACAGAATGTTACTGTGTAGTTTATATTTGAATATATTCCTTTTTCCACTATTACCCTCTTAGCGGTCCGAATGTCCACTTGCATTTTCTACAGAAAGAGTGTTCAGAACTGCGCAATCAAAAGTATGGTTTAACTCTGTTAGCTTAATGAACATATCAGAAATAAGTTTCACACAATGCTTCTGTGTAGATTTTATTTGAAGATATTATTTTTCCCAATATAGGCCTCTTAGCGCTCAGAATGTCCAATTGCAGTTTCTACAGAAAGAGTGTTTCAGAAAGGCTCAATCAAAAGTAAGGTTCAACTCTGTTAGTTGAATGCACAGAACAGAAAGTAGTTTCATACAATGCTTCTGTGTAGTTTATATTTGAACATATTCTTTTTTCCACTATTACCCACTTAGCGCTACGAATGTCCAGTTGCATTTTCTACAGACAGAGTGTTTCAAAACTGCTCAATCAAATGTATGGTTTAACTCTGTTAGCTGAATGCTCAGATCAGAAAGAAGTTTCACAGAATGCTTCTGTGTAGTTTATATTTGAATATATTCCTTTTTCCACTACTACGCTCTTAGCGCTCCAAATGTCCAGTTGCATTTTCTACAGAAAGAGTGTTTAGATCTGCTCAATCAAAAGTATGGTTCAACTCTGTTAGCTGAATGCACAGATCAGAAAGAAGTTTCACCGAATGATTCTGTGTAGTTTATATTTGAAGACATTCCTTTTTCCACTATTACCCTCTTAGCGCTCCGAATCTCCACTTGCATTTTCTACAAAAAGAGTGTTTCATAACTGCTCAATCAAAAATATGTTTTACCTCTGTTAACTGAATTTACAGGTCAGAAATAAGTTTCACAGAATGCATCTGTGTAGTTTTTATTTGAAGATATTCTTTTTCCCAATGTAGGCCTCTTAGCGCTTAGCATGTCCAATTGCAGTTTCTACAGAAAGAGTGTTTCAGAACGGCTCAATCAAAAGTAAGGTTCAACTCTGTTAGTTGAATGCACAGAACAGAAAGAATTTTCACAGAATGCTACTGTGTAGTTTATATTTGAATATATTCCTTTTTCCACTATTACCCTCTTAGCGCTCCGAATGTCCACTTGCATTTTCTACAGAAAGAGTGTTCAGAACTGCGCAATCAAAAGTATGGTTTAACTCTGTTAGCTTAATGAACATATCAGAAATAAGTTTCACACAATGCTTCTGTGTAGTTTTTATCTGAAGGTATTATTTTTCCCAATATAGGCCTCTTAGCGCTCAGAATGTCCAATTGCAGTTTCTACAGAAAGAGTGTTTCAGAAAGGCTCAATCAAAAGTAAGGTTCAACTCTGTTAGTTGAATGCACAGAACAGAAAGTAGTTTCATACAATGCTTCTGTGTAGTTTATATTTGAACATATTCTTTTTTCCACTATTACCCACTTAGCGCTACGAATGTCCAGTTGCATTTTCTACAGACAGAGTGTTTCAAAACTGCTCAATCAAATGTATGGTTTAACTCTGTTAGCTGAATGCTCAGATCAGAAAGAAGTTTCACAGAATGCTTCTGTGTAGTTTATATTTGAATATATTCCTTTTTCCACTACTACGCTCTTAGCGCTCCAAATGTCCAGTTGCATTTTCTACAGAAAGAGTGTTTAGATCTGCTCAATCAAAAGTATGGTTCAACTCTGTTAGCTGAATGCACAGATCAGAAAGAAGTTTCACCGAATGATTCTGTGTAGTTTATATTTGAAGACATTCCTTTTTCCACTATTACCCTCTTAGCGCTCCGAATCTCCACTTGCATTTTCTACAAAAAGAGTGTTTCATAACTGCTCAATCAAAAATATGTTTTACCTCTGTTAACTGAATTTACAGGTCAGAAATAAGTTTCACAGAATGCATCTGTGTAGTTTTTATTTGAAGATATTCTTTTTCCCAATGTAGGCCTCTTAGCGCTTAGCATGTCCAATTGCAGTTTCTACAGAAAGAGTGTTTCAGAACGGCTCAATCAAAAGTAAGGTTCAACTCTGTTAGTTGAATGCACAGAACAGAAAGAATTTTCACAGAATGCTACTGTGTAGTTTATATTTGAATATATTCCTTTTTCCACTATTACCCTCTTAGCGCTCCGAATGTCCACTTGCATTTTCTACAGAAAGAGTGTTCAGAACTGCGCAATCAAAAGTATGGTTTAACTCTGTTAGCTTAATGAACATATCAGAAATAAGTTTCACACAATGCTTCTGTGTAGTTTTTATCTGAAGATATTATTTTTCCCAATATAGGCCTCTTAGCGCTCAGAATGTCCAATTGCAGTTTCTACAGAAAGAGTGTTTCAGAAAGGCTCAATCAAAAGTAAGGTTCAACTCTGTTAGTTGAATGCACAGAACAGAAAGAAGTTTCATACAATGCTTCTGTGTAGTTTATATTTGAACATATTCTTTTTTCCACTATTACCCACTTAGCGCTACGAATGTCCAGTTGCATTTTCTACAGACAGAGTGTTTCAAAACTGCTCAATCAAAAGTATGGTTTAACTCTGTTAGCTGAATGCACAGATCAGAAATATGTTTCACAGAATGATTCTGTGTAGTTTATATTTGAAGACATTCCTTTTTCAACTATTACCCTTTTAGCGCTCCGAATCTCCACTTGCATTTTCTAAAGAAAGAGTGTTTCAGAACGGCTCAATCAAAACTAAGGTTCAACTCTTTTAGTTGAACAAACAGAACAGAAAGAAGTTTCACACAATACTTCTGTGTAGTTTTTATTTGTAGATATTCTTTTTCCCAATATAGGCCTCTTAGCGCTCAGAATGTCCAATTGCAGTTTCTACAGAAAGAGTGTTTCAGAACGGCTCAATCAAAAGTAAGGTTCAACTCTGTTAGTTGAATGCACAGAACAGAAAGAAGTTTCATACAATGCTTCTGTGTAGTTTATATTTGAACATATTCTTTTTTCCACTATTACCCCCTTAGCGCTACGAATGTCCAGTTGCATTTTCTACAGACAGAGTGTTTCAAAACTGCTCAATCAAAAGTATGGTTTAACTCTGTTAGCTGAATGCTCAGATCAGAAAGAAGTTTCACAGAATGCTTCTGTGTAGTTTATATTTGAATATATTCCTTTTTCCACTACTACGCTCTTAGCGCTCCAAATGTCCAGTTGCATTTTCTACAGAAAGAGTGTTCAGATCTGCTCAATCAAAAGTATGGTTTAACTCTGTTAGCTGAATGCACAGATCAGAAAGAAGTTGCACAGAATGATTCTGTGTAGTTTATATTTGGAGACATTCCTTTTTCCACTATTACCCACTTAGCGCTCCGAATCTCCAATTGCATTTTCTACAAAAAGAGTGTTTCATAACAGCTCAATCAAAAATATGTTTTATCTCTGTTAACTGAATTTACAGATCAGAAATATGTTTCACAGAATGCATCTGTGTAGTTTTAATTTGAAGATATTCTTTTTCCCAATGTAGGCCTCTTAGCGCTTAGCATGTCCAATTGCAGTTTCTACAGAAAGAGTGTTTCAGAACGGCTCAATCAAAAGTAAGGTTCAACTCTGTTAGTTGAATGCACAGAACAGAAAGAATTTTCACAGAATGTTACTGTGTAGTTTATATTTGAATATATTCCTTTTTCCAATATTACCCTCTTAGCGGTCCGAATGTCCACTTGCATTTTCTACAGAAAGAGTGTTCAGAACTGCGCAATCAAAAGTATGGTTTAACTCTGTTAGCTTAATGAACATATCAGAAATAAGTTTCACACAATGCTTCTGTGTAGATTTTATTTGAAGATATTATTTTTCCCAATATAGGCCTCTTAGCGCTCAGAATGTCCAATTGCAGTTTCTACAGAAAGAGTGTTTCAGAAAGGCTCAATCAAAAGTAAGGTTCAACTCTGTTAGTTGAATGCACAGAACAGAAAGTAGTTTCATACAATGCTTCTGTGTAGTTTATATTTGAACATATTCTTTTTTCCACTATTACCCACTTAGCGCTACGAATGTCCAGTTGCATTTTCTACAGACAGAGTGTTTCAAAACTGCTCAATCAAATGTATGGTTTAACTCTGTTAGCTGAATGCTCAGATCAGAAAGAAGTTTCACAGAATGCTTCTGTGTAGTTTATATTTGAATATATTCCTTTTTCCACTACTACGCTCTTAGCGCTCCAAATGTCCAGTTGCATTTTCTACAGAAAGAGTGTTTAGATCTGCTCAATCAAAAGTATGGTTCAACTCTGTTAGCTGAATGCACAGATCAGAAAGAAGTTTCACCGAATGATTCTGTGTAGTTTATATTTGAAGACATTCCTTTTTCCACTATTACCCTCTTAGCGCTCCGAATCTCCACTTGCATTTTCTACAAAAAGAGTGTTTCATAACTGCTCAATCAAAAATATGTTTTACCTCTGTTAACTGAATTTACAGGTCAGAAATAAGTTTCACAGAATGCATCTGTGTAGTTTTTATTTGAAGATATTCTTTTTCCCAATGTAGGCCTCTTAGCGCTTAGCATGTCCAATTGCAGTTTCTACAGAAAGAGTGTTTCAGAACGGCTCAATCAAAAGTAAGGTTCAACTCTGTTAGTTGAATGCACAGAACAGAAAGAATTTTCACAGAATGCTACTGTGTAGTTTATATTTGAATATATTCCTTTTTCCACTATTACCCTCTTAGCGCTCCGAATGTCCACTTGCATTTTCTACAGAAAGAGTGTTCAGAACTGCGCAATCAAAAGTATGGTTTAACTCTGTTAGCTTAATGAACATATCAGAAATAAGTTTCACACAATGCTTCTGTGTAGTTTTTATCTGAAGGTATTATTTTTCCCAATATAGGCCTCTTAGCGCTCAGAATGTCCAATTGCAGTTTCTACAGAAAGAGTGTTTCAGAAAGGCTCAATCAAAAGTAAGGTTCAACTCTGTTAGTTGAATGCACAGAACAGAAAGTAGTTTCATACAATGCTTCTGTGTAGTTTATATTTGAACATATTCTTTTTTCCACTATTACCCACTTAGCGCTACGAATGTCCAGTTGCATTTTCTACAGACAGAGTGTTTCAAAACTGCTCAATCAAATGTATGGTTTAACTCTGTTAGCTGAATGCTCAGATCAGAAAGAAGTTTCACAGAATGCTTCTGTGTAGTTTATATTTGAATATATTCCTTTTTCCACTACTACGCTCTTAGCGCTCCAAATGTCCAGTTGCATTTTCTACAGAAAGAGTGTTTAGATCTGCTCAATCAAAAGTATGGTTCAACTCTGTTAGCTGAATGCACAGATCAGAAAGAAGTTTCACCGAATGATTCTGTGTAGTTTATATTTGAAGACATTCCTTTTTCCACTATTACCCTCTTAGCGCTCCGAATCTCCACTTGCATTTTCTACAAAAAGAGTGTTTCATAACTGCTCAATCAAAAATATGTTTTACCTCTGTTAACTGAATTTACAGGTCAGAAATAAGTTTCACAGAATGCATCTGTGTAGTTTTTATTTGAAGATATTCTTTTTCCCAATGTAGGCCTCTTAGCGCTTACCATGTCCAATTGCATTTTCTACAGAAAGAGTGTTTCAGAACGGCTCAATCAAAAGTAAGGTTCAACTCTGTTAGTTGAATGCACAGAACAGAAAGAATTTTCACAGAATGCTACTGTGTAGTTTATATTTGAATATATTCCTTTTTCCACTATTACCCTCTTAGCGCTCCGAATGTCCACTTGCATTTTCTACAGAAAGAGTGTTCAGAACTGCGCAATCAAAAGTATGGTTTAACTCTGTTAGCTTAATGAACATATCAGAAATAAGTTTCACACAATGCTTCTGTGTAGTTTTTATCTGAAGATATTATTTTTCCCAATATAGGCCTCTTAGCGCTCAGAATGTCCAATTGCAGTTTCTACAGAAAGAGTGTTTCAGAAAGGCTCAATCAAAAGTAAGGTTCAACTCTGTTAGTTGAATGCACAGAACAGAAAGAAGTTTCATACAATGCTTCTGTGTAGTTTATATTTGAACATATTCTTTTTTCCACTATTACCCACTTAGCGCTACGAATGTCCAGTTGCATTTTCTACAGACAGAGTGTTTCAAAACTGCTCAATCAAAAGTATGGTTTAACTCTGTTAGCTGAATGCTCAGATCAGAAAGAATTTTCACAGAATGCTACTGTGTAGTTTATATTTGAATATATTCCTTTTTCCACTATTACCCTCTTAGCGCTCCGAATGTCCACTTGCATTTTCTACAGAAAGAGTGTTCAGAACTGCGCAATCAAAAGTATGGTTTAACTCTGTTAGCTTAATGAACATATCAGAAATAAGTTTCACACAATGCTTCTGTGTAGTTTTTATTTGAAGATATTATTTTTCCCAATAGAGGCCTCTTAGCGCTCAGAATGTCCAATTGCAGTTTCTACAGAAAGAGTGTTTCAGAACGGCTCAATCAAAAGTAAGGTTCAACTCTGTTAGTTGAATGCACAGAACAGAAAGAAGTTTCATACAATGCTTCTGTGTAGTTTATATTTGAACATATTCTTTTTTCCACTATTACCCACTTAGCGCTACGAATGTCCAGTTGCATTTTCTACAGACAGAGTGTTTCAAAACTGCTCAATCAAAAGTATGGTTTAACTCTGTTAGCTGAATTCTCAGATCAGAAAGAAGTTTCACAGAACGCTTCTGTGTAGTTTATATTTGAATATATTCCTTTTTCCACTACTACTCTCTTAGCGCTCCAAATGTCCAGTTGCATTTTCTACAGAAAGAGTGTTCAGATCTGCTCAATCAAAAGTATGGTTTAACTCTGTTAGCTGAATGCACAGATCAGAAAGAAGTTTCACAGAATGATTCTGTGTAGTTTATATTTGGAGACATTCCTTTTTCCACTATTACCCTCTTAGCGCTCCGAATCTCCACTTGCATTTTCTACAGAAAGAGTGTTTCAGAACGGCTCAATGAAAACTAAGGTTCAACTCTTTTAGTTGAACAAACAGAACAGAAAGAAGTTTCACACAATTCTTCTGTGTAGTTTTTATTTGTAGACATTCTTTTTCCCAATATAGGCCTCTTAGCGCTCAGAATGTCCAATTGCAGTTTCTACAGAAAGAGTGTTTCAGAACGGCTCAATCAAAAGTAAGGTTCAACTCTGTTAGTTGAATGCACAGAAAAGAAAGAAGTTTCATACAATGCTTCTGTGTAGTTTATATTTGAACATATTCTTTTTTCCACTATTACCCACTTAGCGCTACGAATGTCCAGTTGCATTTTCTACAGACAGAGTGTTTCAAAATTGCTCAATCAAAAGTATGGTTTAACTCTGTTAGCTGAATGCTCAGATCAGAAAGAAGTTTCACAGAATGCTTCTGTGTAGTTTATATTTGAATATATTCCTTTTTCCACTACTACGCTCTTAGCGCTCCAAATGTCCAGTTGCATTTTCTACAGAAAGAGTGTTCAGATCTGCTCAATCAAAAGTATGGTTTAACTCTGTTAGCTGAATGCACAGATCAGAAAGAAGTTTCACCGAATGATTCTGTGTAGTTTATATTTGAAGACATTCCTTTTTCCACTGTTACCCTCTTAGCGCTCCGAATCTCCACTTGCATTTTCTACAAAAAGAGTGTTTCATAACTGCTCAATCAAAAATATGTTTTATCTCTGTTAACTGAATTTACAGATCAGAAATAAGTTTCACAGAAAGCATCTGTGTAGTTTTTATTTGAAGATATTCTTTTTCCAAATGTAGGCCTCTTAGCGCTTAGCATGTCCAATTGCAGTTTCTACAGAAAGAGTGTTTCAGAACGGCTCAATCAAAAGTAAGGTTCAACTCTGTTAGTTGAATGCACAGAACAGAAAGAATTTTCACAGAATGCTACTGTGTAGTTTATATTTGAATATATTCCTTTTTCCACTATTACCATCTTAGCGCTCCCAATGTCCACTTGCATTTTCTACAGAAAGAGTGTTCAGAACTGTGCAATCAAAAGTATGGTTTAACTCTGTTAGCTTAATGAACATATCAGAAATAAGTTTCACACAATGCTTCTGTGTAGTTTTTATTTGAATATATTATTTTTCCCAATACAGGCCTCTTAGCGCTCAGAATGTCCAATTGCAGTTTCTACAGAAAGAGTGATTCAGAAAGGCTCAATCAAAAGTAAGGTTCAACTCTGTTAGTTGAATGCACAGAACAGAAAGAAGTTTCATACAATGCTTCTGTGTAGTTTATATTTGAACATATTCTTTTTTCCACTATTACCCACTTAGCGCTACGAATGTCCAGTTGCATTTTCTACAGACAGAGTTTTTCAAAACTGCTCAATCAAAAGTATGGTTTAACTCTGTTAGCTGAATGCACAGATCAGAAAGATGTTTCACAGAATGATTCTGTGTAGTTTATATTTGAAGACATTCCTTTTTCAACTATTAAGCTTTTAGCGCTCCGAATCTCCACTTGCATTTTCTAAAGAAAGAGTGTTTCAGAACGGCTCAATCAAAACTAAGGTTCAACTCTTTTAGTTGAACAAACAGAACAGAAAGAAGTTTTACACAATTCTTCTGTGTAGTTTTTATTTGTAGATATTCTTTTTCCCAATATAGGCCTCTTAGCGCTCAGAATGTCCAATTGCAGTTTCTACAAAAAGAGTGTTTCAGAACGGCTCAATCAAAAGTAAGGTTCAACTCTGTTAGTTGAATGCACAGAACAGAAAGAAGTTTCATAGAATGCTTCTGTGTAGTTTATATTTGAACATATTCTTTTTTCCACTATTACCCACTTAGCGCTACGAATGTCCAGTTGCATTTTCTACAGACAGAGTGTTTCAAAACTGCTCAATCAAAAGTATGGCTTAACTCTGTTAGCTGAATGCTCAGATCAGAAAGAATTTTCACAGAATGCTACTGTGTAGTTTATATTTGAATATATTCCTTTTTCCACTATTACCCTCTTAGCGCTCCGAATGTCCACTTGCATTTTCTACAGAAAGAGTGTTCAGAACTGCGCAATCAAAAGTATGGTTTAACTCTGTTAGCTTAATGAACATATCAGAAATAAGTTTCACACAATGCTTCTGTGTAGTTTTTATTTGAAGATATTATTTTTCCCAATAGAGGCCTCTTAGCGCTCAGAATGTCCAATTGCAGTTTCTACAGAAAGAGTGTTTCAGAACGGCTCAATCAAAAGTAAGGTTCAACTCTGTTAGTTGAATGCACAGAACAGAAAGAAGTTTCATACAATGCTTCTGTGTAGTTTATATTTGAACATATTCTTTTTTCCACTATTACCCACTTAGCGCTACGAATGTCCAGTTGCATTTTCTACAGACAGAGTGTTTCAAAACTGCTCAATCAAAAGTATGGTTTAACTCTGTTAGCTGAATGCTCAGATCAGAAAGAAGTTTCACAGAACGCTTCTGTGTAGTTTATATTTGAATATATTCCTTTTTCCACTACTACTCTCTTAGCGCTCCAAATGTCCAGTTGCATTTTCTACAGAAAGAGTGTTCAGATCTGCTCAATCAAAAGTATGGTTTAACTCTGTTAGCTGAATGCACAGATCAGAAAGAAGTTTCACAGAATGATTCTGTGTAGTTTATATTTGGAGACATTCCTTTTTCCACTATTACCCTCTTAGCGCTCCGAATCTCCACTTGCATTTTCTACAGAAAGAGTGTTTCAGAACGGCTCAATGAAAACTAAGGTTCAACTCTTTTAGTTGAACAAACAGAACAGAAAGAAGTTTCACACAATTCTTCTGTGTAGTTTTTATTTGTAGACATTCTTTTTCCCAATATAGGCCTCTTAGCGCTCAGAATGTCCAATTGCAGTTTCTACAGAAAGAGTGTTTCAGAACGGCTCAATCAAATGTAAGGTTCAACTCTGTTAGTTGAATGCACAGAAAAGAAAGAAGTTTCATAGAATGCTTCTGTGTAGTTTATATTTGAACATATTCTTTTTTCCACTATTACCCACTTAGCGCTACGAATGTCCAGTTGCATTTTCTACAGACAGAGTGTTTCAAAATTGCTCAATCAAAAGTATGGTTTAACTCTGTTAGCTGAATGCTCAGATCAGAAAGAAGTTTCACAGAATGCTTCTGTGTAGTTTATATTTGAATATATTCCTTTTTCCACTACCACGCTCTTAGCGCTCCAAATGTCCAGTTGCATTTTCTACAGAAAGAGTGTTCAGATCTGCTCAATCAAAAGTATGGTTTAACTCTGTTAGCTGAATGCACAGATCAGAAAGAAGTTTCACCGAATGATTCTGTGTAGTTTATATTTGAAGACATTCCTTTTTCCACTATTACCCTCTTAGCGCTCCGAATCTCCACTTGCATTTTCTACAAAAAGAGTGTTTCATAACTGCTCAATCAAAAATATGTTTTATCTCTGTTAACTGAATTTACAGATCAGAAATAAGTTTCACAGAATGCATCTGTGTAGTTTTTATTTGAAGATATTCTTTTTCCCAATGTAGGCCTCTTAGCGCTTAGCATGTCCAATTGCAGTTTCTACAGAAAGAGTGTTTCAGAACGGCTCAATCAAAAGTAAGGTTCAACTCTGTTAGTTGAATGCACAGAACAGAAAGAATTTTCACAGAATGCTACTGTGTAGTTTATATTTGAATATATTCCTTTTTCCACTATTACCCTCTTAGCGCTCCCAATGTCCACTTGCATTTTCTACAGAAAGTGTGTTCAGAACTGCGCAATCAAAAGTATGGTTTAACTCTGTTAGCTTAATGAACATATCAGAAATAAGTTTCACAAAATGCTTCTGTGTAGTTTTTATTTGAAGATATTATTTTTCCCAATATAGGCCTCTTAGCGCTCAGAATGTCCAATTGCAGTTTCTACAGAAAGAGTGTTTCAGAAAGGCTCAATCAAAAGTAAGGTTCAACTCTGTTAGTTGAATGCACAGAACAGAAAGAAGTTTCATACAATGCTTCTGTGTAGTTTATATTTGAACATATTTTTTTTCCACTATTACCCACTTAGCGCTACGAATGTCCAGTTGCATTTTCTACAGACAGAGTTTTTCAAAACTGCTCAATGAAAAGTATGGTTTAACTCTGTTAGCTGAATGCACAGATCAGAAAGATGTTTCACAGAATGATTCTGTGTAGTTTATATTTGAAGACATTCTTTTTCAACTATTACCCTTTTAGCGCTCCGAATCTCCACTTGCATTTTCTAAAGAAAGAGTGTTTCAGAACGGCTCAATCAAAACTAAGGTTCAACTCTTTTAGTTGAACAAACAGAACAGAAAGAAGTTTCACACAATTCTTCTGTGTAGTTTTTATTTGTAGATATTCTTTTTCCCAATATAGGCCTCTTAGCGCTCAGAATGTCCAATTGCAGTTTCTACAGAAAGAGTGTTTCAGAACGGCTCAATCAAAAGTAAGGTTCAACTCTGTTAGTTGAATGCACAGAACAGAAAGAAGTTTCATACAATGCTTCTGTGTAGTTTATATTTGAACATATTCTTTTTTCCACTATTACCCACTTAGCGCTACGAATGTCCAGTTGCATTTTCTACAGACAGAGTGTTTCAAAACTGCTCAATCAAAAGTATGGTTTAACTCTGTTAGCTGAATGCTCAGATCAGAAAGAATTTTCACAGAATGCTACTGTGTAGTTTATATTTGAATATATTCCTTTTTCCACTATTACCCTCTTAGCGCTCCGAATGTCCACTTGCATTTTCTACAGAAAGAGTGTTCAGAACTGCGCAATCAAAAGTATGGTTTAACTCTGTTAGCTTAATGAACATATCAGAAATAAGTTTCACACAATGCTTCTGTGTAGTTTTTATTTGAAGATATTATTTTTCCCAATAGAGGCCTCTTAGCGCTCAGAATGTCCAATTGCAGTTTCTACAGAAAGAGTGTTTCAGAAAGGCTCAATCAAAAGTAAGGTTCAACTCTGTTAGTTGAATGCACAGAACAGAAAGAAGTTTCATACAATGCTTCTGTGCAGTTTATATTTGAACATATTCTTTTTTCCACTAATACCCACTTAGCGCTACGAATGTCCAGTTGCATTTTCTACAGACAGAGTGTTTCAAAACTGCTCAATCAAAAGTATGGTTTAACTCTGTTAGCTGAATGCTCAGATCAGAAAGAAGTTTCACAGAACACTTCTGTGTAGTTTATATTTGAATATATTCCTTTTTCCACTACTACTCTCTTAGCGCTCCAAATGTCCAGTTGCATTTTCTACAGAAAGAGTGTTCCGATCTGCTCAATCAAAAGTATGGTTTAACTATGTTAGCTGAATGCACAGATCAGAAAGAAGTTTCACAGAATGATTCTGTGTAGTTTATATTTGGAGACATTCCTTTTTCCACTATTACCCTCTTAGCGCTCCGAATCTCCACTTGCATTTTCTACAGAAAGAGTGTTTCAGAACGGCTCAATCGAAACTAAGGTTCAACTCTTTTAGTTGAACAAACAGAACAGAAAGAAGTTTCACACAATTCTTCTGTGTAGTTTTTATTTGTAGACATTCTTTTTCCCAATATAGGCCTCTTAGCGCTCAGAATATCCAATTGCAGTTTCTACAGAAAGAGTGTTTCAGAACGGCTCAATCAAAAGTAAGGTTCAACTCTGTTAGTTGAATGCACAGAACAGAAAGAAGTTTCATACAATGCTTCTGTGTACTTTACATTTGAACATATTCTTTTTTCCACTATTACCCACTTAGCGCTACGAATGTCCAGTTGCATTTTCTACAGACAGAGTGTTTCTAAACTGCTCAATCAAAAGTATGGTTTAACTCTGTTAGCTGAATGCTCAGATCAGAAAGTAGTTTCACAGAATGCTTCTGTGTAGTTTATATTTGAATATATTACTTTTTCCACTACTACGCTCTTAGCGCTCCAAATGTCCAGTTGCATTTTCTACAGAAAGAGTGTTCAGATCTGCTCAATCAAAAGTATGGTTTAACTCTGTTAGCTGAATGCACAGATCAGAAAGAAGTTTCACCGAATGATTCTGTGTAGTTTATATTTGAAGACATTCCTTTTTCCACTATTACCCTCTTAGCGCTCCGAATCTCCTCTTGCATTTCCTACAAAAAGAGTGTTTCATAACTGCTCAATCAAAAATATGATTTATCTCTGTTAACTGAATTTACAGATCAGAAATAAGTTTCACAGAATGCATCTGTGTAGTTTTTATTTGAAGATATTCTTTTTCCCAATGTAGGCCTCTTAGTGCTTAGGATGTCCAATTGCAGTTTCTCCAGAAAGAGTGTTTCAGAACGGCTCAATCAAAAGTAAGGTTCAACTCTGTTAGTTGAATGCACAGAACAGAAAGAATTTTCACAGAATGCTACTGTGTAGTTTATATTTGAATATATTCCTTTTTCCACTATTACCCTCTTAGCGCTCCGAATGTCCATTTGCATTTTCTACAGAAAGAGTCTTCAGAACTGCGCAATCAAAAGTATGGTTTAACTCTGTTAGCTTAATGAACATATCAGAAATAAGTTTCACACAATGCTTCTGTGTAGTTTTTATTTGAAGATATTATTTTTCCCAATAGAGGCCACTTAGCGCTCAGAATGTCCAATTGCAGTTTCTACAGAAAGAGTGTTTCAGAAAGGCTCAATCAAAAGTAAGGTTCAACTCTGTTAGTTGAATGCATAGAACAGAAAGAAGTTTCATACAATGTTTCTGTGTAGTTTATATTTGAACATATACTTTTTTCCACTATTACCCACTTAGCGCTACGAATGTCCAGTTGCATTTTCTACAGACAGAGTGTTTCAAAACTGCTCAATCAAAAGTATGGTTTAACTCTGTTAGCTGAATGCTCAGATCAGAAAGAAGTTTCACAGAACGATTCTGTGTAGTTTATATTTGAATATATTCCTTTTTCCACTACTACTCTCTTAGCGCTCCAAATGTCCAGTTGCATTTTCTACAGAAAGAGTGTTCCGATCTGCTCAATCAAAAGTATGGTTTAACTCTGTTAGCTGAATGCACAGATCAGAAAGAAGTTTCACATAATGATTCTGTGTAGTTTATATTTGGAGACATTCCTTTTTCCACTATTACCCTCTTAGCGCTCCGAATCTCCACTTGCATTTTCTACAGAAAGAGTGTTTCAGAACGGCTCAATCAAAACTAAGGTTCAACTCTTTTAGTTGAACAAACAGAACAGAAAGAAGTTTCACACAATTCTTCTGTGTAGTTTTTATTTGTAGACATTCTTTTTCCCAATATAGGCCTCTTAGCGCTCAGAATATACAATTGCAGTTTCTACAGAAAGAGTGTTTCAGAACGGCTCAATCAAAAGTAAGGTTCAACTCTGTTAGTTGAATGCACAGAACAGAAAGAAGTTTCATACAATGCTTCTGTGTAGTTTACAATTGAACATATTCTTTTTTCCACCATTACCCACTTAGCGCTACGAATGTCCAGTTGCATTTTCTACAGACAGAGTGTTTCTAAACTGCTCAATCAAAAGTATGGTTTAACTCTGTTAGCTGAATGCTCAGATCAGAAAGAAGTTTCACAGAATGCTTCTGTGTAGTTTATATTTGAATATATTCCTTTTTCCACTACTACGCTCTAGGCGCTCCAAATGTCCAGTTGCATTTTCTACAGAAAGAGTGTTCAGATCTGCTCAATCAAAAGTATGGTTTAACTCTGTTAGCTGAATGCACAGATCAGAAAGAAGTTTCACCGAATGATTCTGTGTAGTTTATATTTGAAGACATTCCTTTTTCCACTATTACCCTCTTAGCGCTCCGAATCTCCTCTTGCATTTCCTACAAAAAGAGTGTTTCATAACTGCTCAATCAAAAATATGTTTTATCTCTGTTAACTGAATTTACAGATCAGAAATAAGTTTCACAGAATGCATCTGTGTAGTTTTTATTTGAAGATATTCTTTTTCCCAATGTAGGCCTCTTAGCGCTTAGCATGTCCAATTGCAGTTTCTCCAGAAAGAGTGTTTCAGAACGGCTCAATCAAAAGTAAGGTTCAACTCTGTTAGTTGAATGCACAGAACAGAAAGAATTTTCACAGAATGCTACTGTGTAGTTTATATTTGAATATATTCCTTTTTCCACTATTACCCTCTTAGCGCTCCGAATGTCCATTTGCATTTTCTACAGAAAGAGTGTTCAGAACTGCGCAATCAAAAGTATGGTTTAACTCTGTTAGCTTAATGAACATATCAGAAATAAGTTTCACACAATGCTTCTGTGTAGTTTTTATTTGAAGATATTATTTTTCCCAATAGAGGCCACTTAGCGCTCAGAATGTCCAATTGCAGTTTCTACAGAAAGAGTGTTTCAGAAAGGCTCAATCAAAAGTAAGGTTCAACTCTGTTAGTTGAATGCACAGAACAGAAAGAAGTTTCATACAATGCTTCTGTGTAGTTTATATTTGAACATATTCTTTTTTCCACTATTACCCACTTAGCGCTACGAATGTCCAGTTGCATTTTCTACAGACAGAGTGTTTCAAAACTGCTCAATCAAAAGTATGGTTTAACTCTGTTAGCTGAATGCTCAGATCAGAAAGAAGTTTCACAGAATGCTTCTGTGTAGTTTATATTTGAATATATTCCTTTTTCCACTACTACTCTCTTAGCGCTCCAAATGTCCAGTTGCATTTTGTACAGAAAGAGGGTTCAGATCTGCTCAATCAAAAGTATGGTTTAACTCTGTTAGCTGAATGCACAGATCAGAAAGAAGTTTCACAGAATGATTCTGTGTAGTTTATATTTGGAGACATTCCTTTTTCCACTATTACCCTCTTAGCGCTCCGAATCTCCACTTGCATTTTCTACAGAAAGAGTGTTTCAGAACGGCTCAATCGAAACTAAGGTTCAACTCTTTTAGTTGAACAAACAGAACAGAAAGAAGTTTCACACAATTCTTCTGTGTAGTTTTTATTTGTAGACATTCTTTTTCCCAATATAGGCCTCTTAACGCTCAGAATATCCAATTGCAGTTTCTACAGAAAGAGTGTTTCAGAACGGCTCAATCTAAAGTAAGGTTCAACTCTGTTAGTTGAATGCACAGAACAGAAAGAAGTTTCATACAATGCTTCTGTGTAGTTTATATTTGAACATATTCTTTTTTCCACTATTACCCACTTAGCGCTACGAATGTCCAGTTGCATTTTCTACAGACAGAGTGTTTCAAAACTGCTCAATCAAAAGTATGGTTTAACTCTGTTAGCTGAATGCACAGATCAGAAAGAAGTTTCACAGAATGATTCTGTGTAATTTATATTTGGAGACATTACTTTTTCCACTATTACCCTCTTAGCGCTCCGAATCTCCACTTGCATTTTCTACAGAAAGAGTGTTTCAGAACGGCTCAATGAAAACTAAGGTTCAACTCTTTTAGTTGAACAAACAGAACAGAAAGAAGTTTCACACAATTCTTCTGTGTAGTTTTTATTTGTAGACATTCTTTTTCCCAATATAGGCCTCTTAGCGCTCAGAATGTCCAATTGCAGTTTCTACAGAAAGAGTGTTTCAGAACGGCTCAATCAAAAGTAAGGTTCAACTCTGTTAGTTGAATGCACAGAAAAGAAAGGAGTTTCATACAATGCTTCTGTGTAGTTTATATTTGAACATATTATTTTTTCCACTATTACCCACTTAGCGCTACGAATGTCCAGTTGCATTTTCTACAGACAGAGTGTTTCAAAACTGCTCAATCAAAAGTATGGTTTAACTCTGTTAGCTGAATGCTCAGATCAGAAAGAAGTTTCACAGAATGCTTCTGTGTAGTTTATATTTGAATATATTCCTTTTTCCACTACTACGCTCTTAGCGCTCCAAATGTCCAGTTGCATTTTCTACAGAAAGAGTGTTCAGATCTGCTCAATCAAAAGTATGGTTTAACTCTGTTAGCTGAATGCACAGATCAGAAAGAAGTTTCACCGAATGATTCTGTGTAGTTTATATTTGAAGACATTCCTTTTTCCACTATTACCCTCTTAGCGCTCCGAATCTCCTCTTGCATTTCCTACAAAAAGAGTGTTTCATAACTGCTCAATCAAAAATATGTTTTATCTCTGTTAACTGAATTTACAGATCAGAAATAAGTTTCACAGAATGCATCTGTGTAGTTTTTATTTGAAGATATTCTTTTTCCCAATGTAGGCCTCTTAGCGCTTAGCATGTCCAATTGCAGTTTCTACAGAAAGAGTGTTTCAGAACGGCTCAATCAAAAGTAAGGTTCAACTCTGTTAGTTGAATGCACAGAACAGAAAGAATTTTCACAGAATGCTACTGTGTAGTTTATATTTGAATATATTCCTTTTTCCACTATTACCCTCTTAGGGCTCCGAATGTCCATTTGCATTTTCTACAGAAAGAGTGTTCAGAACTGCGCAATCAAAAGTATGGTTTAACTCTGTTAGCTTAATGAACATATCAGAAATAAGTTTCACACAATGCTTCTGTGTAGTTTTTATTTGAAGATATTATTTTTCCCAATAGAGGCCACTTAGCGCTCAGAATGTCCAATTGCAGTTTCTACAGAAAGAGTGTTTCAGAAAGGCTCAATCAAAAGTAAGGTTCAACTCTGTTAGTTGAATGCACAGAACAGAAAGAAGTTTCATACAATGCTTCTGTGTAGTTTATATTTGAACATATTCTTTTTTCCACTATTACCCACTTAGCGCTACGAATGTCCAGTTGCATTTTCTACAGACAGAGTGTTTCAAAACTGCTCAATCAAAAGTATGGTTTAACTCTGTTAGCTGAATGCTCAGATCAGAAAGTAGTTTCACAGAATGCTTCTGTGTAGTTTATATTTGAATATATTCCTTTTTCCACTACTACTCTCTTAGCGCTCCAAATGTCCAGTTGCATTTTGTACAGAAAGAGGGTTCAGATCTTCTCAATCAAAAGTATGGTTTAACTCTGTTAGCTG
Organism: Symphalangus syndactylus; assembly: GCF_028878055.3. Classification (NCBI taxonomy): domain Eukaryota; kingdom Metazoa; phylum Chordata; class Mammalia; order Primates; family Hylobatidae; genus Symphalangus; species Symphalangus syndactylus. The sequence goes on along the minus strand of NC_072423.2, from coordinate 167,255,179 downwards.
AATGCACAGATCAGAAAGAAGTTTCACAGAATGATTCTGTGTAGTTTATATTTGGAGACATTCCTTTTTCCACTATTACCCTCTTAGCGCTCCGAATCTCCACTTGCATTTTCTACAGAAAGAGTGTTTCAGAACGGCTCAATCGAAACTAAGGTTCAACTCTTTTAGTTGAACAAACAGAACAGAAAGAAGTTTCACACAATTCTTCTGTGTAGTTTTTATTTGTAGACATTCTTTTTCCCAATATAGGCCTCTTAGCGCTCAGAATATCCAATTGCAGTTTCTACAGAAAGAGTGTTTCAGAACGGCTCAATCAAAAGTAAGGTTCAACTCTGTTAGTTGAATGCACAGAACAGAAAGAAGTTTCATACAATGCTTCTGTGTACTTTACATTTGAACATATTCTTTTTTCCACTATTACCCACTTAGCGCTACGAATGTCCAGTTGCATTTTCTACAGACAGAGTGTTTCTAAACTGCTCAAACAAAAGTATGGTTTAACTCTGTTAGCTGAATGCTCAGATCAGAAAGTAGTTTCACAGAATGCTTCTGTGTAGTTTATATTTGAATATATTCCTTTTTCCACTACTACGCTCTTAGCGCTCCAAATGTCCAGTTGCATTTTCTACAGAAAGAGTGTTCAGATCTGCTCAATCAAAAGTATGGTTTAACTCTGTTAGCTGAATGCACAGATCAGAAAGAAGTTTCACCGAATGATTCTGTGTAGTTTATATTTGAAGACATTCCTTTTTCCACTATTACCCTCTTAGCGCTCCGAATCTCCTCTTGCATTTCCTACAAAAAGAGTGTTTCATAACTGCTCAATCAAAAATATGATTTATCTCTGTTAACTGAATTTACAGATCAGAAATAAGTTTCACAGAATGCATCTGTGTAGTTTTTATTTGAAGATATTCTTTTTCCCAATGTAGGCCTCTTAGTGCTTAGGATGTCCAATTGCAGTTTCTCCAGAAAGAGTGTTTCAGAACGGCTCAATCAAAAGTAAGGTTCAACTCTGTTAGTTGAATGCACAGAACAGAAAGAATTTTCACAGAATGCTACTGTGTAGTTTATATTTGAATATATTCCTTTTTCCACTATTACCCTCTTAGCGCTCCGAATGTCCATTTGCATTTTCTACAGAAAGAGTCTTCAGAACTGCGCAATCAAAAGTATGGTTTAACTCTGTTAGCTTAATGAACATATCAGAAATAAGTTTCACACAATGCTTCTGTGTAGTTTTTATTTGAAGATATTATTTTTCCCAATAGAGGCCACTTAGCGCTCAGAATGTCCAATTGCAGTTTCTACAGAAAGAGTGTTTCAGAAAGGCTCAATCAAAAGTAAGGTTCAACTCTGTTAGTTGAATGCATAGAACAGAAAGAAGTTTCATACAATGTTTCTGTGTAGTTTATATTTGAACATATACTTTTTTCCACTATTACCCACTTAGCGCTACGAATGTCCAGTTGCATTTTCTACAGACAGAGTGTTTCAAAACTGCTCAATCAAAAGTATGGTTTAACTCTGTTAGCTGAATGCTCAGATCAGAAAGAAGTTTCACAGAACGATTCTGTGTAGTTTATATTTGAATATATTCCTTTTTCCACTACTACTCTCTTAGCGCTCCAAATGTCCAGTTGCATTTTCTACAGAAAGAGTGTTCCGATCTGCTCAATCAAAAGTATGGTTTAACTCTGTTAGCTGAATGCACAGATCAGAAAGAAGTTTCACAGAATGATTCTGTGTAGTTTATATTTGGAGACATTCCTTTTTCCACTATTACCCTCTTAGCGCTCCGAATCTCCACTTGCATTTTCTACAGAAAGAGTGTTTCAGAACGGCTCAATCAAAACTAAGGTTCAACTCTTTTAGTTGAACAAACAGAACAGAAAGAAGTTTCACACAATTCTTCTGTGTAGTTTTTATTTGTAGACATTCTTTTTCCCAATATAGGCCTCTTAGCGCTCAGAATATACAATTGCAGTTTCTACAGAAAGAGTGTTTCAGAACGGCTCAATCAAAAGTAAGGTTCAACTCTGTTAGTTGAATGCACAGAACAGAAAGAAGTTTCATACAATGCTTCTGTGTAGTTTACAATTGAACATATTCTTTTTTCCACTATTACCCACTTAGCGCTACGAATGTCCAGTTGCATTTTCTACAGACAGAGTGTTTCTAAACTGCTCAATCAAAAGTATGGTTTAACTCTGTTAGCTGAATGCTCAGATCAGAAAGAAGTTTCACAGAATGCTTCTGTGTAGTTTATATTTGAATATATTCCTTTTTCCACTACTACGCTCTAGGCGCTCCAAATGTCCAGTTGCATTTTCTACAGAAAGAGTGTTCAGATCTGCTCAATCAAAAGTATGGTTTAACTCTGTTAGCTGAATGCACAGATCAGAAAGAAGTTTCACCGAATGATTCTGTGTAGTTTATATTTGAAGACATTCCTTTTTCCACTATTACCCTCTTAGCGCTCCGAATCTCCTCTTGCATTTCCTACAAAAAGAGTGTTTCATAACTGCTCAATCAAAAATATGTTTTATCTCTGTTAACTGAATTTACAGATCAGAAATAAGTTTCACAGAATGCATCTGTGTAGTTTTTATTTGAAGATATTCTTTTTCCCAATGTAGGCCTCTTAGCGCTTAGCATGTCCAATTGCAGTTTCTCCAGAAAGAGTGTTTCAGAACGGCTCAATCAAAAGTAAGGTTCAACTCTGTTAGTTGAATGCACAGAACAGAAAGAATTTTCACAGAATGCTACTGTGTAGTTTATATTTGAATATATTCCTTTTTCCACTATTACCCTCTTAGCGCTCCGAATGTCCATTTGCATTTTCTACAGAAAGAGTGTTCAGAACTGCGCAATCAAAAGTATGGTTTAACTCTGTTAGCTTAATGAACATATCAGAAATAAGTTTCACACAATGCTTCTGTGTAGTTTTTATTTGAAGATATTATTTTTCCCAATAGAGGCCACTTAGCGCTCAGAATGTCCAATTGCAGTTTCTACAGAAAGAGTGTTTCAGAAAGGCTCAATCAAAAGTAAGGTTCAACTCTGTTAGTTGAATGCACAGAACAGAAAGAAGTTTCATACAATGCTTCTGTGTAGTTTATATTTGAACATATTCTTTTTTCCACTATTACCCACTTAGCGCTACGAATGTCCAGTTGCATTTTCTACAGACAGAGTGTTTCAAAACTGCTCAATCAAAAGTATGGTTTAACTCTGTTAGCTGAATGCTCAGATCAGAAAGAAGTTTCACAGAATGCTTCTGTGTAGTTTATATTTGAATATATTCCTTTTTCCACTACTACTCTCTTAGCGCTCCAAATGTCCAGTTGCATTTTGTACAGAAAGAGGGTTCAGATCTGCTCAATCAAAAGTATGGTTTAACTCTGTTAGCTGAATGCACAGATCAGAAAGAAGTTTCACAGAATGATTCTGTGTAGTTTATATTTGGAGACATTCCTTTTTCCACTATTACCCTCTTAGCGCTCCGAATCTCCACTTGCATTTTCTACAGAAAGAGTGTTTCAGAACAGCTCAATCGAAACTAAGGTTCAACTCTTTTAGTTGAACAAACAGAACAGAAAGAAGTTTCACACAATTCTTCTGTGTAGTTTTTATTTGTAGACATTCTTTTTCCCAATATAGGCCTCTTAACGCTCAGAATATCCAATTGCAGTTTCTACAGAAAGAGTGTTTCAGAACGGCTCAATCTAAAGTAAGGTTCAACTCTGTTAGTTGAATGCACAGAACAGAAAGAAGTTTCATACAATGCTTCTGTGTAGTTTATATTTGAACATATTCTTTTTTCCACTATTACCCACTTAGCGCTACGAATGTCCAGTTGCATTTTCTACAGACAGAGTGTTTCAAAACTGCTCAATCAAAAGTATGGTTTAACTCTGTTAGCTGAATGCACAGATCAGAAAGAAGTTTCACAGAATGATTCTGTGTAATTTATATTTGGAGACATTACTTTTTCCACTATTACCCTCTTAGCGCTCCGAATCTCCACTTGCATTTTCTACAGAAAGAGTGTTTCAGAACGGCTCAATGAAAACTAAGGTTCAACTCTTTTAGTTGAACAAACAGAACAGAAAGAAGTTTCACACAATTCTTCTGTGTAGTTTTTATTTGTAGACATTCTTTTTCCCAATATAGGCCTCTTAGCGCTCAGAATGTCCAATTGCAGTTTCTACAGAAAGAGTGTTTCAGAACGGCTCAATCAAAAGTAAGGTTCAACTCTGTTAGTTGAATGCACAGAAAAGAAAGGAGTTTCATACAATGCTTCTGTGTAGTTTATATTTGAACATATTATTTTTTCCACTATTACCCACTTAGCGCTACGAATGTCCAGTTGCATTTTCTACAGACAGAGTGTTTCAAAACTGCTCAATCAAAAGTATGGTTTAACTCTGTTAGCTGAATGCTCAGATCAGAAAGAAGTTTCACAGAATGCTTCTGTGTAGTTTATATTTGAATATATTCCTTTTTCCACTACTACGCTCTTAGCGCTCCAAATGTCCAGTTGCATTTTCTACAGAAAGAGTGTTCAGATCTGCTCAATCAAAAGTATGGTTTAACTCTGTTAGCTGAATGCACAGATCAGAAAGAAGTTTCACCGAATGATTCTGTGTAGTTTATATTTGAAGACATTCCTTTTTCCACTATTACCCTCTTAGCGCTCCGAATCTCCTCTTGCATTTCCTACAAAAAGAGTGTTTCATAACTGCTCAATCAAAAATATGTTTTATCTCTGTTAACTGAATTTACAGATCAGAAATAAGTTTCACAGAATGCATCTGTGTAGTTTTTATTTGAAGATATTCTTTTTCCCAATGTAGGCCTCTTAGCGCTTAGCATGTCCAATTGCAGTTTCTACAGAAAGAGTGTTTCAGAACGGCTCAATCAAAAGTAAGGTTCAACTCTGTTAGTTGAATGCACAGAACAGAAAGAATTTTCACAGAATGCTACTGTGTAGTTTATATTTGAATATATTCCTTTTTCCACTATTACCCTCTTAGGGCTCCGAATGTCCATTTGCATTTTCTACAGAAAGAGTGTTCAGAACTGCGCAATCAAAAGTATGGTTTAACTCTGTTAGCTTAATGAACATATCAGAAATAAGTTTCACACAATGCTTCTGTGTAGTTTTTATTTGAAGATATTATTTTTCCCAATAGAGGCCACTTAGCGCTCAGAATGTCCAATTGCAGTTTCTACAGAAAGAGTGTTTCAGAAAGGCTCAATCAAAAGTAAGGTTCAACTCTGTTAGTTGAATGCACAGAACAGAAAGAAGTTTCATACAATGCTTCTGTGTAGTTTATATTTGAACATATTCTTTTTTCCACTATTACCCACTTAGCGCTACGAATGTCCAGTTGCATTTTCTACAGACAGAGTGTTTCAAAACTGCTCAATCAAAAGTATGGTTTAACTCTGTTAGCTGAATGCTCAGATCAGAAAGTAGTTTCACAGAATGCTTCTGTGTAGTTTATATTTGAATATATTCCTTTTTCCACTACTACTCTCTTAGCGCTCCAAATGTCCAGTTGCATTTTGTACAGAAAGAGGGTTCAGATCTTCTCAATCAAAAGTATGGTTTAACTCTGTTAGCTGAATGCACAGATCAGAAAGAAGTTTCACAGAATGATTCTGTGTAGTTTATATTTGGAGACATTCCTTTTTCCACTATTACCCTCTTAGCGCTCCGAATCTCCACTTGCATTTTCTACAGAAAGAGTGTTTCAGAACGGCTCAATCGAAACTAAGGTTCAACTCTTTTAGTTGAACAAACAGAACAGAAAGAAGTTTCACACAATTCTTCTGTGTAGTTTTTATTTGTAGACATTCTTTTTCCCAATATAGGCCTCTTAACGCTCAGAATATCCAATTGCAGTTTCTACAGAAAGAGTGTTTCAGAACGGCTCAATCTAAAGTAAGGTTCAACTCTGTTAGTTGAATGCACAGAACAGAAAGTAGTTTCATACAATGCTTCTGTGTAGTTTATATTTGAACATATTCTTTTTTCCACTATTACCCACTTAGCGCTACGAATGTCCAGTTGCATTTTCTACAGACAGAGTGTTTCAAAACTGCTCAATCAAAAGTATGGTTTAACTCTGTTAGCTGAATGCACAGATCAGAAAGAAGTTTCACAGAATGATTCTGTGTAATTTATATTTGGAGACATTCCTTTTTCCACTATTACCCTCTTAGCGCTCCGAATCTCCACTTGCATTTTCTACAGAAAGAGTGTTTCAGAACGGCTCAATGAAAACTAAGGTTCAACTCTTTTAGTTGAACAAACAGAACAGAAAGAAGTTTCACACAATTCTTCTGTGTAGTTTTTATTTGTAGACATTCTTTTTCCCAATATAGGCCTCTTAGCGCTCAGAATGTCCAATTGCAGTTTCTACAGAAAGAGTGTTTCAGAACGGCTCAATCAAAAGTAAGGTTCAACTCTGTTAGTTGAATGCACAGAAAAGAAAGGAGTTTCATACAATGCTTCTGTGTAGTTTATATTTGAACATATTATTTTTTCCACTATTACCCACTTAGCGCTACGAATGTCCAGTTGCATTTTCTACAGACAGAGTGTTTCAAAACTGCTCAATCAAAAGTATGGTTTAACTCTGTTAGCTGAATGCTCAGATCAGAAAGAAGTTTCACAGAATGCTTCTGTGTAGTTTATATTTGAATATATTCCTTTTTCCACTACTACGCTCTTAGCGCTCCAAATGTCCAGTTGTATTTTCTACAGAAAGAGTGTTCAGATCTGCTCAATCAAAAGTATGGTTTAACTCTGTTAGCTGAATGCACAGATCAGAAAGAAGTTTCACCGAATGATTCTGTGTAGTTTATATTTGAAGCCATTCCTTTTTCCACTATTACCCTCTTAGCGCTCCGAATCTCCTCTTGCATTTCCTACAAAAAGAGTGTTTCATAACTGCTCAATCAAAAATATGATTTATCTCTGTTAACTGAATTTACAGATCAGAAATAAGTTTCACAGAATGCATTTGTGTAGTTTTTATTTGAAGATATTCTTTTTCCCAATGTAGGCCTCTTAGTGCTTAGGATGTCCAATTGCAGTTTCTCCAGAAAGAGTGTTTCAGAACGGCTCAATCAAAAGTAAGGTTCAACTCTGTTAGTTGAATGCACAGAACAGAAAGAATTTTCACAGAATGCTACTGTGTAGTTTATATTTGAATATATTCCTTTTTCCACTATTACCCTCTTAGCGCTCCGAATGTCCATTTGCATTTTCTACAGAAAGAGTCTTCAGAACTGCGCAATCAAAAGTATGGTTTAACTCTGTTAGCTTAATGAACATATCAGAAATAAGTTTCACACAATGCTTCTGTGTAGTTTTTATTTGAAGATATTATTTTTCCCAATAGAGGCCACTTAGCGCTCAGAATGTCCAATTGCAGTTTCTACAGAAAGAGTGTTTCAGAAAGGCTCAATCAAAAGTAAGGTTCAACTCTGTTAGTTGAATGCATAGAACAGAAAGAAGTTTCATACAATGTTTCTGTGTAGTTTATATTTGAACATATACTTTTTTCCACTATTACCCACTTAGCGCTACGAATGTCCAGTTGCATTTTCTACAGACAGAGTGTTTCAAAACTGCTCAATCAAAAGTATGGTTTAACTCTGTTAGCTGAATGCTCAGATCAGAAAGAAGTTTCACAGAACGATTCTGTGTAGTTTATATTTGAATATATTCCTTTTTCCACTACTACTCTCTTAGCGCTCCAAATGTCCAGTTGCATTTTCTACAGAAAGAGTGTTCCGATCTGCTCAATCAAAAGTATGGTTTAACTCTGTTAGCTGAATGCACAGATCAGAAAGAAGTTTCACAGAATGATTCTGTGTAGTTTATATTTGGAGACATTCCTTTTTCCACTATTACCCTCTTAGCGCTCCGAATCTCCACTTGCATTTTCTACAGAAAGAGTGTTTCAGAACGGCTCAATCAAAACTAAGGTTCAACTCTTTTAGTTGAACAAACAGAACAGAAAGAAGTTTCACACAATTCTTCTGTGTAGTTTTTATTTGTAGACATTCTTTTTCCCAATATAGGCCTCTTAGCGCTCAGAATATACAATTGCAGTTTCTACAGAAAGAGTGTTTCAGAACGGCTCAATCAAAAGTAAGGTTCAACTCTGTTAGTTGAAGGCACAGAACAGAAAGAAGTTTCATACAATGCTTCTGTGTAGTTTACAATTGAACATATTCTTTTTTCCACTATTACCCACTTAGCGCTACGAATGTCCAGTTGCATTTTCTACAGACAGAGTGTTTCTAAACTGCTCAATCAAAAGTATGGTTTAACTCTGTTAGCTGAATGCTCAGATCAGAAAGAAGTTTCACAGAATGCTTCTGTGTAGTTTATATTTGAATATATTCCTTTTTCCACTACTACGCTCTAGGCGCTCCAAATGTCCAGTTGCATTTTCTACAGAAAGAGTGTTCAGATCTGCTCAATCAAAAGTATGGTTTAACTCTGTTAGCTGAATGCACAGATCAGAAAGAAGTTTCACCGAATGATTCTGTGTAGTTTATATTTGAAGACATTCCTTTTTCCACTATTACCCTCTTAGCGCTCCGAATCTCCTCTTGCATTTCCTACAAAAAGAGTGTTTCATAACTGCTCAATCAAAAATATGTTTTATCTCTGTTAACTGAATTTACAGATCAGAAATAAGTTTCACAGAATGCATCTGTGTAGTTTTTATTTGAAGATATTCTTTTTCCCAATGTAGGCCTCTTAGCGCTTAGCATGTCCAATTGCAGTTTCTCCAGAAAGAGTGTTTCAGAACGGCTCAATCAAAAGTAAGGTTCAACTCTGTTAGTTGAATGCACAGAACAGAAAGAATTTTCACAGAATGCTACTGTGTAGTTTATATTTGAATATATTCCTTTTTCCACTATTACCCTCTTAGCGCTCCGAATGTCCATTTGCATTTTCTACAGAAAGAGTGTTCAGAACTGCGCAATCAAAAGTATGGTTTAACTCTGTTAGCTTAATGAACATATCAGAAATAAGTTTCACACAATGCTTCTGTGTAGTTTTTATTTGAAGATATTATTTTTCCCAATAGAGGCCACTTAGCGCTCAGAATGTCCAATTGCAGTTTCTACAGAAAGAGTGTTTCAGAAAGGCTCAATCAAAAGTAAGGTTCAACTCTGTTAGTTGAATGCACAGAACAGAAAGAAGTTTCATACAATGCTTCTGTGTAGTTTATATTTGAACATATTCTTTTTTCCACTATTACCCACTTAGCGCTACGAATGTCCAGTTGCATTTTCTACAGACAGAGTGTTTCAAAACTGCTCAATCAAAAGTATGGTTTAACTCTGTTAGCTGAATGCTCAGATCAGAAAGAAGTTTCACAGAATGCTTCTGTGTAGTTTATATTTGAATATATTCCTTTTTCCACTACTACTCTCTTAGCGCTCCAAATGTCCAGTTGCATTTTGTACAGAAAGAGGGTTCAGATCTGCTCAATCAAAAGTATGGTTTAACTCTGTTAGCTGAATGCACAGATCAGAAAGAAGTTTCACAGAATGATTCTGTGTAGTTTATATTTGGAGACATTCCTTTTTCCACTATTACCCTCTTAGCGCTCCGAATCTCCACTTGCATTTTCTACAGAAAGAGTGTTTCAGAACAGCTCAATCGAAACTAAGGTTCAACTCTTTTAGTTGAACAAACAGAACAGAAAGAAGTTTCACACAATTCTTCTGTGTAGTTTTTATTTGTAGACATTCTTTTTCCCAATATAGGCCTCTTAACGCTCAGAATATCCAATTGCAGTTTCTACAGAAAGAGTGTTTCAGAACGGCTCAATCTAAAGTAAGGTTCAACTCTGTTAGTTGAATGCACAGAACAGAAAGAAGTTTCATACAATGCTTCTGTGTAGTTTATATTTGAACATATTCTTTTTTCCACTATTACCCACTTAGCGCTACGAATGTCCAGTTGCATTTTCTACAGACAGAGTGTTTCAAAACTGCTCAATCAAAAGTATGGTTTAACTCTGTTAGCTGAATGCACAGATCAGAAAGAAGTTTCACAGAATGATTCTGTGTAATTTATATTTGGAGACATTACTTTTTCCACTATTACCCTCTTAGCGCTCCGAATCTCCACTTGCATTTTCTACAGAAAGAGTGTTTCAGAACGGCTCAATGAAAACTAAGGTTCAACTCTTTTAGTTGAACAAACAGAACAGAAAGAAGTTTCACACAATTCTTCTGTGTAGTTTTTATTTGTAGACATTCTTTTTCCCAATATAGGCCTCTTAGCGCTCAGAATGTCCAATTGCAGTTTCTACAGAAAGAGTGTTTCAGAACGGCTCAATCAAAAGTAAGGTTCAACTCTGTTAGTTGAATGCACAGAAAAGAAAGGAGTTTCATACAATGCTTCTGTGTAGTTTATATTTGAACATATTATTTTTTCCACTATTACCCACTTAGCGCTACGAATGTCCAGTTGCATTTTCTACAGACAGAGTGTTTCAAAACTGCTCAATCAAAAGTATGGTTTAACTCTGTTAGCTGAATGCTCAGATCAGAAAGAAGTTTCACAGAATGCTTCTGTGTAGTTTATATTTGAATATATTCCTTTTTCCACTACTACGCTCTTAGCGCTCCAAATGTCCAGTTGCATTTTCTACAGAAAGAGTGTTCAGATCTGCTCAATCAAAAGTATGGTTTAACTCTGTTAGCTGAATGCACAGATCAGAAAGAAGTTTCACCGAATGATTCTGTGTAGTTTATATTTGAAGACATTCCTTTTTCCACTATTACCCTCTTAGCGCTCCGAATCTCCTCTTGCATTTCCTACAAAAAGAGTGTTTCATAACTGCTCAATCAAAAATATGTTTTATCTCTGTTAACTGAATTTACAGATCAGAAATAAGTTTCACAGAATGCATCTGTGTAGTTTTTATTTGAAGATATTCTTTTTCCCAATGTAGGCCTCTTAGCGCTTAGCATGTCCAATTGCAGTTTCTACAGAAAGAGTGTTTCAGAACGGCTCAATCAAAAGTAAGGTTCAACTCTGTTAGTTGAATGCACAGAACAGAAAGAATTTTCACAGAATGCTACTGTGTAGTTTATATTTGAATATATTCCTTTTTCCACTATTACCCTCTTAGCGCTCCGAATGTCCATTTGCATTTTCTACAGAAAGAGTGTTCAGAACTGCGCAATCAAAAGTATGGTTTAACTCTGTTAGCTTAATGAACATATCAGAAATAAGTTTCACACAATGCTTCTGTGTAGTTTTTATTTGAAGATATTATTTTTCCCAATAGAGGCCACTTAGCGCTCAGAATGTCCAATTGCAGTTTCTACAGAAAGAGTGTTTCAGAAAGGCTCAATCAAAAGTAAGGTTCAACTCTGTTAGTTGAATGCACAGAACAGAAAGAAGTTTCATACAATGCTTCTGTGTAGTTTATATTTGAACATATTCTTTTTTCCACTATTACCCACTTAGCGCTACGAATGTCCAGTTGCATTTTCTACAGACAGAGTGTTTCAAAACTGCTCAATCAAAAGTATGGTTTAACTCTGTTAGCTGAATGCTCAGATCAGAAAGTAGTTTCACAGAATGCTTCTGTGTAGTTTATATTTGAATATATTCCTTTTTCCACTACTACTCTCTTAGCGCTCCAAATGTCCAGTTGCATTTTGTACAGAAAGAGGGTTCAGATCTTCTCAATCAAAAGTATGGTTTAACTCTGTTAGCTGAATGCACAGATCAGAAAGAAGTTTCACAGAATGATTCTGTGTAGTTTATATTTGGAGACATTCCTTTTTCCACTATTACCCTCTTAGCGCTCCGAATCTCCACTTGCATTTTCTACAGAAAGAGTGTTTCAGAACGGCTCAATCGAAACTAAGGTTCAACTCTTTTAGTTGAACAAACAGAACAGAAAGAAGTTTCACACAATTCTTCTGTGTAGTTTTTATTTGTAGACATTCTTTTTCCCAATATAGGCCTCTTAACGCTCAGAATATCCAATTGCAGTTTCTACAGAAAGAGTGTTTCAGAACGGCTCAATCTAAAGTAAGGTTCAACTCTGTTAGTTGAATGCACAGAACAGAAAGAAGTTTCATACAATGCTTCTGTGTAGTTTATATTTGAACATATTCTTTTTTCCACTATTACCCACTTAGCGCTACGAATGTCCAGTTGCATTTTCTACAGACAGAGTGTTTCAAAACTGCTCAATCAAAAGTATGGTTTAACTCTGTTAGCTGAATGCACAGATCAGAAAGAAGTTTCACAGAATGATTCTGTGTAATTTATATTTGGAGACATTCCTTTTTCCACTATTACCCTCTTAGCGCTCCGAATCTCCACTTGCATTTTCTACAGAAAGAGTGTTTCAGAACGGCTCAATGAAAACTAAGGTTCAACTCTTTTAGTTGAACAAACAGAACAGAAAGAAGTTTCACACAATTCTTCTGTGTAGTTTTTATTTGTAGACATTCTTTTTCCCAATATAGGCCTCTTAGCGCTCAGAATGTCCAATTGCAGTTTCTACAGAAAGAGTGTTTCAGAACGGCTCAATCAAAAGTAAGGTTCAACTCTGTTAGTTGAATGCACAGAAAAGAAAGGAGTTTCATACAATGCTTCTGTGTAGTTTATATTTGAACATATTATTTTTTCCACTATTACCCACTTAGCGCTACGAATGTCCAGTTGCATTTTCTACAGACAGAGTGTTTCAAAACTGCTCAATCAAAAGTATGGTTTAACTCTGTTAGCTGAATGCTCAGATCAGAAAGAAGTTTCACAGAATGCTTCTGTGTAGTTTATATTTGAATATATTCCTTTTTCCACTACTACGCTCTTAGCGCTCCAAATGTCCAGTTGTATTTTCTACAGAAAGAGTGTTCAGATCTGCTCAATCAAAAGTATGGTTTAACTCTGTTAGCTGAATGCACAGATCAGAAAGAAGTTTCACCGAATGATTCTGTGTAGTTTATATTTGAAGCCATTCCTTTTTCCACTATTACCCTCTTAGCGCTCCGAATCTCCACTTGCATTTTCTACAAAAAGAGTGTTTCATAACTGCTCAATCAAAAATATGTTTTATCTCTGTTAACTGAATTTACAGATCAGAAATAAGTTTCACAGAATGCATCTGTGTAGTTTTTATTTGAAGATATTCTTTTTCCCAATGTAGGCCTCTTAGCGCTTAGCATGTCCAATTGCAGTTTCTACAGAAAGAGTGTTTCAGAACGGCTCAATCAAAAGTAAGGTTCAACTCTGTTAGTTGAATGCACAGAACAGAAAGAATTTTCACAGAATGCTACTGTGTAGTTTATATTTGAATATATTCCTTTTTCCACTATTACCCTCTTAGCGCTCCCAATGTCCACTTGCATTTTCTACAGAAAGAGTGTTCAGAACTGCGCAATCAAAAGTATGGTTTAACTCTGTTAGCTTAATGAACATATCAGAAATAAGTTTCACACAATGCTTCTGTGTAGTTTTTATTTGAAGATATTATTTTTCCCAATATAGGCCTCTTAGCGCTCAGAATGTCCAATTGCAGTTTCTACAGAAAGAGTGTTTCAGAAAGGCTCAATCGAAAGTAAGGTTCAACTCTGTTAGTTGAATGCACAGAACAGAAAGAAGTTTCATACAATGCTTCTGTGTAGTTTATATTTGAACATATTTTTTTTCCACTATTACCCACTTAGCGCTACGAATGTCCAGTTGCATTTTCTACAGACAGAGTGTTTCAAAACTGCTCAATCAAAAGTATGGTTTAACTCTGTTAGCTGAATGCACAGATCAGAAAGATGTTTCACAGAATGATTCTGTGTAGTTTATATTTGAAGACATTCTTTTTCAACTATTACCCTTTTAGCGCTCCGAATCTCCACTTGCATTTTCTAAAGAAAGAGTGTTTCAGAACGGCACAATCAAAACTAAGGTTCAACTCTTTTAGTTGAACAAACAGAACAGAAAGAAGTTTCACACAATTCTTCTGTGTAGTTTTTATTTGTAGATATTCTTTTTCCCAATATAGGCCTCTTAGCGCTCAGAATGTCCAATTGCAGTTTCTACAGAAAGAGTGTTTCAGAACCGCTCAATCAAAAGTAAGGTTCAACTCTGTTAGTTGAATGCACAGAACAGAAAGAAGTTTCATACAATGCTTCTGTGTAGTTTATATTTGAACATATTCTTTTTTCCACTATTACCCACTTAGCGCTACGAATGTCCAGTTGCATTTTCTACAGACAGAGTGTTTCAAAACTGCTCAATCAAAAGTATGGTTTAACTCTGTTAGCTGAATGCTCAGATCAGAAAGAGTTTTCACAGAATGCTACTGTGTAGTTTATATTTGAATATATTCCTTTTTCCACTATTACCCTCTTAGCGCTCCGAATGTCCACTTGCATTTTCTACAGAAAGAGTGTTCAGAACTGCGCAATCAAAAGTATGGTTTAACTCTGTTAGCTTAATGAACATATCAGAAATAAGTTTCACACAATGCTTCTGTGTAGTTTTTATTTGAAGATATTATTTTTCCCAATAGAGGCCTCTTAGCGCTCAGAATGTCCAATTGCAGTTTCTACAGAAAGAGTGTTTCAGAAAGGCTCAATCAAAAGTAAGGTTCAACTCTGTTAGTTGAATGCACAGAACAGAAAGAAGTTTCATACAATGCTTCTGTGCAGTTTATATTTGAACATATTCTTTTTTCCACTAATACCCACTTAGCGCTACGAATGTCCAGTTGCATTTTCTACAGACAGAGTGTTTCAAAACTGCTCAATCAAAAGTATGGTTTAACTCTGTTAGCTGAATGCTCAGATCATAAAGTAGTTTCACAGAACGCTTCTGTGTAGTTTATATTTGAATATATTCCTTTTTCCACTACTACTCTCTTAGCGCTCCAAATGTCCAGTTGCATTTTCTACAGAAAGAGTGTTCCGATCTGCTCAATCAAAAGTATGGTTTAACTCTGTTAGCTGAATGCACAGATCAGAAAGAATTTTCACAGAATGATTCTGTGTAGTTTATATTTGGAGACATTCCTTTTTCCACTATTACCCTCTTAGCGCTCCGAATCTCCACTTGCATTTTCTACAGAAAGAGTGTTTCAGAACGGCTCAATCAAAACTAAGGTTCAACTCTTTTAGTTGAACAAACAGAACAGAAAGAAGTTTCACACAATTCTTCTGTGTAGTTTTTATTTGTAGACATTCTTTTTCCCAATATAGGCCTCTTAGCGCTCAGAATATGCAATTGCAGTTTCTACAGAAAGAGTGTTTCAGAACGGCTCAATCAAAAGTAAGGTTCAACTCTGTTAGTTGAATGCACTGAACAGAAAGAAGTTTCATACAATGCTTCTGTGTAGTTTACATTTGAACATATTCTTTTTTCCACTATTACCCACTTAGCGCTACGAATGTCCAGTTGCATTTTCTACAGACAGAGTGTTTCTAAACTGCTCAATCAAAAGTATGGTTTAACTCTGTTAGCTGAATGCTCAGATCAGAAAGAAGTTTCACAGAATGCTTCTGTGTAGTTTATATTTGAATATATTCCTTTTTCCACTACTACGCTCTTAGCGCTCCAAATGTCCAGTTGCATTTTCTACAGAAAGAGTGTTCAGATCTGCTCAATCAAAAGTATTGTTTAACTCTGTTAGCTGAATGCACAGATCAGAAAGAAGTTTCACCGAATGATTCTGTGTAGTTTATATTTGAAGACATTCCTTTTTCCACTATTACCCTCTTAGCGCTCCGAATCTCCTCTTGCATTTCCTACAAAAAGAGTGTTTCATAACTGCTCAATCAAAAATATGTTTTATCTCTGTTAACTGAATTTACAGATCAGAAATAAGTTTCACAGAATGCATCTGTGTAGTTTTTATTTGAAGATATTCTTTTTCCCAATGTAGGCCTCTTAGCGCTTAGCATGTCCAATTGCAGTTTCTACAGAAAGAGTGTTTCAGAACGGCTCAATCAAAAGTAAGGTTCAACTCTGTTAGTTGAATGCACAGAACAGAAAGAATTTTCACAGAATGCTACTGTGTAGTTTATATTTGAATATATTCCTTTTTCCACTATTACCCTCTTAGCGCTCCGAATGTCCATTTGCATTTTCTACAGAAAGAGTGTTCAGAACTGCGCAATCAAAAGTATGGTTTAACTCTGTTAGCTTAATGAACATATCAGAAATAAGTTTCACACAATGCTTCTGTGTAGTTTTTATTTGAAGATATTATTTTTCCCAATAGAGGCCACTTAGCGCTCAGAATGTCCAATTGCAGTTTCTACAGAAAGAGTGTTTCAGAAAGGCTCAATCAAAAGTAAGGTTCAACTCTGTTAGTTGAATGCACAGAACAGAAAGAAGTTTCATACAATGCTTCTGTGTAGTTTATATTTGAACATATTCTTTTTTCCACTATTACCCACTTAGCGCTACGAATGTCCAGTTGCATTTTCTACAGACAGAGTGTTTCAAAACTGCTCAATCAAAAGTATGGTTTAACTCTGTTAGCTGAATGCTCAGATCAGAAAGAAGTTTCACAGAATGCTTCTGTGTAGTTTATATTTGAATATATTCCTTTTTCCACTACTACTCTCTTAGCGCTCCAAATGTCCAGTTGCATTTTGTACAGAAAGAGGGTTCAGATCTGCTCAATCAAAAGTATGGTTTAACTCTGTTAGCTGAATGCACAGATCAGAAAGAAGTTTCACAGAATGATTCTGTGTAGTTTATATTTGGAGACATTCCTTTTTCCACTATTACCTTCTTAGCGCTCCGAATCTCCACTTGCATTTTCTACAGAAAGAGTGTTTCAGAACGGCTCAATCGAAACTAAGGTTCAACTCTTTTAGTTGAACAAACAGAACAGAAAGAAGTTTCACACAATTCTTCTGTGTAGTTTTTATTTGTAGACATTCTTTTTCCCAATATAGGCCTCTTAACGCTCAGAATATCCAATTGCAGTTTCTACAGAAAGAGTGTTTCAGAACGGCTCAATCTAAAGTAAGGTTCAACTCTGTTAGTTGAATGCACAGAACAGAAAGAAGTTTCATACAATGCTTCTGTGTAGTTTATATTTGAACATATTCTTTTTTCCACTATTACCCACTTAGCGCTACGAATGTCCAGTTGCATTTTCTACAGACAGAGTGTTTCAAAACTGCTCAATCAAAAGTATGGTTTAACTCTGTTAGCTGAATGCACAGATCAGAAAGAAGTTTCACAGAATGATTCTGTGTAATTTATATTTGGAGACATTCCTTTTTCCACTATTACCCTCTTAGCGCTCCGAATCTCCACTTGCATTTTCTACAGAAAGAGTGTTTCAGAACGGCTCAATGAAAACTAAGGTTCAACTCTTTTAGTTGAACAAACAGAACAGAAAGAAGTTTCACACAATTCTTCTGTGTAGTTTTTATTTGTAGACATTCTTTTTCCCAATATAGGCCTCTTAGCGCTCAGAATGTCCAATTGCAGTTTCTACAGAAAGAGTGTTTCAGAACGGCTCAATCGAAAGTAAGGTTCAACTCTGTTAGTTGAATGCACAGAAAAGAAAGAAGTTTCATGCAATGCTTCTGTGTAGTTTATATTTGAACATATTCTTTTTTCCACTATTACCCACTTAGCGCTACGAATGTCCAGTTGCATTTTCTACAGACAGAGTGTTTCAAAACTGCTCAATCAAAAGTATGGTTTAACTCTGTTAGCTGAATGCTCAGATCAGAAAGAAGTTTCACAGAATGCTTCTGTGTAGTTTATATTTGAATATATTCCTTTTTCCACTACTACGCTCTTAGCGCTCCAAATGTCCAGTTGTATTTTCTACAGAAAGAGTGTTCAGATCTGCTCAATCAAAAGTATGGTTTAACTCTGTTAGCTGAATGCACAGATCAGAAAGAAGTTTCACCGAATGATTCTGTGTAGTTTATATTTGAAGCCATTCCTTTTTCCACTATTACCCTCTTAGCGCTCCGAATCTCCACTTGCATTTTCTACAAAAAGAGTGTTTCATAACTGCTCAATCAAAAATATGTTTTATCTCTGTTAACTGAATTTACAGATCAGAAATAAGTTTCACAGAATGCATCTGTGTAGTTTTTATTTGAAGATATTCTTTTTCCCAATGTAGGCCTCTTAGCGCTTAGCATGTCCAATTGCAGTTTCTACAGAAAGAGTGTTTCAGAACGGCTCAATCAAAAGTAAGGTTCAACTCTGTTAGTTGAATGCACAGAACAGAAAGAATTTTCACAGAATGCTACTGTGTAGTTTATATTTGAATATATTCCTTTTTCCACTATTACCCTCTTAGCGCTCCCAATGTCCACTTGCATTTTCTACAGAAAGAGTGTTCAGAACTGCGCAATCAAAAGTATGGTTTAACTCTGTTAGCTTAATGAACATATCAGAAATAAGTTTCACACAATGCTTCTGTGTAGTTTTTATTTGAAGATATTATTTTTCCCAATATAGGCCTCTTAGCGCTCAGAATGTCCAATTGCAGTTTCTACAGAAAGAGTGTTTCAGAAAGGCTCAATCGAAAGTAAGGTTCAACTCTGTTAGTTGAATGCACAGAACAGAAAGAAGTTTCATACAATGCTTCTGTGTAGTTTATATTTGAACATATTTTTTTTCCACTATTACCCACTTAGCGCTACGAATGTCCAGTTGCATTTTCTACAGACAGAGTGTTTCAAAACTGCTCAATCAAAAGTATGGTTTAACTCTGTTAGCTGAATGCACAGATCAGAAAGATGTTTCACAGAATGATTCTGTGTAGTTTATATTTGAAGACATTCTTTTTCAACTATTACCCTTTTAGCGCTCCGAATCTCCACTTGCATTTTCTAAAGAAAGAGTGTTTCAGAACGGCACAATCAAAACTAAGGTTCAACTCTTTTAGTTGAACAAACAGAACAGAAAGAAGTTTCACACAATTCTTCTGTGTAGTTTTTATTTGTAGATATTCTTTTTCCCAATATAGGCCTCTTAGCGCTCAGAATGTCCAATTGCAGTTTCTACAGAAAGAGTGTTTCAGAACCGCTCAATCAAAAGTAAGGTTCAACTCTGTTAGTTGAATGCACAGAACAGAAAGAAGTTTCATACAATGCTTCTGTGTAGTTTATATTTGAACATATTCTTTTTTCCACTATTACCCACTTAGCGCTACGAATGTCCAGTTGCATTTTCTACAGACAGAGTGTTTCAAAACTGCTCAATCAAAAGTATGGTTTAACTCTGTTAGCTGAATGCTCAGATCAGAAAGAGTTTTCACAGAATGCTACTGTGTAGTTTATATTTGAATATATTCCTTTTTCCACTATTACCCTCTTAGCGCTCCGAATGTCCACTTGCATTTTCTACAGAAAGAGTGTTCAGAACTGCGCAATCAAAAGTATGGTTTAACTCTGTTAGCTTAATGAACATATCAGAAATAAGTTTCACACAATGCTTCTGTGTAGTTTTTATTTGAAGATATTATTTTTCCCAATAGAGGCCTCTTAGCGCTCAGAATGTCCAATTGCAGTTTCTACAGAAAGAGTGTTTCAGAAAGGCTCAATCAAAAGTAAGGTTCAACTCTGTTAGTTGAATGCACAGAACAGAAAGAAGTTTCATACAATGCTTCTGTGCAGTTTATATTTGAACATATTCTTTTTTCCACTAATACCCACTTAGCGCTACGAATGTCCAGTTGCATTTTCTACAGACAGAGTGTTTCAAAACTGCTCAATCAAAAGTATGGTTTAACTCTGTTAGCTGAATGCTCAGATCATAAAGTAGTTTCACAGAACGCTTCTGTGTAGTTTATATTTGAATATATTCCTTTTTCCACTACTACTCTCTTAGCGCTCCAAATGTCCAGTTGCATTTTCTACAGAAAGAGTGTTCCGATCTGCTCAATCAAAAGTATGGTTTAACTCTGTTAGCTGAATGCACAGATCAGAAAGAATTTTCACAGAATGATTCTGTGTAGTTTATATTTGGAGACATTCCTTTTTCCACTATTACCCTCTTAGCGCTCCGAATCTCCACTTGCATTTTCTACAGAAAGAGTGTTTCAGAACGGCTCAATCAAAACTAAGGTTCAACTCTTTTAGTTGAACAAACAGAACAGAAAGAAGTTTCACACAATTCTTCTGTGTAGTTTTTATTTGTAGACATTCTTTTTCCCAATATAGGCCTCTTAGCGCTCAGAATATGCAATTGCAGTTTCTACAGAAAGAGTGTTTCAGAACGGCTCAATCAAAAGTAAGGTTCAACTCTGTTAGTTGAATGCACTGAACAGAAAGAAGTTTCATACAATGCTTCTGTGTAGTTTACATTTGAACATATTCTTTTTTCCACTATTACCCACTTAGCGCTACGAATGTCCAGTTGCATTTTCTACAGACAGAGTGTTTCTAAACTGCTCAATCAAAAGTATGGTTTAACTCTGTTAGCTGAATGCTCAGATCAGAAAGAAGTTTCACAGAATGCTTCTGTGTAGTTTATATTTGAATATATTCCTTTTTCCACTACTACGCTCTTAGCGCTCCAAATGTCCAGTTGCATTTTCTACAGAAAGAGTGTTCAGATCTGCTCAATCAAAAGTATTGTTTAACTCTGTTAGCTGAATGCACAGATCAGAAAGAAGTTTCACCGAATGATTCTGTGTAGTTTATATTTGAAGACATTCCTTTTTCCACTATTACCCTCTTAGCGCTCCGAATCTCCTCTTGCATTTCCTACAAAAAGAGTGTTTCATAACTGCTCAATCAAAAATATGTTTTATCTCTGTTAACTGAATTTACAGATCAGAAATAAGTTTCACAGAATGCATCTGTGTAGTTTTTATTTGAAGATATTCTTTTTCCCAATGTAGGCCTCTTAGCGCTTAGCATGTCCAATTGCAGTTTCTACAGAAAGAGTGTTTCAGAACGGCTCAATCAAAAGTAAGGTTCAACTCTGTTAGTTGAATGCACAGAACAGAAAGAATTTTCACAGAATGCTACTGTGTAGTTTATATTTGAATATATTCCTTTTTCCACTATTACCCTCTTAGCGCTCCGAATGTCCATTTGCATTTTCTACAGAAAGAGTGTTCAGAACTGCGCAATCAAAAGTATGGTTTAACTCTGTTAGCTTAATGAACATATCAGAAATAAGTTTCACACAATGCTTCTGTGTAGTTTTTATTTGAAGATATTATTTTTCCCAATAGAGGCCACTTAGCGCTCAGAATGTCCAATTGCAGTTTCTACAGAAAGAGTGTTTCAGAAAGGCTCAATCAAAAGTAAGGTTCAACTCTGTTAGTTGAATGCACAGAACAGAAAGAAGTTTCATACAATGCTTCTGTGTAGTTTATATTTGAACATATTCTTTTTTCCACTATTACCCACTTAGCGCTACGAATGTCCAGTTGCATTTTCTACAGACAGAGTGTTTCAAAACTGCTCAATCAAAAGTATGGTTTAACTCTGTTAGCTGAATGCTCAGATCAGAAAGAAGTTTCACAGAATGCTTCTGTGTAGTTTATATTTGAATATATTCCTTTTTCCACTACTACTCTCTTAGCGCTCCAAATGTCCAGTTGCATTTTGTACAGAAAGAGGGTTCAGATCTGCTCAATCAAAAGTATGGTTTAACTCTGTTAGCTGAATGCACAGATCAGAAAGAAGTTTCACAGAATGATTCTGTGTAGTTTATATTTGGAGACATTCCTTTTTCCACTATTACCTTCTTAGCGCTCCGAATCTCCACTTGCATTTTCTACAGAAAGAGTGTTTCAGAACGGCTCAATCGAAACTAAGGTTCAACTCTTTTAGTTGAACAAACAGAACAGAAAGAAGTTTCACACAATTCTTCTGTGTAGTTTTTATTTGTAGACATTCTTTTTCCCAATATAGGCCTCTTAACGCTCAGAATATCCAATTGCAGTTTCTACAGAAAGAGTGTTTCAGAACGGCTCAATCTAAAGTAAGGTTCAACTCTGTTAGTTGAATGCACAGAACAGAAAGAAGTTTCATACAATGCTTCTGTGTAGTTTATATTTGAACATATTCTTTTTTCCACTATTACCCACTTAGCGCTACGAATGTCCAGTTGCATTTTCTACAGACAGAGTGTTTCAAAACTGCTCAATCAAAAGTATGGTTTAACTCTGTTAGCTGAATGCACAGATCAGAAAGAAGTTTCACAGAATGATTCTGTGTAATTTATATTTGGAGACATTCCTTTTTCCACTATTACCCTCTTAGCGCTCCGAATCTCCACTTGCATTTTCTACAGAAAGAGTGTTTCAGAACGGCTCAATGAAAACTAAGGTTCAACTCTTTTAGTTGAACAAACAGAACAGAAAGAAGTTTCACACAATTCTTCTGTGTAGTTTTTATTTGTAGACATTCTTTTTCCCAATATAGGCCTCTTAGCGCTCAGAATGTCCAATTGCAGTTTCTACAGAAAGAGTGTTTCAGAACGGCTCAATCGAAAGTAAGGTTCAACTCTGTTAGTTGAATGCACAGAAAAGAAAGAAGTTTCATGCAATGCTTCTGTGTAGTTTATATTTGAACATATTCTTTTTTCCACTATTACCCACTTAGCGCTACGAATGTCCAGTTGCATTTTCTACAGACAGAGTGTTTCAAAACTGCTCAATCAAAAGTATGGTTTAACTCTGTTAGCTGAATGCTCAGATCAGAAAGAAGTTTCACAGAATGCTTCTGTGTAGTTTATATTTGAATATATTCCTTTTTCCACTACTACGCTCTTAGCGCTCCAAATGTCCAGTTGCATTTTCTACAGAAAGAGTGTTCAGATCTGCTCAAACAAAAGTATGGTTTAACTCTGTTAGCTGAATGCACAGATCAGAAAGAAGTTTCACCGAATGATTCTGTGTAGTTTATATTTGAAGACATTCCTTTTTCCACTATTACCCTCTTAGCGCTCCGAATCTCCACTTGCATTATCTACAAAAAGAGTGTTTCATAACTGCTCAATCAAAAATATGTTTTATCTCTGTTAACTGAATTTACAGATCAGAAATAAGTTTCACAGAATGCATCTGTGTAGTTTTTATTTGAAGATATTCTTTTTCCCAATGTAGGCCTCTTAGCGCTTAGCATGTCCAATTGCAGTTTCTACAGAAAGAGTGTTTCAGAACGGCTCAATCAAAAGTAAGGTTCAACTCTGTTAGTTGAATGCACAGAACAGAAAGAATTTCCACAGAATGCTACTGTGTAGTTTATATTTGAATATATTCCTTTTTCCACTATTACCCTCTTAGCGCTCCCAATGTCCACTTGCATTTTCTACAGAAAGAGTGTACAGAACTGCGCAATCAAAAGTATGGTTTAACTCTGTTAGCTTAATGAACATATCAGAAATAAGTTTCACACAATGCTTCTGTGTAGTTTTTATTTGAAGATATTATTTTTCCCAATCTAGGCCTCTTAGCGCTCAGAATGTCCAATTGCAGTTTCTACAGAAAGAGTGTTTCAGAAAGGCTCAATCAAAAGTAAGGTTCAACTCTGTTAGTTGAATGCACAGAACAGAAAGAAGTTTCATACAATGCTTCTGTGTAGTTTATATTTGAACATATTTTTTTTCCACTATTACCCACTTAGCGCTACGAATGTCCAGTTGCATTTTCTACAGACAGAGTGTTTCAAAACTGCTCAATCAAAAGTATGGTTTAACTCTGTTAGCTGAATGCACAGATCAGAAAGATGTTTCACAGAATGATTCTGTGTAGTTTATATTTGAAGACATTCTTTTTCAACTATTACCCTTTTAGCGCTCCGAATCTCCACTTGCATTTTCTAAAGAAAGAGTGTTTCAGAACGGCTGAATCAAAACTAAGGTTCAACTCTTTTAGTTGAACAAACAGAACAGAAAGAAGTTTCACACAATTCTTCTGTGTAGTTTTTATTTGTAGATAGTCTTTTTCCCAATATAGGCCTCTTAGCGCTCAGAATGTCCAATTGCAGTTTCTACAGAAAGAGTGTTTCAGAACGGCTCAATCAAAAGTAAGGTTCAACTCTGTTAGTTGAATGCACAGAACAGAAAGAAGTTTCATACAATGCTTCTGTGTAGTTTATATTTGAACATATTCTTTCTTCCACTATTACCCACTTAGCGCTACGAATGTCCAGTTGCATTTTCTACAGACAGAGTGTTTCAAAACTGCTCAATCAAAAGTATGGTTTAACTCTGTTAGCTGAATGCTCAGATCAGAAAGAATTTTCACAGAATGCTACTGTGTAGTTTATATTTGAATATATTCCTTTTTCCACTATTACCCTCTTAGCGCTCCGAATGTCCACTTGCATTTTCTACAGAAAGAGTGTTCAGAACTGCGCAATCAAAAGTATGGTTTAACTCTGTTAGCTTAATGAACATATCAGAAATAAGTTTCACACAATGCTTCTGTGTAGTTTTTATTTGAAGATATTATTTTTCCCAATAGAGGCCTCTTAGCGCTCAGAATGTCCAATTGCAGTTTCTACAGAAAGAGTGTTTCAGAAAGGCTCAATCAAAAGTAAGGTTCAACTCTGTTAGTTGAATGCACAGAACAGAAAGAAGTTTCATACAATGCTTCTGTGCAGTTTATATTTGAACATATTCTTTTTTCCACTAATACCCACTTAGCGCTACGAATGTCCAGTTGCATTTTCTACAGACAGAGTGTTTCAAAACTGCTCAATCAAAAGTATGGTTTAACTCTGTTAGCTGAATGCTCAGATCAGAAAGAAGTTTCACAGAACGCTTCTGTGTAGTTTATATTTGAATATATTCCTTTTTCCACTACTACTCTCTTAGCGCTCCAAATGTCCAGTTGCATTTTCTACAGAAAGAGTGTTCCGATCTGCTCAATCAAAAGTATGGTTTAACTCTGTTAGCTGAATGCACAGATCAGAAAGAAGTTTCACAGAATGATTCTGTGTAGTTTATATTTGGAGACATTCCTTTTTCCACTATTACCCTCTCAGCGCTCCGAATCTCCACTTGCATTTTCTACAGAAAGAGTGTTTCAGAACGGCTCAATGAAAACTAAGGTTCAACTCTTTTAGTTGAACAAACAGAACAGAAAGAAGTTTCACACAATTCTTCTGTGTAGTTTTTATTTGTAGATATTCTTTTTCCCAATATAGGCCTCTTAGCGCTCAGAATGTCCAATTGCAGTTTCTACAGAAAGAGTGTTTCAGAACGGCTCAATCGAAAGTAAGGTTCAACTCTGTTAGTTGAATGCACAGAAAAGAAAGAAGTTTCATGCAATGCTTCTGTGTAGTTTATATTTGAACATATTCTTTTTTCCACTATTACCCACTTAGCGCTACGAATGTCCAGTTGCATTTTCTACAGACAGAGTGTTTCAAAACTGCTCAATCAAAAGTATGGTTTAACTCTGTTAGCTGAATGCTCAGATCAGAAAGAAGTTTCACAGAATGCTTCTGTGTAGTTTATATTTGAATATATTCCTTTTTCCACTACTACGCTCTTAGCGCTCCAAATGTCCAGTTGCATTTTCTACAGAAAGAGTGTTCAGATCTGCTCAAACAAAAGTATGGTTTAACTCTGTTAGCTGAATGCACAGATCAGAAAGAAGTTTCACCGAATGATTCTGTGTAGTTTATATTTGAAGACATTCCTTTTTCCACTATTACCCTCTTAGCGCTCCGAATCTCCACTTGCATTATCTACAAAAAGAGTGTTTCATAACTGCTCAATCAAAAATATGTTTTATCTCTGTTAACTGAATTTACAGATCAGAAATAAGTTTCACAGAATGCATCTGTGTAGTTTTTATTTGAAGATATTCTTTTTCCCAATGTAGGCCTCTTAGCGCTTAGCATGTCCAATTGCAGTTTCTACAGAAGGAGTGTTTCAGAACGGCTCAATCAAAAGTAAGGTTCAACTGTGTTAGTTGAATGCACAGAACAGAAAGAATTTCCACAGAATGCTACTGTGTAGTTTATATTTGAATATATTCCTTTTTCCACTATTACCCTCTTAGCGCTCCCAATGTCCACTTGCATTTTCTACAGAAAGAGTGTTCAGAACTGCGCAATCAAAAGTATGGTTTAACTCTGTTAGCTTAATGAACATATCAGAAATAAGTTTCACACAATGCTTCTGTGTAGTTTTTATTTGAAGATATTATTTTTCCCAATATAGGCCTCTTAGCGCTCAGAATGTCCAATTGCAGTTTCTACAGAAAGAGTGTTTCAGAAAGGCTCAATCAAAAGTAAGGTTCAACTCTGTTAGTTGAATGCACAGAACAGAAAGAAGTTTCATACAATGCTTCTGTGTAGTTTATATTTGAACATATTTTTTTTCCACTATTACCCACTTAGCGCTACGAATGTCCAGTTGCATTTTCTACAGACAGAGTGTTTCAAAACTGCTCAATCAAAAGTATGGTTTAACTCTGTTAGCTGAATGCACAGATCAGAAAGATGTTTCACAGAATGATTCTGTGTAGTTTATATTTGAAGACATTCTTTTTCAACTATTACCCTTTTAGCGCTCCGAATCTCCACTTGCATTTTCTAAAGAAAGAGTGTTTCAGAACGGCTGAATCAAAACTAAGGTTCAACTCTTTTAGTTGAACAAACAGAACAGAAAGAAGTTTCACACAATTCTTCTGTGTAGTTTTTATTTGTAGATATTCTTTTTCCCAATATAGGCCTCTTAGCGCTCAGAATGTCCAATTGCAGTTTCTACAGAAAGAGTGTTTCAGAACGGCTCAATCAAAAGTAAGGTTCAACTCTGTTAGTTGAATGCACAGAAAAGAAAGGAGTTTCATACAATGCTTCTGTGTAGTTTATATTTGAACATATTCTTTTTTCCACTATTACCCACTTAGCGCTACGAATGTCCAGTTGCATTTTCTACAGACAGAGTGTTTCAAAACTGCTCAATCAAAAGTATGGTTTAACTCTGTTAGCTGAATGCTCAGATCAGAAAGAAGTTTCACAGAATGCTTCTGTGTAGTTTATATTTGAATATATTCCTTTTTCCACTACTACGCTCTTAGCGCTCCAAATGTCCAGTTGTAGTTTCTACAGAAAGAGTGTTCAGATCTGCTCAATCAAAAGTATGGTTTAACTCTGTTAGCTGAATGCACAGATCAGAAAGAAGTTTCACCGAATGATTCTGTGTAGTTTATATTTGAAGACATTCCTTTTTCCACTATTACCCTCTTAGCGCTCCGAATCTCCACTTGCATTTTCTACAAAAAGAGTGTTTCATAACTGCTCAATCAAAAATATGTTTTATCTCTGTTAACTGAATTTACAGATCAGAAATAAGTTTCACAGAATGCATCTGTGTAGTTTTTATTTGAAGATATTCTTTTTCCCAATGTAGGCCTCTTAGCGCTTAGCATGTCCAATTGCAGTTTCTACAGAAAGAGTGTTTCAAAACGGCTCAATCAAAAGTAAGGTTCAACTCTGTTAGTTGAATGCACAGAACAGAAAGAATTTTCACAGAATGCTACTGTGTAGTTTATATTTGAATATATTCCTTTTTCCACTATTACCCTCTTAGCGCTCCCAATGTCCACTTGCATTTTCTACAGAAAGAGTGTTCAGAACTGCGCAATCAAAAGTATGGTTTAACTCTGTTAGCTTAATGAACATATCAGAAATAAATTTCACACAATGCTTCTGTGTAGTTTTTATTTGAAGATATTATTTTTCCCAATATAGGCCTCTTAGCGCTCAGAATGTCCAATTGCAGTTTCTACAGAAAGAGTGTTTCAGAAAGGCTCAATCAAAAGTAAGGTTCAACTCTGTTAGTTGAATGCACAGAACAGAAAGAAGTTTCATACAATGCTTCTGTGTAGTTTATATTTGAACATATTTTTTTTCCACTATTACCCACTTAGCGCTACGAATGTCCAGTTGCATTTTCTACAGACAGAGTGTTTCAAAACTGCTCAATCAAAAGTATGGTTTAACTCTGTTAGCTGAATGCACAGATCAGAAAGATGTTTCACAGAATGATTCTGTGTAGTTTATATTTGAAGACATTCTTTTTCAACTATTACCCTTTTAGCGCTCCGAATCTCCACTTGCATTTTCTAAAGAAAGAGTGTTTCAGAACGGCTGAATCAAAACTAAGGTTCAACTCTTTTAGTTGAAC
This sequence comes from Symphalangus syndactylus, assembly GCF_028878055.3. NCBI lineage: Eukaryota > Metazoa > Chordata > Mammalia > Primates > Hylobatidae > Symphalangus > Symphalangus syndactylus. Next base: position 167,227,011 of record NC_072423.2, on the reverse strand, counting down.
AAACAGAACAGAAAGAAGTTTCACACAATTCTTCTGTGTAGTTTTTATTTGTAGATATTCTTTTTCCCAATATAGGCCTCTTAGCGCTCAGAATGTCCAATTGCAGTTTCTACAGAAAGAGTGTTTCAGAACGGCTCAATCAAAAGTAAGGTTCAACTCTGTTAGTTGAATGCACAGAACAGAAAGAAGTTTCATACAATGCTTCTGTGTAGTTTATATTTGAACATATTCTTTTTTCCACTATTACCCACTTAGCGCTACGAATGTCCAGTTGCATTTTCTACAGACAGAGTGTTTCAAAACTGCTCAATCAAAAGTATGGTTTAACTCTGTTAGCTGAATGCTCAGATCAGAAAGAATTTTCACAGAATGCTACTGTGTAGTTTATATTTGAATATATTCCTTTTTCCACTATTACCCTCTTAGCGCTCCGAATGTCCACTTGCATTTTCTACAGAAAGAGTGTTCAGAACTGCGCAATCAAAAGTATGGTTTAACTCTGTTAGCTTAATGAACATATCAGAAATAAGTTTCACACAATGCTTCTGTGTAGTTTTTATTTGAAGATATTATTTTTCCCAATAGAGGCCTCTTAGCGCTCAGAATGTCCAATTGCAGTTTCTACAGAAAGAGTGTTTCAGAAAGGCTCAATCAAAAGTAAGGTTCAACTCTGTTAGTTGAATGCACAGAACAGAAAGAAGTTTCATACAATGCTTCTGTGCAGTTTATATTTGAACATATTCTTTTTTCCACTAATACCCACTTAGCGCTACGAATGTCCAGTTGCATTTTCTACAGACAGAGTGTTTCAAAACTGCTCAATCAAAAGTATGGTTTAACTCTGTTAGCTGAATGCTCAGATCAGAAAGAAGTTTCACAGAACGCTTCTGTGTAGTTTATATTTGAATATATTCCTTTTTCCACTACTACTCTCTTAGCGCTCCAAATGTCCAGTTGCATTTTCTACAGAAAGAGTGTTCCGATCTGCTCAATCAAAAGTATGGTTTAACTCTGTTAGCTGAATGCACAGATCAGAAAGAAGTTTCACAGAATGATTCTGTGTAGTTTATATTTGGAGACATTCCTTTTTCCACTATTACCCTCTTAGCGCTCCGAATCTCCACTTGCATTTTCTACAGAAAGAGTGTTTCAGAACGGCTCAATGAAAACTAAGGTTCAACTCTTTTAGTTGAACAAACAGAACAGAAAGAAGGTTCACACAATTCTTCTGTGTAGTTTTTATTTGTAGACATTCTTTTTCCCAATATAGGCCTCTTAGCGCTCAGAATGTCCAATTGCAGTTTCTACAGAAAGAGTGTTTCAGAACGGCTCAATCGAAAGTAAGGTTCAACTCTGTTAGTTGAATGCACAGAAAAGAAAGAAGTTTCATGCAATGCTTCTGTGTAGTTTATATTTGAACATATTCTTTTTTCCACTATTACCCACTTAGCGCTACGAATGTCCAGTTGCATTTTCTACAGACAGAGTGTTTCAAAACTGCTCAATCAAAAGTATGGTTTAACTCTGTTAGCTGAATGCTCAGATCAGAAAGAAGTTTCACAGAATGCTTCTGTGTAGTTTATATTTGAATATATTCCTTTTTCCACTACTACGCTCTTAGCGCTCCAAATGTCCAGTTGCATTTTCTACAGAAAGAGTGTTCAGATCTGCTCAAACAAAAGTATGGTTTAACTCTGTTAGCTGAATGCACAGATCAGAAAGAAGTTTCACCGAATGATTCTGTGTAGTTTATATTTGAAGACATTCCTTTTTCCACTATTACCCTCTTAGCGCTCCGAATCTCCACTTGCATTATCTACAAAAAGAGTGTTTCATAACTGCTCAATCAAAAATATGTTTTATCTCTGTTAACTGAATTTACAGATCAGAAATAAGTTTCACAGAATGCATCTGTGTAGTTTTTATTTGAAGATATTCTTTTTCCCAATGTAGGCCTCTTAGCGCTTAACATGTCCAATTGCAGTTTCTACAGAAAGAGTGTTTCAGAACGGCTCAATCAAAAGTAAGGTTCAACTCTGTTAGTTGAATGCACAGAACAGAAAGAATTTCCACAGAATGCTACTGTGTAGTTTATATTTGAATATATTCCTTTTTCCACTATTACCCTCTTAGCGCTCCCAATGTCCACTTGCATTTTCTACAGAAAGAGTGTTCAGAACTGCGCAATCAAAAGTATGGTTTAACTCTGTTAGCTTAATGAACATATCAGAAATAAGTTTCACACAATGCTTCTGTGTAGTTTTTATTTGAAGATATTATTTTTCCCAATATAGGCCTCTTAGCGCTCAGAATGTCCAATTGCAGTTTCTACAGAAAGAGTGTTTCAGAAAGGCTCAATCAAAAGTAAGGTTCAACTCTGTTAGTTGAATGCACAGAACAGAAAGAAGTTTCATACAATGCTTCTGTGTAGTTTATATTTGAACATATTTTTTTTCCACTATTACCCACTTAGCGCTACGAATGTCCTGTTGCATTTTCTACAGACAGAGTGTTTCAAAACTGCTCAATCAAAAGTATGGTTTAACTCTGTTAGCTGAATGCACAGATCAGAAAGATGTTTCACAGAATGATTCTGTGTAGTTTATATTTGAAGACATTCTTTTTCAACTATTACCCTTTTAGCGCTCCGAATCTCCACTTGCATTTTCTAAAGAAAGAGTGTTTCAGAACGGCTGAATCAAAACTAAGGTTCAACTCTTTTAGTTGAACAAACAGAACAGAAAGAAGTTTCACACAATTCTTCTGTGTAGTTTTTATTTGTAGATATTCTTTTTCCCAATATAGGCCTCTTAGCGCTCAGAATGTCCAATTGCAGTTTCTACAGAAAGAGTGTTTCAGAACGGCTCAATCAAAAGTAAGGTTCAACTCTTTTAGTTGAATGCACAGAACAGAAAGAAGTTTCATACAATGCTTCTGTGTAGTTTATATTTGAACATATTCTTTTTTCCACTATTACCCACTTAGCGCTACGAATGTCCAGTTGCATTTTCTACAGACAGAGTGTTTCAAAACTGCTCAATCAAAAGTATGGTTTAACTCTGTTAGCTGAATGCTCAGATCAGAAAGAATTTTCACAGAATGCTACTGTGTAGTTTATATTTGAATATATTCCTTTTTCCACTATTACCCTCTTAGCGCTCCGAATGTCCACTTGCATTTTCTACAGAAAGAGTGTTCAGAACTGCGCAATCAAAAGTATGGTTTAACTCTGTTAGCTTAATGAACATATCAGAAATAAGTTTCACACAATGCTTCTGTGTAGTTTTTATTTGAAGATATTATTTTTCCCAATAGAGGCCTCTTAGCGCTCAGAATGTCCAATTGCAGTTTCTACAGAAAGAGTGTTTCAGAAAGGCTCAATCAAAAGTAAGGTTCAACTCTGTTAGTTGAATGCACAGAACAGAAAGAAGTTTCATACAATGCTTCTGTGCAGTTTATATTTGAACATATTCTTTTTTCCACTAATACCCACTTAGCGCTACGAATGTCCAGTTGCATTTTCTACAGACAGAGTGTTTCAAAACTGCTCAATCAAAAGTATGGTTTAACTCTGTTAGCTGAATGCTCAGATCAGAAAGAAGTTTCACAGAACGCTTCTGTGTAGTTTATATTTGAATATATTCCTTTTTCCACTACTACTCTCTTAGCGCTCCAAATGTCCAGTTGCATTTTCTACAGAAAGAGTGTTCCGATCTGCTCAATCAAAAGTATGGTTTAACTCTGTTAGCTGAATGCACAGATCAGAAAGAAGTTTCACAGAATGATTCTGTGTAGTTTATATTTGGAGACATTCCTTTTTCCACTATTACCCTCTTAGCGCTCCGAATCTCCACTTGCATTTTCTACAGAAAGAGTGTTTCAGAACGGCTCAATCGAAACTAAGGTTCAACTCTTTTAGTTGAACAAACAAAACAGAAAGAAGTTTCACACAATTCTTCTGTGTAGTTTTTATTTGTAGACATTCTTTTTCCCAATATAGGCCTCTTAGCGCTCAGAATATCCAATTGCAGTTTCTACAGAAAGAGTGTTTCAGAACGGCTCAATCAAAAGTAAGGTTCAACTCTGTTAGTTGAATGCACAGAACAGAAAGAAGTTTCATACAATGCTTCTGTGTAGTTTACATTTGAACATATTCTTTTTTCCACTATTACCCACTTAGCGCTACGAATGTCCAGTTGCATTTTCTACAGACAGAGTGTTTCAAAACTGCTCAATCAAAAGTATGGTTTAACTCTGTTAGCTGAATGCTCAGATCAGAAAGAAGTTTCACAGAATGCTTCTGTGTAGTTTATATTTGAATATATTCCTTTTTCCACTACTACTCTCTTAGCGCTCCAAATGTCCAGTTGCATTTTGTACAGAAAGAGGGTTCAGATCTGCTCAATCAAAAGTATGGTTTAACTCTGTTAGCTGAATGCACAGATCAGAAAGTAGTTTCACAGAATGATTCTGTGTAGTTTATATTTGGAGACATTCCTTTTTCCACTATTACCCTCTTAGTGCTCCGAATCTCCACTTGCATTTTCTACAGAAAGAGTGTTTCAGAACATCTCAATCAAAACTAAGGTTCAACTCTTTTAGTTGAACAAACAGAACAGAAAGAAGTTTCACACAATTCTTCTGTGTAGTTTTTTTTTGTAGACATTCTTTTTCCCAATATAGGCCTCTTAGCGCTCAGAATGTCCAATTGCAGTTTCTACAGAAAGAGTGTTTCAGAACGGCTCAATCAAAAGTAAGGTTCAACTCTGTTAGTTGAATGCACAGAACAGAAAGAAGTTTCATACAATGCTTCTGTGTAGTTTATATTTGAACATATTCTTTTTTCCACTATTACCCACTTAGCGCTACGAATGTCCAGTTGCATTTTCTACAGACAGAGTGTTTCAAAACTGCTCAATCAAAAGTATGATTTAACTCTGTTAGCTGAATGCTCAGATCAGAAAGAAGTTTCACAGAATGCTTCTGTGTAGTTTATATTTGAATATATTCCTTTTTCCACTACTACGCTCTTAGCGCTCCAAATGTCCAGTTGCATTTTCTACAGAAAGAGTGTTCAGATCTGCTCAATCAAAAGTATGGTTTAACTCTGTTAGCTGAATGCACAGATCAGAAAGAAGTTTCACCGAATGATTCTGTGTAGTTTATATTTGAAGACATTCCTTTTTCCACTATTACCCTCTTAGCGCTCCGAATCTCCACTTGCATTATCTACAAAAAGAGTGTTTCATAACTGCTCAATCAAAAATATGTTTTATCTCTGTTAACTGAATTTACAGATCAGAAATAAGTTTCACAGAATGCATCTGTGTAGTTTTTATTTGAAGATATTCTTTTTCCCAATGTAGGCCTCTTAGCGCTTAGCATGTCCAATTGCAGTTTCTACAGAAAGAGTGTTTCAGAACGGCTCAATCAAAAGTAAGGTTCAACTCTGTTAGTTGAATGCACAGAACAGAAAGAATTTTCACAGAATGCTACTGTGTAGTTTATATTTGAATATATTCCTTTTTCCACTATTACCCTCTTAGCGCTCCCAATGTCCACTTGCATTTTCTACAGAAGGAGTGTTCAGAACTGCGCAATCAAAAGTATGGTTTAACTCTGTTAGCTTAATGAACATATCAGAAATAAGTTTCACACAATGCTTCTGTGTAGTTTTTATTTGAAGATATTATTTTTCCCAATATAGGCCTCTTAGCGCTCAGAATGTCCAATTGCAGTTTCTACAGAAAGAGTGTTTCAGAAAGGCTCAATCAAAAGTAAGGTTCAACTCTGTTAGTTGAATGCACAGAACAGAAAGAAGTTTCATACAATGCTTCTGTGTAGTTTATATTTGAACATATTTTTTTTCCACTATTACCCACTTAGCGCTACGAATGACCAGTTGCATTTTCTACAGACAGAGTGTTTCAAAACTGCTCAATCAAAAGTATGGTTTAACTCTGTTAGCTGAATGCACAGATCAGAAAGATGTTTCACAGAATGATTCTGTGTAGTTTATATTTGAAGACATTCTTTTTCAACTATTACCCTTTTAGCGCTCCGAATCTCCACTTGCATTTTCTAAAGAAAGAGTGTTTCAGAACGGCTGAATCAAAACTAAGGTTCAACTCTTTTAGTTGAACAAACAGAACAGAAAGAAGTTTCACACAATTCTTCTGTGTAGTTTTTATTTGTAGATATTCTTTTTCCCAATATAGGCCTCTTAGCGCTCAGAATGTCCAATTGCAGTTTATACAGAAAGAGTGTTTCAGAACGGCTCAATCAAAAGTAAGGTTCAACTCTGTTAGTTGAATGCACAGAACAGAAAGAAGTTTCATACAATGCTTCTGTGTAGTTTATATTTGAACATATTCTTTTTTCCACTATTACCCACTTAGCGCTACGAATGTCCAGTTGCATTTTCTACAGACAGAGTGTTTCAAAACTGCTCAATCAAAAGTATGGTTTAACTCTGTTAGCTGAATGCTCAGATCAGAAAGAATTTTCACAGAATGCTACTGTGTAGTTTATATTTGAATATATTCCTTTTTCCACTATTACCCTCTTAGCGCTCCGAATGTCCACTTGCATTTTCTACAGAAAGAGTGTTCAGAACTGCGCAATCAAAAGTATGGTTTAACTCTGTTAGCTTAATGAACATATCAGAAATAAGTTTCACACAATGCTTCTGTGTAGTTTTTATTTGAAGATATTATTTTTCCCAATAGAGGCCTCTTAGCGCTCAGAATGTCCAATTGCAGTTTCTACAGAAAGAGTGTTTCAGAAAGGCTCAATCAAAAGTAAGGTTCAACTCTGTTAGTTGAATGCACAGAACAGAAAGAAGTTTCATACAATGCTTCTGTGCAGTTTATATTTGAACATATTCTTTTTTCCACTAATACCCACTTAGCGCTACGAATGTCCAGTTGCATTTTCTACAGACAGAGTGTTTCAAAACTGCTCAATCAAAAGTATGGTTTAACTCTGTTAGCTGAATGCTCAGATCAGAAAGAAGTTTCACAGAACGCTTCTGTGTAGTTTATATTTGAATATATTCCTTTTTCCACTACTACTCTCTTAGCGCTCCAAATGTCCAGTTGCATTTTCTACAGAAAGAGTGTTCCGATCTGCTCAATCAAAAGTATGGTTTAACTCTGTTAGCTGAATGCACAGATCAGAAAGAAGTTTCACAGAATGATTCTCTGTAGTTTATATTTGGAGACATTCCTTTTTCCACTATTACCCTCTTAGCGCTCCGAATCTCCACTTGCATTTTCTACAGAAAGAGTGTTTCAGAACGGCTCAATCGAAACTAAGGTTCAACTCTTTTAGTTGAACAAACAGAACAGAAAGAAGTTTCACAAAATTCTTCTGTGTAGTTTTTATTTGTAGACATTCTTTTTCCCAATATAGGCCTCTTAGCGCTCAGAATATCCAATTGCAGTTTCTACAGAAAGAGTGTTTCAGAACGGCTCAATCAAAAGTAAGGTTCAACTCTGTTAGTTGAATGCACAGAACAGAAAGAAGTTTCATACAATGCTTCTGTGTAGTTTACATTTGAACATATTCTTTTTTCCACTATTACCCACTTAGCGCTACGAATGTCCAGTTGCATTTTCTACAGACAGAGTGTTACAAAACTGCTCAATCAAAAGTATGGTTTAACTCTGTTAGCTGAATGCTCAGATCAGAAAGAAGTTTCACAGAATGCTTCTGTGTCGTTTATATTTGAATATATTCCTTTTTCCACTACTACGCTCTTAGCGCTCCAAATGTCCAGTTGCATTTTCTACAGAAAGAGTGTTCAGATCTGCTCAATCAAAAGTATGGTTTAACTCTGTTAGCTGAATGCACAGATCAGAAAGAAGTTTCATCGAATGATTCTGTGTAGTTTATATTTGAAGACATTCCTTTTTCCACTATTACCGTCTTAGCGCTCCGAATCTCCTCTTGCATTTCCTACAAAAAGAGTGTTTCATAACTGCTCAATCAAAAATATGTTTTATCTCTGTTAACTGAATTTACAGATCAGAAATAAGTTTCACAGAATGCATCTGTGTAGTTTTTTTTTGAAGATATTCTTTTTCCCAATGTAGGCCTCTTAGCGCTTAGCATGTCCAATTGCAGTTTCTCCAGAAAGAGTGTTTCAGAACGGCTCAATCAAAAGTAAGGTTCAACTCTGTTAGTTGAATGCACAGAACAGAAAGAATTTTCACAGAATGCTACTGTGTAGTTTATATTTGAATATATTCCTTTTTCCACTATTACCCTCTTAGCGCTCCGAATGTCCATTTGCATTTTCTACAGAAAGAGTGTTCAGAACTGCGCAATCAAAAGTATGGTTTAACTCTGTTAGCTTAATGAACATATCAGAAATAAGTTTCACACAATGCTTCTGTGTGGTTTTTATTTGAAGATATTATTTTTCCCAATAGAGGCCACTTAGCGCTCAGAATGTCCAATTGCAGTTTCTACAGAAAGAGTGTTTCAGAAAGGCTCAATCAAAAGTAAGGTTCAACTCTGTTAGTTGAATGCACAGAACAGAAAGATGTTTCATACAATGCTTCTGTGTAGTTTATATTTGAACATATTCTTTTTTCCACTATTACCCACTTAGCGCTACGAATGTCCAGTTGCATTTTCTACAGACAGAGTGTTTCAAAACTGCTCAATCAAAAGTATGGTTTAACTCTGTTAGCTGAATGCACAGATCAGAAAGTAGTTTCACAGAATGATTCTGTGTAGTTTATATTTGGAGACATTCCTTTTTCCACTATTACCCTCTTAGTGCTCCGAATCTCCACTTGCATTTTCTACAGAAAGAGTGTTTCAGAACATCTCAATCAAAACTAAGGTTCAACTCTTTTAGTTGAACAAACAGAACAGAAAGAAGTTTCACACAATTCTTCTGTGTAGTTTTTTTTTGTATACATTCTTTTTCCCAATATAGGCCTCTTAGCGCTCAGAATGTCCAATTGCAGTTTCTACAGAAAGAGTGTTTCAGAACGGCTCAATCAAAAGTAAGGTTCAACTCTGTTAGTTGAATGCACAGAACAGAAAGAAGTTTCATACAATGCTTCTGTGTAGTTTATATTTGAACATATTCTTTTTTCCACTATTACCCACTTAGCGCTACGAATGTCCAGTTGCATTTTCTACAGACAGAGTGTTTCAAAACTGCTCAATCAAAAGTATGGTTTAACTCTGTTAGCTGAATGCTCAGATCAGAAATAAGTTTCACAGAATGCTTCTGTGTAGTTTATATTTGAATATATTCCTTTTTCCACTACTACGCTCTTAGCGCTCCAAATGTCCAGTTGCATTTTCTACAGAAAGAGTGTTCAGATCTGCTCAATCAAAAGTATGGTTTAACTCTGTTAGCTGAATGCACAGATCAGAAAGAAGTTTCACCGAATGATTCTGTGTATTTTATATTTGAAGAAATTCCTTTTTCCACTATTACCCTCTCAGCGCTCCGAATCTCCACTTGCATTTTCTACAGAAAGAGTGTTTCAGAACGGCTCAATCGAAACTAAGGTTCAACTCTTTTGGTTGAACAAACAGAACAGAAAGAAGTTTCACACAATTCTTCTGTGTAGTTTTTATTTGTAGACATTCTTTTTCCCAATATAGGCCTCCTAGCGCTCAGAATGTCCAATTGCAGTTTCTACAGAAAGAGTGTTTCAGAACGGCTCAATCAAAATTGAGGTTCAACTCTGTTAGTTGAATGCACAGAACAGAAAGAAGTTTCATACAATGCTTCTGTGTAGTTTATATTTGAACATATTCTTTTTTCCACTATTACCCAGTTAGCGCTACGAATGTCCAGTTGCATTTTCTACAGACAGAGTGTTTCAAAACTGCTCAATCAAAAGTATGGTTTAACTCTGTTAGCTGAATGCTCAGATCAGAAAGAAGTTTCACAGAATGCTTCTGTGTAGTTTATATTTGAATATATTCCTTTTTCCCCTACTACGCTCTTAGCGCTCCAAATGTCCAGTTGCATTTTCTACAGAAAGAGTGTTCAGATCTGCTCAATCAAAAGTATGGTTTAACTCTGTTAGCTGAATGCACAGATCAGAAAGAAGTTTCACCGAATGATTCTGTGTAGTTTATATTTGAAGACATTCCTTTTTCCACTATTACCCTCTCAGCGCTCCGAATCTCCACTTGCATTTTCTACAGAAAGAGTGTTTCAGAACAGCTCAATCAAAACTAAGGTTCAACTCTTTTAGTTGAACAAACAGAACAGAAAGAAGTTTCACACAATTCTTCTGTGTAGCTTTTATTTGTAGACATTTTTTCCCAATATAGGCCTCCTAGCGCTCAGAATGTCCAATTGCAGTTTCTACAGAAAGAGTGCTTCAGAACGGCTCAATCAAAAGTAAGGTTCAACTCTGTTAGTTGAATGCACAGAACAGAAAGAAATTTCATACAATGCTTCTGTGTAGTTTATATTTGAACATATTCTTTTTTCCACTATTACCCACTTAGCGCTACGAATGTCCAGTTGCATTTTCTACAGACAGAGTGTTTCAAAACTGCTCAATCAAAAGTATGGTTTAAATCTGTTAGCTGAATGCTCAGATCAGAAAGAAGTTTCACAGAATGCTTCTGTGTAGTTTATATTTGAATATATTCCTTTTTCCACTACTACGCTCTGATCGCTCCAAATGTCCAGTTGCATTTTCTACAGAAAGAGTGTTCAGATCTGCTCAATCAAAAGTATGGTTTAACTCTGTTAGCTGAATGCACAGATCAGAAAGAAGTTTCACCGAATGATTCTGTGTAGTTTATATTTGAAGACATTCCTTTTTCCACTATTACCCTCTTAGCGCTCCGAATCTCCACTTGCATTTTCTACAAAAAGAGTGTTTCATAACTGCTCAATCAAAAATATGTTTTATCTCTGTTAACTGAATTTACAGATCAGAAATAAGTTTCACAGAATGCATCTGTGTAGTTTTTATTTGAAGATATTCTTTTTCCCAATGTAGGACTCTTAGCGCTTAGCATGTCCAATTGCAGTTTCTACAGAAAGAGTGTGTCAGAACGGCTCAATCAAAAGTAAGGTTCAACTCTGTTAGTTGAATGCACAGAACAGAAAGAATTTTCACAGAATGCTACTGTGTAGTTTATATTTGAATATATACCTTTTTCCACTATTACCCTCTTAGCGCTCCGAATGTCCACTTGCATTTTCTACAGAAACAGTGCTCAGAACTGCGCAATCAAAAGTATGGTTTAACTCTGTTAGCTTAATGAACATATCAGAAATAAGTTTCACACAATGCTTCTGTGTAGTTTTTATTTGAAGATATTATTTTTCCCAATAGAGGCCTCTTAGCGCTCAGAATGTCCAATTGCAGTTTCTACAGAAAGAGTGTTTCAGAAAGGCTCAATCAAAAGTAAGGTTCAACTCTGTTAGTTGAATGCACAGAACAGAAAGAAGTTTCATACAATGCTTCTGTGTAGTTTATATTTGAACATATTCTTTTTTCCACTATTACCCACTTAGCGCTACGAATGTCCAGTTGCATTTTCTACAGACAGAGTGTTTCAAAACTGCTCAATCAAATGTATGGTTTAACTCTGTTAGCTGAATGCTCAGATCAGAAAGAAGTTTCACAGAATGCTTCTGTGTAGTTTATATTTGAATATATTCCTTTTTCCACTACTACTCTCTTAGTGCTCCAAATGTCCAGTTGCATTTTCTACAGAAAGAGTGTTCAGATCTGCTCAATCAAAAGTATGGTTTAACTCTGTTAGCTGAATGCACAGATCAGAAAGAAGTTTCACAGAATGATTCTGTGTAGTTTATATTTGGAGACATTCCTTTTTCCACTATTACCCTCTTAGCGCTCCGAATCTCCACTTGCCTTTTCTACAGAAAGAGTGTTTCAGAACGGCTCAATCGAAACTAAGGTTCAACTCTTTTAGTTGAACAAACAGAACAGAAAGAAGTTTCACACAATTCTTCTGTGTAGTTTTTATTTGTAGATATTCTTTTTCCCAATATAGGCCTCTTAGCGCTCAGAATATCCAATTGCAGTTTCTACAGAAAGAGTGTTTCAGAACGGCTCAATCTAAAGTAAGGTTCAACTCTGTTAGTTGAATGCACAGAACAGAAAGAAGTTTCATACAATGCTTCTGTGTAGTTTATATTTGAACATATTCTTTTTTCCACTATTACCCACTTAGCGCTACGAATGTCCAGTTGCATTTTCTACAGACAGAGTGTTTCTAAACAGCTCAATCAAAAGTATGGTTTAACTCTGTTAGCTGAATGCTCAGATCAGAAAGAAGTTTCACAGAATGCTTCTGTGTAGTTTATATTTGAATATATTCCTTTTTCCACTACTACGCTCTTAGCGCTCCAAATGTCCAGTTGCATTTTCTACAGAAAGAGTGTTCAGATCTGCTCAATCAAAAGTATGGTTTAACTCTGTTAGCTGAATGCACAGATCTGAAAGAAGTTTCACCGAATGATTCTGTGTAGTTTATATTTGAAGACATTCCTTTTTCCACTATTACCCTCTTAGCGCTCCGAATCTCCACTTGCATTATCTACAAAAAGAGTGTTTCATAACTGCTCAATCAAAAATATGTTTTATCTCTGTTAACTGAATTTACAGATCAGAAATAAGTTTCACAGAATGCATCTGTGTAGTCTTTATTTGAAGATATTCTTTTTCCCAATGTAGGCCTCTTAGCGCTTAGCATGTCCAATTGCAGTTTCTACAGAAAGAGTGTTTCAGAACGGCTCAATCAAAAGTAAGGTTCAACTCTGTTAGTTGAATGCACAGAACAGAAAGAATTTTCACAGAATGCTACTGTGTAGTTTATATTTGAATATATTCCTTTTTCCACTATTACCCTCTTAGCGCTCCCAATGTCCACTTGCATTTTCTACAGAAGGAGTGTTCAGAACTGCGCAATCAAAAGTATGGTTTAACTCTGTTAGCTTAATGAACATATCAGAAATAAGTTTCACACAATGCTTCTGTGTAGTTTTTATTTGAAGATATTATTTTTCCCAATATAGGCCTCTTAGCGCTCAGAATGTCCAATTGCAGTTTCTACAGAAAGAGTGTTTCAGAAAGGCTCAATCAAAAGTAAGGTTCAACTCTGTTAGTTGAATGCACAGAACAGAAAGTAGTTTCATACAATGCTTCTGTGTAGTTTATATTTGAACATATTTTTTTTCCACTATTACCCACTTAGCGCTACGAATGTCCAGTTGCATTTTCTACAGACAGAGTGTTTCAAAACTGCTCAATCAAAAGTATGGTTTAACTCTGTTAGCTGAATGCACAGATCAGAAAGATGTTTCACAGAATGATTCTGTGTAGTTTATATTTGAAGACATTCTTTTTCAACTATTACCCTTTTAGCGCTCCGAATCTCCACTTGCATTTTCTAAAGAAAGAGTGTTTCAGAACGGCTGAATCAAAACTAAGGTTCAACTCTTTTAGTTGAACAAACAGAACAGAAAGAAGTTTCACACAATTCTTCTGTGTAGTTTTTATTTGTAGACATTCTTTTTCCCAATATAGGCCTCTTAGCGCTCAGAATGTCCAATTGCAGTTTCTACAGAAAGAGTGCTTCAGAACGGCTCAATCAAAAGTAAGGTTCAACTCTGTTAGTTGAATGCACAGAACAGAAAGAAGTTTCATACAATGCTTCTGTGTAGTTTATATTTGAACCTATACTTTTTTCCACTATTACCCACTTAGCGCTACGAATGTCCAGTTGCATTTTCTACAGACAGAGTGTTTCAAAACTGCTCAATCAAAAGTATGGTTTAACTCTGTTAGCTGAATGCTCAGATCAGAAAGAAGTTTCACAGAACGCTTCTGTGTAGTTTATATTTGAATATATTCCTTTTTCCACTACTACTCTCTTAGCGCTCCAAATGTCCAGTTGCATTTTCTACAGAAAGAGTGTTCCGATCTGCTCAATCAAAAGTATGGTTTAACTCTGTTAGCTGAATGCACAGATCAGAAAGAAGTTTCACAGAATGATTCTCTGTAGTTTATATTTGGAGACATTCCTTTTTCCACTATTACCCTCTTAGCGCTCCGAATCTCCACTTGCATTTTCTACAGAAAGAGTGTTTCAGAACGGCTCAATCGAAACTAAGGTTCAACTCTTTTAGTTGAACAAACAGAACAGAAAGAAGTTTCACACAATTCTTCTGTGTAGTTTTTATTTGTAGACATTCTTTTTCCCAATATAGGCCTCTTAGCGCTCAGAATATCCAATTGCAGTTTCTACAGAAAGAGTGTTTCAGAACGGCTCAATCAAAAGTAAGGTTCAACTCTGTTAGTTGAATGCACAGAACAGAAAGAAGTTTCATACAATGCTTCTGTGTAGTTTACATTTGAACATATTCTTTTTTCCACTATTACCCACTTAGCGCTACGAATGTCCAGTTGCATTTTCTACAGACAGAGTGTTTCAAAACTGCTCAATCAAAAGTATGGTTTAACTCTGTTAGCTGAATGCTCAGATCAGAAAGAAGTTTCACAGAATGCTTCTGTGTAGTTTATATTTCAATATATTCCTTTTTCCACTACTACGCTCTTAGCGCTCCAAATGTCCAGTTGCATTTTCTACAGAAAGAGTGTTCAGATCTGCTCAATCAAAAGTATGGTTTAACTCTGTTAGCTGAATGCACAGATCAGAAAGAAGTTTCACAGAATGATTCTGTGTAGTTTATATTTGGAGACATTCCTTTTTCCACTATTACCCTCTTAGCGCTCCGAGTCACCACTTGCATTTTCTACAGAAAGAGTGTTTCAGAACGGCTCAATCGAAACTAAGGTTCAACTCTTTTAGTTGAACAAACAGAACAGAAAGAAGTTTCACACAATTCTTCTGTGTAGTTTTTATTTGTAGACATTCTTTTTCCCAATATAGGCCTCTTAGCGCTCAGAATATCCAATTGCAGTTTCTACAGAAAGAGTGTTTCAGAACGGCTCAATCTAAAGTAAGGTTCAACTCTGTTAGTTGAATGCACAGAACAGAAAGAAGTTTCATACAATGCTTCTGTGTAGTTTATATTTGAACATATTCTTTTTTCCACTATTACCCACTTAGCGCTACGAATGTCCAGTTGCATTTTCTACAGACAGAGTGTTTCTAAACTGCTCAATCAAAAGTATGGTTTAACTCTGTTAGCTGAATGCTCAGATCAGAGAGAAGTTTCACAGAATGCTTCTGTGTAGTTTATATTTGAATATATTCCTTTTTCCACTACTACGCTCTGATCGCTCCAAATGTCCAGTTGCATTTTCTACAGAAAGAGTGTTCAGATCTGCTCAATCAAAAGTATGGTTTAACTCTGTTAGCTGAATGCACAGATCAGAAAGAAGTTTCACCGAATGATTCTGTGTAGTTTATATTTGAAGACATTCCTTTTTCCACTATTACCCTCTTAGCGCTCCGAATCTCCACTTGCATTTTCTACAAAAAGAGTGTTTCATAACTGCTCAATCAAAAATATGTTTTATCTCTGTTAACTGAATTTACAGATCAGAAATAAGTTTCACAGAATGCATCTGTGTAGTTTTTATTTGAAGATATTCTTTTTCCCAATGTAGGACTCTTAGCGCTTAGCATGTCCAATTGCAGTTTCTACAGAAAGAGTGTTTCAGAACGGCTCAATCAAAAGTAAGGTTCAACTCTGTTAGTTGAATGCACAGAACAGAAAGAATTTTCACAGAATGCTACTGTGTAGTTTATATTTGAATATATTCCTTTTTCCACTATTACCCTCTTAGCGCTCTGAATGTCCACTTGCATTTTCTACAGAAAGAGTGCTCAGAAATGCGCAATCAAAAGTATGGTTTAACTCTGTTAGCTTAATGAACATATCAGAAATAAGTTTCACACAATGCTTCTGTGTAGTTTTTATTTGAAGATATTATTTTTCCCAATAGAGGCCTCTTAGCGCTCAGAATGTCCAATTGCAGTTTCTACAGAAAGAGTGTTTCAGAAAGGCTCAATCAAAAGTAAGGTTCAACTCTGTTAGTTGAATGCACAGAACAGAAAGAAGTTTCATACAATGCTTCTGTGTAGTTTATATTTGAACCTATTCTTTTTTCCACTATTACCCACTTAGCGCTACGAATGTCCAGTTGCATTTTCTACAGACAGAGTGTTTCAAAACTGCTCAATCAAAAGTATGGTTTAACTCTGTTAGCTGAATGCTCAGATCAGAAAGAAGTTTCACAGAATGCTTCTGTGTAGTTTATATTTGAATATATTCCTTTTTCCACTACTACTCTCTTAGCGCTCCAAATGTCCAGTTGCATTTTCTACAGAAAGAGTGTTCAGATCTGCTCAATCAAAAGTATGGTTTAACTCTGTTAGCTGAATGCACAGATCAGAAAGAAGTTTCACAGAATGATTCTGTGTAGTTTATATTTGGAGACATTCCTTTTTCCACTATTACCTTCTTAGCGCTCCGAATCTCCACTTGCATTTTCTACAGAAAGAGTGTTTCAGAACGGCTCAATCAAAACTAAGGTTCAACTCTTTTAGTTGAACAAAGAGAACAGAAAGAAGTTTCACACAATTCTTCTGTGTAGTTTTTATTTGTAGACATTCTTTTTCCCAATATAGGCCTCTTAGCGCTCAGAATGTCCAATTGCAGTTTCTACAGAAAGAGTGTTTCAGAACGGCTCAATCAAAAGTAAGGTTCAACTCTGTTAGTTGAATGCACAGAACAGAAAGAAGTTTCATACAATGCTTCTGTGTACTTTATATTTGAACATATTGTTTTTTCCACTATTACCCACTTAGCGCTACGAATGTCCAGTTGCATTTTCTACAGACAGAGTGTTTCAAAACTGCTCAATCAAAAGTATGGTTTAACTCTGTTAGCTGAATGCTCAGATCAGAAAGAAGTTTCACAGAATGCTTCTGTGTAGTTTATATTTGAATATATTCCTTTTTCCACTACTACTCTCTTAGCGCTCCAAATGTCCAGTTGCATTTTCTACAGACAGAGTGTTTCAAAACTGCTCAATCAAAAGTATGGTTTAACTCTGTTAGCTGAATGCACAGATCAGAATGAAGTTTCACAGAATGATTCTGTGTAGTTTATATTTGGAGACATTCCTTTTTCCACTATTACCCTCTTAGCGCTCCGAATCTCCACTTGCATTTTCTACAAAAAGAGTGTTTCATAACTGCTCAATCAAAAATATGTTTTATCTCTGTTTACTGAATTTACAGATCAGAAATATGTTTCACAGAATGCATCTGTGTAGTTTTTATTTGAAGATATTCTTCTTCCCAATGTAGGCCTCTTAGCGCTTAGCATGTCCAATTGCACTTTCTACAGAAAGAGTGTTTCAGAACGGCTCAATCAAAAGTAAGGTTCAATTCTGTTAGTTGAATGCACAGAACAGAATGAATTTTCACAGAATGCTACTGTGTAGTTTATATTTGAATATATTCCTTTTTCCACTATTACCGTCTTAGCGCTCCGAATGTCCACTTGCATTTTCTACAGAAAGAGTGTTCAGAATTGCGCAATCAAAAGTATGGTTTAACTCTGTTAGCTTAATGAACATATCAGAAATAAGTTTCACACAATGCTTCTGTGTAGTTTTTATTTGAAGATATTATTTTTCCCAATAGACGCCTCTTAGCGCTCAGAATGTCCAATTGCAGTTTCTACAGAAAGAGTGTTTCAGAACGGCTCAATCAAAAGTAAGGTTCAACTCTGTTAGTTGAATGCACAGAACAGAAAGAAGTTTCATACAATGCTTCTGTGTAGTTTATATTTGAACATATTCTTTTTTCCACTATTACCCACTTAGCGCTACGAATGTCCAGTTGCATTTTCTACAGACAGAGTGTTTCAAAACTGCTCAATCAAAAGTATGGTTTAACTCTGTTAGCTGAATGCTCAGATCAGAAAGAAGTTTCACAGAATGCTTCTGTGTAGTTTATATTTGAATATATTCCTTTTTCCACTACTACTCTCAGCGCTCCAAATGTCCAGTTGCATTTTCTACAGAAAGAGTGTTCAGATCTGCTCAATCAAAAGTATGGTTTAACTCTGTTAGCTGAATGCACAGATCAGAAAGAAGTTTCACAGAATGATTCTGTGTAGTTTATATTTGGAGACATTCCTTTTTCCACTATTACCCTCTTAGCGCTCCGAATCTCCACTTGCATTTTCTACAGAAAGAGTGTTTCAGAACGGCTCAATCAAAACTAAGGTTCAACTCTTTTAGTTGAACAAACAGAAGAGAAAGAAGTTTCACACAATTCTTCTGTGTAGTTTTTATTTGTAGACATTCTTTTTCCCAATATAGGCCTCTTAGCGCTCAGAATGTCCAATTGCAGTTTCTACAGAAAGAGTGCTTCAGAACGGCTCAATCAAAAGTAAGGTTCAACTCTGTTAGTTGAATGCACAGAACAGAAAGAAGTTTCATACAATGCTTCTGTGTAGTTTATATTTGAACATATTCTTTTTTCCACTATTACCCACTTAGCGCTACGAATGTCCAGTTGCATTTTCTACAGACAGAGTGTTTCAAAACTGCTCAATCAAAAGTATGGTTTAACTCTATTAGCTGAATGCTCAGATCAGAAAGAAGTTTCACAGAATGCTTCTGTGTAGTTTATATTTGAATATATTCCTTTTTCCCCTACTACGCTCTTAGCGCTCCAAATGTCCAGTTGCATTTTCTACAGAAAGAGTGTTCAGATCTGCTCAATCAAAAGTATGGTTTAACTCTGTTAGCTGAATGCACAGATCAGAAAGAAGTTTCACCGAATGATTCTGTGTAGTTTATATTTGAAGACATTCCTTTTTCCACTATTACCCTCTCAGCGCTCCGAATCTCCACTTGCATTTTCTACAGAAAGAGTGTTTCAGAACAGCTCAATCAAAACTAAGGTTCAACTCTTTTAGTTGAACAAACAGAACAGAAAGAAGTTTCACACAATTCTTCTGTGTAGCTTTTATTTGTAGACATTTTTTCCCAATATAGGCCTCCTAGCGCTCAGAATGTCCAATTGCAGTTTCTACAGAAAGAGTGCTTCAGAACGGCTCAATCAAAAGTAAGGTTCAACTCTGTTAGTTGAATGCACAGAACAGAAAGAAATTTCATACAATGCTTCTGTGTAGTTTATATTTGAACATATTCTTTTTTCCACTATTACCCACTTAGCGCTACGAATGTCCAGTTGCATTTTCTACAGACAGAGTGTTTCAAAACTGCTCAATCAAAAGTATGGTTTAAATCTGTTAGCTGAATGCTCAGATCAGAAAGAAGTTTCACAGAATGCTTCTGTGTAGTTTATATTTGAATATATTCCTTTTTCCACTACTACGCTCTGATCGCTCCAAATGTCCAGTTGCATTTTCTACAGAAAGAGTGTTCAGATCTGCTCAATCAAAAGTATGGTTTAACTCTGTTAGCTGAATGCACAGATCAGAAAGAAGTTTCACCGAATGATTCTGTGTAGTTTATATTTGAAGACATTCCTTTTTCCACTATTACCCTCTTAGCGCTCCGAATCTCCACTTGCATTTTCTACAAAAAGAGTGTTTCATAACTGCTCAATCAAAAATATGTTTTATCTCTGTTAACTGAATTTACAGATCAGAAATAAGTTTCACAGAATGCATCTGTGTAGTTTTTATTTGAAGATATTCTTTTTCCCAATGTAGGACTCTTAGCGCTTAGCATGTCCAATTGCAGTTTCTACAGAAAGAGTGTTTCAGAACGGCTCAATCAAAAGTAAGGTTCAACTCTGTTAGTTGAATGCACAGAACAGAAAGAATTTTCACAGAATGCTACTGTGTAGTTTATATTTGAATATATTCCTTTTTCCACTATTACCCTCTTAGCGCTCCGAATGTCCACTTGCATTTTCTACAGAAAGAGTGCTCAGAACTGCGCAATCAAAAGTATGGTTTAACTCTGTTAGCTTAATGAACATATCAGAAATAAGTTTCACACAATGCTTCTGTGTAGTTTTTATTTGAAGATATTATTTTTCCCAATAGAGGCCTCTTAGCGCTCAGAATGTCCAATTGCAGTTTCTACAGAAAGAGTGTTTCAGAAAGGCTCAATCAAAAGTAAGGTTCAACTCTGTTAGTTGAATGCACAGAACAGAAAGAAGTTTCATACAATGCTTCTGTGTAGTTTATATTTGAACATATTCTTTTTTCCACTATTACCCACTTAGCGCTACGAATGTCCAGTTGAATTTTCTACAGACAGAGTGTTTCAAAACTGCTCAATCAAAAGTATGGTTTAACTCTGTTAGCTGAATGCTCAGATCAGAAAGAAGTTTCACAGAATGCTTCTGTGTAGTTTATATTTGAATATATTCCTTTTTCCACTACTACTCTCTTAGCGCTCCAAATGTCCAGTTGCATTTTCTACAGAAAGAGTGTTCAGATCTGCTCAATCAAAAGTATGGTTTAACTCTGTTAGCTGAATGCACAGATCAGAAAGAAGTTTCACAGAATGATTCTGTGTAGTTTATATTTGGAGACATTCCTTTTTCCACTATTACCCTCTTAGCGCTCCGAATCTCCACTTGCATTTTCTACAGAAAGAGTGTTTCAGAACGGCTCAATCAAAACTAAGGTTCAACTCTTTTAGTTGAACAAAGAGAACAGAAAGAAGTTTCACACAATTCTTCTGTGTAGTTTTTATTTGTAGACATTCTTTTTCCCAATATAGGCCTCTTAGCGCTCAGAATGTCCAATTGCAGTTTCTACAGAAAGAGTGTTTCAGAACGGCTCAATCAAAAGTAAGGTTCAACTCTGTTAGTTGAATGCACAGAACAGAAAGAAGTTTCATACAATGCTTCTGTGTACTTTATATTTGAACATATTGTTTTTTCCACTATTACCCACTTAGCGCTACGAATGTCCAGTTGCATTTTCTACAGACAGAGTGTTTCAAAACTGCTCAATCAAAAGTATGGTTTAACTCTGTTAGCTGAATGCTCAGATCAGAAAGAAGTTTCACAGAATGCTTCTGTGTAGTTTATATTTGAATATATTACTTTTTCCACTACTACGCTCTTAGCGCTCCAAATGTCCAGTTGCATTTTCTACAGAAAGAGTGTTCAGATCTGCTCAATCAAAAGTATGGTTTAACTCTGTTAGCTGAATGCACAGATCAGAAAGAAGTTTCACCGAATGATTCTGTGTAGTTTATATTTGAAGACATTACTTTTTCCACTATTACCCTCTTAGCGCTCCGAATCTCCACTTGCATTTTCTACAAAAAGAGTGTTTCATAACTGCTCAATCAATAATATGTTTTATCTCTGTTAACTGAATTTACAGATCAGAAATAAGTTTCACAGAATGCATCTGTGTAGTTTTTATTTGAAGATATTCTTTTTCCCAATGTAGGCCTCTTAGCGCTTAGCATGTCCAATTGCAGTTTCTACAGAAAGAGTGTTTCAGAACGGCTCAATCAAAAGTAAGGTTCAACTCTGTTAGTTGAATGCACAGAACAGAAAGAATTTTCACAGAATGCTACTGTGTAGTTTATATTTGAATATATTCCTTTTTCCACTATTACCCTCTTAGCGCTCCGAATGTCCACTTGCATTTTCTACAGAAAGAGTGTTCAGAACTGCGCAATCAAAAGTATGGTTTAACTCTGTTAGCTTAATGAACATATCAGAAATAAGTTTCACACAATGCTTCTGTGTAGTTTTTATTTGAAGATATTATTTTTCCCAATAGAGGCCTCTTAGCGCTCAGAATGTCCAATTGCAGTTTCTACAGAAAGAGTGTTTCAGAAAGGCTCAATCAAAGTAAGGTTCAACTCTGTTAGTTGAATGCACAGAACAGAAAGAAGTTTCATACAATGCTTCTGTGTAGTTTATATTTGAACATATTCTTTTTTCCAGTATTACCCACTTAGCGCTACGAATGTCCAGTTGCATTTTCTACAGACAGAGTGATTCAAAACTGCTCAATCAAAAGTATGGTTTAACTCTGTTAGCTGAATGCTCAGATCAGAAAGAAGTTTCACAGAATGCTTCTGTGTAGTTTATATTTGAATATATTCCTTTTTCCACTACTACACTCTTAGCGCTCCAAATGTCCAGTTGCATTTTCTACAGAAAGAGTGTTCAGATCTGCTCAATCAAAAGTATGGTTTAACTCTGTTAGCTGAATGCACAGATCAGAAAGAAGTTTCACAGAATGATTCTGTGTAGTTTATATTTGAAGACATTCCTTTTTCCACTATTACCCTCTTAGCGCTCCGAATCTCCACTTGCATTTTCTACAGAAAGAGTGTTTCAGAACGGCTCAATCGAAACTAAGGTTCAACTCTTTTAGTTGAACAAACAGAACAGAAAGAAGTTTCACACAATTCTTCTGTGTAGTTTTTATTTGTAGACATTCTTTTTCCCAATATAGGCCTCCTAGCGCTCAGAATGTCCAATTGCAGTTTCTACAGAAAGAGTGTTTCAGAACGGCTCAATCAAAAGTGAGGTTCAACTCTGTTAGTTGAATGCACAGAACAGAAAGAAGTTTCATACAATGCTTCTGTGTAGTTTATATTTGAACATATTCTTTTTTCCACTATTACCCACTTAGCGCTACGAATGTCCAGTTGCATTTTCTACAGACAGAGTGTTTCAAAACTGCTCAATCAAAAGTATGGTTTAACTCTGTTAGCTGAATGCTCAGATCAGAAAGCAGTTTCACAGAATGCTTCTGTGTAGTTTATATTTGAATATATTCCTTTTTCCACTACTACTCTCTTAGCGCTCCAAATGTCCAGTTGCATTTTCTACAGAAAGAGTGTTCAGATCTGCTCAATCAAAAGTATGGTTTAACTCTGTTAGCTGAATGCACAGATCAGAAAGATGTTTCACAGAATGATTCTGTGTAGTTTATATTTGGAGACATTCCTTTTTCCACTATTACCCTCTTAGCGCTCCGAATCTCCACTTGCATTTTCTACAGAAAGAGTGTTTCAGAACGCCTCAATCAAAACTAAGGTTCAACTCTTTTAGTTGAACAAACAGAACAGAAAGAAGTTTCACACAATTCTTCTGTGTAGTTTTTATTTGTAGACATTCGTTTTCCCAATATAGGCCTCTTAGCGCTCAGAATGTCCAATTGCAGTTTCTACAGAAAGAGTGTTTCAGAACGGCTCAATCAAAAGTAACATTCAACTCTGTTAGTTGAATGCACAGAACAGAAAGAAATTTCATACAATGCTTCTGTGTAGTTTATATTTGAACATATTTTTTTTCCACTATTACCCACTTAGCGCCACGAATGTCCAGTTGCATTTTCTACAGACAGAGTGTTTCAAAACTGCTCAATCAAAAGTATGGTTTAAATCTGTTAGCTGAATGCTCAGATCAGAAAGAAGTTTCACAGAATGCTTCTGTGTAGTTTATATTTGAATATATTCCTTTTTCCACTACTACTCTCTTAGCGCTCCAAATGTCCAGTTGCATTTTCTACAGAAAGGGTGTTCAGATCTGCTCAATCAAAAGTATGGTTTAACTCTGTTAGCTGAATGCACAGATCAGAAAGATGTTTCACAGAATGATTCTGTGTAGTTTATATTTGGAGACATTCCTTTTTCCACTATTACCATCTTAGCGCTCCGAATCTCCACTTGTATTTTCTACAGAAAGAGTGTTTCATAACGGCTCAATCAAAAATATGTTTTATCTCTGTTAACTGAATTTACAGATTAGAAATAAGTTTCACAGAATGCATCTGTGTAGTTTTTATTTGAAGATATTCTTTTTCCCAATGTAGGCCTCTTAGCGCTTAGCATGTCCAATTGCAGTTTCTACAGAAAGAGTGTTTCAGAACGGCTCAATCAAAAGTAAGGTTCAACTCTGTTAGTTGAATGCACAGAACAGAAAGGATTTTCACAGAATGCTACTGTGTAGTTTATATTTGAATATATTCCTTTTTCCACTATTACCCTCTTAGCGCTCCGAATGTCCACTTGCATTTTCTACAGAAAGAGTGTTCAGAACTGCGCAATCAAAAGTATGGTTTAACTCTGTTAGCTGAATGCTCAGATCAGAAAGAAGTTTCACAGAATGCTTCTGTGTAGTTTATATTTGAATATATTCCTTTTTCCACTACTACGCTCTTAGCGCTCCAAATGTCCAGTTGCATTTTCTACAGAAAGAGTGTTCAGATCTGCTCAATCAAAAGTATGGTTTAACTCTGTTAGCTGAATGCACAGATCAGAAAGAAGTTTCACCGAATGATTCTGTGTAGTTTATATTTGAAGACATTACTTTTTCCACTATTACCCTCTTAGCGCTCCGAATCTCCACTTGCATTTTCTACAAAAAGAGTGTTTCATAACTGCTCAATCAAAAATATGTTTTACCTCTGTTAACTGAATTTACAGATCAGAAATAAGTTTCACAGAATGCATCTGTGTAGTTTTTATTTGAAGATATTCTTTTCCCAATGTAGGCCTCTTAGCGCTTAGCATGTCCAATTGCAGTTTCTACAGAAAGAGTGTTTCAGAACGGCTCAATCAAAAGTAAGGTTCAACTCTGTTAGTTGAATGCACAGAACAGAAAGAATTTTCACAGAATGCTACTGTGTAGTTTATATTTGAATATATTACTTTTTCCACTATTACCCTTTAGCACTCCGAATGTACACTTGCATTTTCTACAGAAAGAGTGTTCAGACCTGGGCAATCAAAAGTATGGTTTAACTCTGTTAGCTTAATGAACATATCAGAAATAAGTTTCACACAATGCTTCTGTGTAGTTTTTATTTGAAGATATTATTTTTCCCAATAGAGGCCTCTTAGCGCTCAGAATGTCCAATTGCAGTTTCGACAGAAAGAGTGTTTCAGAAAGGCTCAATCAAAGTAAGGTTCAACTCTGTTAGTTGAATGCACAGAACAGAAAGAAGTTTCATACAATGCTTCTGTGTAGTTTATATTTGAACATATTCTTTTTTCCAGTATTACCCACTTAGCGCTACGAATGTCCAGTTGCATTTTCTACAGACAGAGTGTTTCAAAACTGCTCAAACAAAAGTATGGTTTAACTCTGTTAGCTGAATGCTCAGATCAGAAAGAAGTTTCACAGAATGCTTCTGTGTAGTTTATATTTGAATATATTACTTTTTCCACTACTACTCTCTTAGCGCTCCAAATGTCCAGTTGCATTTTCTACAGAAAGAGTGTTCAGATCTGCTCAATCAAAAGTATGGTTTAACTCTGTTAGCTGAATGCACAGATCAGAAAGAAGTTTCACAGAATGATTCTGTGTAGTTTATATTTGGAGACATTCCTTTTTCCACTATTACCCTCTTAGCGCTCCGAATCTCCACTTGCATTTTCTGCAGAAAGCGTGTTTCAGAACGGCTCAATCAAAACTAAGGTTCAACTCTTTTAGTTGAACAAACAGAACAGAAAGAAGTTTCACACAATTCTTCTGTGTAGTTTTTATTTGTAGACATTCTTTTTCCCAATATAGGCCTCTTAGCGCTCAGAATGTCCAATTGCAGTTTCTACAGAAAGAGTGTTTCAGAACGGCCCAATCAAAAGTAAGGTTCAACTCTGTTAGTTGAATGCACAGAACAGAAAGAAGTTTCATACAATGCTTCTGTGTAGTTTATATTTGAACATATTGTTTTTTCCACTATTACCCACTTAGCGCTACGAATGTCCAGTTGCATTTTCTACAGACAGAGTGTTTCAAAACTGCTCAATCAAAAGTATGGTTTAACTCTGTTAGCTGAATGCTCAGATCAG
Source organism: Symphalangus syndactylus (assembly GCF_028878055.3). Taxonomy (NCBI): domain Eukaryota; kingdom Metazoa; phylum Chordata; class Mammalia; order Primates; family Hylobatidae; genus Symphalangus; species Symphalangus syndactylus. The sequence continues at coordinate 167,201,236 of NC_072423.2, read as the reverse complement.
AAAGAAGTTTCACAGAATGCTTCTGTGTAGTTTATATTTGAATATATTCCTTTTTCCACTACTACTCTCTTAGCGCTCCAAATGTCCAGTTGCATTTTCTACAGAAAGAGTGTTCAGATCTGCTCAATCAAAAGTATGGTTTAACTCTGTTAGCTGAATGCACAGATCAGAAAGATGTTTCACAGAATGATTCTGTGTAGTTTATATTTGGAGACATTCCTTTTTCCACTATTACCCTCTTAGCGCTCCGAATCTCCACTTGCATTTTCTACAGAAAGAGTGTTTCATAACGGCTCAATCAAAAATATGTTTTATCTCTGTTAACTGAATTTACAGATCAGAAATAAGTTTCACAGAATGCATCTGTGTAGTTTTTATTTGAAGATATTCTTTTTCCCAATGTAGGCCTCTTAGCGCTTAGCATGTCCAATTGCAGTTTCTACAGAAAGAGTGTTTCAGAACGGCTCAATCAAAAGTAAGGTTCAACTCTGTTAGTTGAATGCACAGAACAGAAAGAATTTTCACAGAATGCTACTGTGTAGTTTATATTGAATATATTCCTTTTTCCACTATTACCCTCTTAGCGCTCCGAATGTCCACTTGCATTTTCTACAGAAAGAGTGTTCAGAACTGCGCAATCAAAAGTATGGTTTAACTCTGTTAGCTGAATGCTCAGATCAGAAAGAAGTTTCACAGAATGCTTCTGTGTAGCTTATATTTGAATATATTCCTTTTTCCACTACTACGCTCTTAGTGCTCCAAATGTCCAGTTGCATTTTCTACAGAAAGAGTGTTCAGATCTGCTCAATCAAAAGTATGTTTTAACTCTGTTAGCTGAATGCACAGATCAGAAAGAAGTTTCACCGAATGATTCTGTGTAGTTTATATTTGAAGACATTCCTTTTTCCACTATTACCCTCTTAGCGCTCCGAATCTCCACTTGCATTTTCTACAAGAAGAGTGTTTCATAACTGCTCAATCAAAAACATGTTTTATCTCTGTTAACTGAATTTACAGATCAGAAATAAGTTTCACAGAATGCATCTGTGTAGTTTTTATTTGAAGATATTCTTTTTCCCAATGTAGGCCTCTTAGCGCTTAGCATGTCCAATTGCAGTTTCTACAGAAAGAGTGTTTCAGAACGGCTCAATCAAAAGTAAGGTTCAACTCTGTTAGTTGAATGCACAGAACAGAAAGAATTTTCACAGAATGCTACTGTGTAGTTTATATTTGAATATATTCCTTTTTCCACAATTACCGTCTTAGCGCTCCGAATGTCCACTTGCATTTTCTACAGAAAGAGTGTTCAGAACTGCGCAATCAAAAGTATTGTTTAACTCTGTTAGCTTAATGAACATATCAGAAATAAGTTTCACACAATGCTTCTGTGTAGTTTTTATTTGAAGATATTATTTTTCCCAATATAGGCCTCTTAGCGCTCAGAATGTCCAATTGCAGTTTCTACAGAAAGAGTGTTTCAGAACGGCTCAATCAAAAGTAAGGTTCAACTCTGTTAGTTGAAAGCACAGAACAGAAAGAAGTTTCATACAATGCTTCTGTGTAGTTTATATTTGAACATATTCTTTTTTCCACTATTACCCACTTAGCGCTACGAATGTCCAGTTGCATTTTCTACAGACAGAGTGTTTCAAAACTGCTCAATCAAAAGTATGGTTTAACTCTGTTAGCTGAATGCTCAGATCAGAAATAAGTTTCACAGAATGCTTCTGTGTAGTTTATATTTGAATATATTCCTTTTTCCACTACTACGCTCTTTGCGATCCAAATATCCAGTTGCATTTTCTACAGAAAGAGTGTTCAGATCTGCTCAATCAAAATTATGGTTTAACTCTGTTAGCTGAATGCACAGATCAGAAAGAAGTTTCACCGAATGATTCTGTGTAGTTTATATTTGAAGACATTCCTTTTTCCACTATTACCCTCTTAGCGCTCCGAATCTACTCTTGCATTTTCTACAAAAAGAGTGTTTCATAACTGCTCAATCAAAAATATGTTTTATCTCTGTTAACTGAATTTACAGATCAGAAATAAGTTTCACAGAATGCATCTGTGTAGTTTTTATTTGAAGATATTATTTTTCCCAATGTCGGCCTCTTAGCGCTTAGCATGTCCAATTGCAGTTTCTACAGAAAGAGTGTTTCAGAACGGCTCAATCAAAAGTAAGGTTCAACTCTGTTAGTTGAATGCACAGAACAGAAAGAATTTTCACAGAATGCTACTGTGTAGTTTATATTTGAATATATTCCTTTTTCCACTATTACCCTCTTAGAGCTCCGAATGTCCACTTGCATTTTCTACAGAAAGAGTGTTCAGAACTGCGCAATCAAAAGTATGGTTTAACTCTGTTAGCTTAATGAACATATCAGAAATAAGTTTCACACAATGCTTCTGTGTAGTTTTTATTTGAAGATATTATTTTTCCCAATAGAGTCCTCTTAGCGCTCAGAATGTCCAATTGCAGTTTCTACAGAAAGAGTGTTTCAGAACGGCTCAATCAAAAGTAAGGTTCAACTCTGTTAGTTGAATGCACAGAACAGAAAGAAGTTTCATACAATGCTTCTGTGTAGTTTATATTTGAATATATTCCTTTTTCCACTACTACTCTCTTAGCGATCCAAATGTCCAGTAGCCTTTTCTACAGAAAGAGTGTTCAGATCTGCTCAATCAAAAGTATGTTTTAACTCTGTTAGCTGAATGCACAGATCAGAAAGATGTTTCACAGAATGATTCTGTGTAGTTTATATTTGGAGACATTCCTTTTTCCACTATTACCCTCTTAGCGCTCCGAATCTCCACTTGCATTTTCTACAGAAAGACTGTTTCAGAACGGCTCAATCAAAACTAAGGTTCAAATCTTTTAGTTGAACAAACAGAACAGAAAGACATTTCACACAATTCTTCTGTGTAGTTTTTATTTGTAGACATTCTTTTTCCCAATATAGGCCTCTTAGCGCTCAGAATGTCCAATTGCAGTTTCTACAGAAAGAGTGTTTCAGAACGGCTCAATCAAAAGTAAGGTTCAACTCTGTTAGTTGAATGCACAGAACAGAAAGTAGTTTCATACAATGCTTCTGTGTAGTTTATATTTGAACATATTCTTTTTTCCACTATTACCCACTTAGCGCTACGAATGTCCAGTTGCATTTTCTACAGACAGAGTGTTTCAAAACTGCTCAATCAAAAGTATGGTTTAACTCTGTTAGCTGAATGCTCAGATCAGAAAGAAGTTTCACAGAATGCTTCTGTGTAGTTTATATTTGAATATATTCCTTTTTCCACTACTACGCTCTTAGCGCTCCAAATGTCCAGTTGCATTATCTACAGAAAGAGTGTTCAGATCTGCTCAATCAAAGTATGGTTTAACTCTGTTAGCTGAATGCACAGATCAGAAAGAAGTTTCACCGAATGATTCTGTGTAGTTTATATTTGAAGACATTCCTTTTTCCACTATTACCCACTTAGCGCTCCGAATCTCCACTTGCATTTTCTACAAAAAGAGTGTTTCATAACTGCTCAATCAAAAATATGTTTTATCTCTGTTAACTGAATTTACAGATCAGAAATAAGTTTCACAGAATGCATCTGTGTAGTTTTTATTTGAAGATATTCTTTTTCCCAATGTAGGCCTCTTAGCGCTTAGCATGTCCAATTGCAGTTTCTACAGAAAGAGTGTTTCAGAACGGCTCAATCAAAAGTAAGGTTTAACTCTGTTAGTTGAATGCACAGAACAGAAAGAATTTTCACAGAATGCTACTGTGTAGTTTATATTTGAATATATTCCTTTTTCCACTATTACCGTCTTAGCGCTCCGAATGTCCACTTGCATTTTCTACAGAAAGAGTGTTCAGAACTGCGCAATCAAAAGTATTGTTTAACTCTGTTAGCTTAATGAACATATCAGAAATAAGTTTCACACAATGCTTCTGTGTAGTTTTTATTTGAAGATTTTATTTTTCCCAATATAGGCCTCTTAGCGCTCAGAATGTCCAATTGCAGTTTCTACAGAAAGAGTGTTTCAGAAAGGCTCAATCAAAAGTAAGGTTCAACTCTGTTAGTTGAATGCACAGAACAGAAAGAAGTTTCATACAATGCTTCTGTGTAGTTTATATTTGAACATATTCTTTTTTCCACTATTACCCACTTAGCGCTACGAATGTCCAGTTGCATTTTCTACAGACAGAGTGTTTCAAAACTGCTCAATCAAAAGTATGGTTTAACTCTGTTAGCTGAATGCACAGATCAGAAAGATGTTTCACAGAATGATTCTGTGTAGTTTATATTTGAAGACATTCCTTTTTCAACTATTACCCTTTTAGCGCTCCGAATCTCCACTTGCATTTTCTAAAGAAAGAGTGTTTCAGAACGGCTCAATCAAAACTAAGGTTCAACTCTTTTAGTTGAACAAACAGAACAGAAAGAAGTTTCACACAATTCTTCTGTGTAGTTTTTATTTGTAGACATTCTTTTTCCCAATATAGGCCTCCTAGTGCTCAGAATGTCCAATTGCAGTTTCTACAGAAAGAGTGTTTCAGAACGGCTCAATCAAATGTAAGGTTCAACTCTGTTAGTTGAATGCACAGAACAGAAAGAAGTTTCATACAATGCTTCTGTGTAGTTTATATTTGAACATATTCTTTTTTCCACTATTACCCAATTAGCGCTACGAATGTCCAGTTGCATTTTCTACAGACAGAGTGTTTCAAAACTGCTCAATCAAAATTATGGTTTAACTCTGTTAGCTGAATGCTCAGATCAGAAAGAAGTTTCACAGAATGCTTCTGTGTAGTTTATATTTGAATATATTCCTTTTTCCACTACTACGCTCTTAGCGCTCCAAATGTCCAGTTGCATTTTCTACAGAAAGAGTGTTCAGATCTGCTCAATCAAAAGTATGGTTTAACTCTGTTAGCTGAATGCACAGATCAGAAAGAAGTTTCACCGAATGTTTCTGTGTAGTTTATATTTGAAGACATTCCTTTTTCCACTATTACCCTCTTAGCGCTCCGAATCTCCACTTGCATTTTCTACAAAAAGAGTGTTTCATAACTGCTCAATCAAAAATATGTTTTATCTCTGTTAACTGAATTTACAGATCAGAAATAAGTTTCACAGAATGCATCTGTGTAGTTTTTATTTGAAGATATTCTTTTTCCCAATGTAGGCCTCTTAGCGCTTAGCATGTCCAATTGCAGTTTCTACAGAAAGAGTGTTTCAGAACGGCTCAATCAAAAGTAAGGTTCAACTCTGTTAGTTGAATGCACAGAACAGAAAGAATTTTCACAGAATGCTACTGTGTAGTTTATATTTGAATATATTCCTTTTTCCACTATTACCCTCTTAGCGCTCCGAATGTCCACTTGCATTTTCTACAGAAAGAGTGTTCAGAACTGCGCAATCAAAAGTATGGTTTAACTCTGTTAGCTTAATGAACATATCAGAAATAAGTTTCACACAATGCTTCTGTGTAGTTTTTATTTGAAGATATTATTTTTCCCAATAGAGGCCTCTTAGCGCTCAGAATGTCCAATTGCAGTTTCTACAGAAAGAGTGTTTCAGAAAGGCTCAATCAAAAGTAGGGTTCAACTCTGTTAGTTGAATGCACAGAACAGAAAGAAGTTTCATACAATGCTTCTGTGTAGTTTATATTTGAACATATTCTTTTTTCCAGTATTACCCACTTAGCGCTACGAATGTCCAGTTGCATTTTCTACAGACAGAGTGTTTCAAAACTGCTCAATCAAAAGTATGGTTTAACTCTATTAGCTGAATGCTAAGATCAGAAAGAAGTTTCACAGAATGCTTCTGTGTAGTTTATATTTGAATATATTCCTTTTTCCACTACTACTCTCTTAGCGCTCCAAATGTCCAGTTGCATTTTCTACAGAAAGAGTGTTCAGATCTGCTCAATCAAAAGTATGGTTTAACTCTGTTAGCTGAATGCACAGATCAGAAAGAAGTTTCACCGAATGATTCTGTGTAGTTTATATTTGAAGACATTCCTTTTTCCACTATTACCCTCTTAGCGCTCCGAATCTCCACTTGCATTTTCTACAGAAAGAGTGTTTCAGAACGGCTCAATCAAAACTAAGCTTCAACTCTTTTAGTTGAACAAACAGAACAGAAAGAAGTTTCACACAATTCTTCTGTGTAGTTTTTATTTGTAGACATTCTTTTTCCCAATATAGGCCTCCTAGCGCTCAGAATGTCCAATTGCAGTTTCTACAGAAAGAGTGTTTCAGAACGGCTCAATCAAAAGTAAGGTTCAACTCTGTTAGTTGAATGCACAGAACAGAAAGAAGTTTCATACAATGCTTCTGTGTAGTTTATATTTGAACATATTCTTTTTTCCACTATTACCCACTTAGCGCTACGAATGTCCAGTTGCATTTTCTACAGACAGAGTGTTTCAAAACTGCTCAATCAAAAGTATGGTTTAACTCTGTTAGCTGAATGCTCAGATCAGAAAGAAGTTTCACAGAATGCTTCTGTGTAGTTTATATATGAATATATTCCTTTTTCCACTACTACGCTCTTAGCGCTCCAAATGTCCAGTTGCATTTTCTACAGAAAGAGTGTTCAGATCTGCTCAATCAAAAGTATGGTTTAACTCTGTTAGCTGAATGCACAGATCAGAAAGAAGTTTCACCGAATGATTCTGTGTAGTTTATATTTGAAGACATTCCTTTTTCCACTATTACCCTCTTAGCGCTCCGAATCTCCACTTGCATTTTCTACAAAAAGAGTGTTTCATAACTGCTCAATCAAAAATATGTTTTATCTCTGTTAACTGAATTTACAGATCAGAAATAAGTTTCACAGAATGCATCTGTGTAGTTTTTATTTGAAGATATTCTTTTTCCCAATGTAGGCCTCTTAGCGCTTAGCATGTCCAATTGCAGTTTCTACAGAAAGAGTGTTTCAGAACGGCTCAATCAAAAGTAAGGTTCAAGTCTGTTAGTTGAATGCACAGAACAGAAAGAATTTTCACAGAATGCTACTGTGTAGTTTATATTTGAATATATTCCTTTTTCCACTATTACCCTCTTAGCGCTCAGAATGTCCACTTGCATTTTCTACAGAAAGAGTGTTCAGAACTGCGCAATCAAAAGTATGGTTTAACTCTGTTAGCTTAATGAACATATCAGAAATAAGTTTCACACAATGCTTCTGTGTAGTTTTTATTTGAAGATATTATTTTTCCCAATAGAGGCCTCTTAGCGCTCAGAATGTCCAATTGCAGTTTCTACAGAAAGAGTGTTTCAGAAAGGCTCAATCAAAAGTAAGGTTCAACTCTGTTAGTTGAATGCACAGAACAGAAAGAAGTTTCATACAATGCTTCTGTGTAGTTTATATTTGAACATATTCTTTTTTCCACTATTACCCACTTAGCGATACGAATGTCCAGTTGCATTTTCTACAGACAGAGTGTTTCAAAACTGCTCAATCAAAAGTATGGTTTAACTCTGTTAGCTGAATGCTCAGATCAGAAAGAAGTTTCACAGAATGCTTCTGTGTAGTTTATATTTGAATATATTCCTTTTTCCACTACTACTCTCTTAGCGCTCCAAATGTCCAGTTGCATTTTCTACAGAAAGAGTGTTCAGATCTGCTCAATCAAAAGTATGGTTTAACTCTGTTAGCTGAATGCACAGATCAGAAAGAAGTTTCACAGAATGATTCTGTGTAGTTTATATTTGGAGACATTCCTTTTTCCACTATTACCCTCTTAGCGCTCCGAATCTCCACTTGCATTTTCTACAGAAAGCGTGTTTCAGAACGGCTCAATCGAAACTAAGGTTCAACTCCTTTAGTTGAACAAACAGAACAGAAAGAAGTTTCACACAATTCTTCTGTGTAGTTTTTATTTGTAGACATTCTTTTTCCCGATATAGGCCTCTTAGCGCTCAGAATGTCCAATTGCAGTTTCTACAGAAAGAGTGTTTCAGAACGGCCCAATCAAAAGTAAGGTTCAACTCTGTTAGTTGAATGCACAGAACAGAAAGAAGTTTCATACAATGCTTCTGTGTAGTTTATATTTGAACATATTGTTTTTTCCACTATTACCCACTTAGCGCTACGAATGTCCAGTTGCATTTTCTACAGACAGAGGGTTTCAAAACTGCTCAATCAAAAGTATGGTTTAACTCTGTTAGCTGAATGCTCAGATCAGAAAGAAGTTTCACAGAATGCTTCTGGGTAGTTTATATTTGAATATATTCCTTTTTCCACTACTACGCTCTGAGCGCCCCAAATGTCCAGTTGCATTTTCTACAGAAAGAGTGTTCAGATCTGCTTAATCAAAAGTATGGTTTAACTCTGTTAGCTGAATGCACAGATCAGAAAGAAGTTTCACCGAATGATTCTGTGTAGTTTATATTTGAAGACATTCCTTTTTCCACTATTACCCTCTTAGCGCTCCGAATCTCCACTTGCATTTTCTACAAAAAGAGTGTTTCATAACTGCTCAATCAAAAATATGTTTTATCTCTGTTAACTGAATTTACAGATCAGAAATAAGTTTCACAGAATGCATCTGTGTAGTTTTTATTTGAAGATATTCTTTTTCCCAATGTAGGACTCTTAGCGCTTAGCATGTCCAATTGCAGTTTCTACAGAAGGAGTGTTTCAGAATGGCTCAATCTAAAGTAAGGTTCAACTCTGTTAGTTGAATGCACAGAACAGAAAGAATTTTCACAGAATGCTACTGTGTAGTTTATATTTGAATATATTCCTTTTTAAACTATTACCCTCTTAGCGCTCCGAATGTCCACTTGCATTTTCTACAGAAAGAGTGTTCAGAACTGCGCAATCAAAAGTATGGTTTAACTCTGTTAGCTTAATGAACATATCAGAAATAAGTTTCACACAATGCTTCTGTGTAGTTTTTATTTGAAGATATTATTTTTCCCAATAGAGGCCTCTTAGCGCTCAGAATGTCCAATTGCAGTTTCTACAGAAAGAGTGTTTCAGAAAGGCTCAATCAAAAGTAAGGTTCAACTCTGTTAGTTGAATGCACAGAACAGAAAGAAGTTTCATACAATGCTTCTGTGTAGTTTATATTTGAACCTATTTTTTTTCCACTATTACCCACTTAGCGCTACGAATGTCCAGTTGCATTTTCTACAGACAGAGTGTTTCAAAACTGCTCAATCAAAAGTATGGTTTAACTCTGTTAGCTGAATGCTCAGATCAGAAAGAAGTTTCACAGAATGCTTCTGTGTAGTTTATATTTGAATATATTCCTTTTTCCACTACTACTCTCTTAGCGCTCCAAATGTCCAGTTGCATTTTCTACAGAAAGAGTGTTCAGATCTGCTCAATCAAAAGTATGGTTTAACCCTGTTAGCTGAATGCACAGATCAGAAAGAAGTTTCACAGAATGATTCTGTGTAGTTTATATTTGGAGACATTCCTTTTTCCACTATTACCCTCTTAGCGCTCCGAATCTCCACTTGCATTTTCTACAGAAAGAGTGTTTCAGAACGGCTCAATCGAAACTAAGGTTCAACTCTTTTAGTTGAACAAACAGAACAGAAATAAGTTTCACACAATTCTTCTGTGTAGTTTTTATTTGTAGACATTCTTTTTCCCAATATAGGCCTCTTAGCGCTCAGAATGTCCAATTGCAGTTTCTACAGAAAGAGTGTTTCAGTACGGCTCAATCAAAAGTAAGGTTCAACTCTGTTAGTTTAATGCACAGAACAGAAAGAAGTTTCATACAATGCTTCTGTGTAGTTTATATTTGAACATATTCTTTTTTCCACTATTACCCACTTAGCGCTACGAATGTCCAGTTGCATTTTCTACAGACAGAGTGTTTCAAAACTGCTCAATCAAAAGTATGGTTTAACTCTGTTAGCTGAATGCTCAGATCAGAAAGAAGTTTCACAGAATGCTTCTGTGTAGTTTATATTTGAATATATTCCTTTTTCCACTACTACGCTCTTAGCTCTCCAAATGTCCAGTTGCATTTTCTACAGAAAGAGTGTTCAGATCTGCTCAATCAAAAGTATGGTTTAACTCTGTTAGCTGAATGCACAGATCAGAAAGAAGTTTCACCGAATGATTCTGTGTAGTTTATATTTGAAGACATTACTTTTTCCACTATTACCCTCTTAGCGCTCCGAATCTCCTCTTGCATTTTCTACAAAAAGAGTGTTTCATAACTGCTCAATCAAAAATATGTTTTATCTCTGTTAACTGAATTTACAGATCAGAAATAAGTTTCACAGAATGCATCTGTGTAGTTTTTATTTGAAGATATTCTTTTTCCCAATGTAGGCCTCTTAGCGCTTAGCATGTCCAATTGCAGTTTCTACAGAAAGAGTGTTTCAGAACGGCTCAATCAAAAGTAAGGTTCAACTCTGTTAGTTGAATGCACAGAACAGAAAGAATTTTCACAGAATGCTACTGTGTAGTTTATATTTGAATATATTCCTTTTTCCACTATTACCCTCTTAGCGCTCCGAATGTCCACTTGCATTTTCTACAGAAAGAGTGTTCAGAACTGCGCAATCAAAAGTATGGTTTAACTCTGTTAGCTTAATGAACATATCAGAAATAAGTTTCACACAATGCTTCTGTGTAGTTTTTATTTGAAGATATTATTTTTCCCAATAGAGGCCTCTTAGCGCTCAGAATGTCCAATTGCAGTTTCTACAGAAAGAGTGTTTCAGAAAGGCTCAATCAAAAGTAAGGTTCAACTCTGTTAGTTGAATGCACAGAACAGAAAGAAGTTTCATACAATGCTTCTGTGTAGTTTATATTTGAACCTATTCTTTTTTCCACTATTACCCACTTAGCGCTACGAATGTCCAGTTGCATTTTCTACAGACAGAGTGTTTCAAAACTGCTCAATCAAAAGTATGGTTTAACTCTGTTAGCTGAATGCTCAGATCAGAAAGAAGTTTCACAGAATGCTTCTGTGTAGTTTATATTTGAATATATTCCTTTTTCCACTACTACTCTCTTAGCGCTCCAAATGTCCAGTTGCATTTTCTACAGAAAGAGTGTTCAGATCTGCTCAATCAAAAGTATGGTTTAACTCTGTTAGCTGAATGCACAGATCAGAAAGAAGTTTCACAGAATGATTCTGTGTAGTTTATATTTGGAGACATTCCTTTTTCCACTATTACCCTCTTAGCGCTCCGAATCTCCACTTGCATTTTCTACAGAAAGAGTGTTTCAGAACGGCTCAATCGAAACTAAGGTTCAACTCCTTTAGTTGAACAAACAGAACAGAAAGAAGTTTCACACAATTCTTCTGTGTAGTTTTTATTTGTAGACATTCTTTTTCCCAATATAGGCCTCTTAGCGCTCAGAATGTCCAATTGCAGTTTCTACAGAAAGTGTGTTTCAGAACGGCCCAATCAAAAGTAAGGTTCAACTCTGTTAGTTGAATGCACAGAACAGAAAGAAGTTTCATACAATGCTTCTGTGTAGTTTATATTTGAACATATTCTTTTTTCCACTATTACCCACTTAGCGCTACGAATGTCCAGTTGCATTTTCTACAGACAGAGGGTTTCAAAACTGCTCAATCAAAAGTATGGTTTAACTCTGTTAGCTGAATGCTCAGATCAGAAAGAAGTTTCACAGAATGCTTCTTTGTAGTTTATATTTGAATATATTCCTTTTTCCACTACTACGCTCTGAGCGCTCCAAATGTCCAGTTGCATTTTCTACAGAAAGAGTGTTCAGATCTGCTTAATCAAAAGTATGGTTTAACTCTGTTAGCTGAATGCACAGATCAGAAAGAAGTTTCACCGAATGATTCTGTGTAGTTTATATTTGAAGACATTCCTTTTTCCACTATTACCCTCTTAGCGCTCCGAATCTCCACTTGCATTTTCTACAAAAAGAGTGTTTCATAACTGCTCAATCAAAAATATGTTTTATCTCTGTTAACTGAATTTACAGATCAGAAATAAGTTTCACAGAATGCATCTGTGTAGTTTTTATTTGAAGATATTCTTTTTCCCAATGTAGGACTCTTAGCGCTTAGCATGTCCAATTGCAGTTTCTACAGAAGGAGTGTTTCAGAATGGCTCAATCTAAAGTAAGGTTCAACTCTGTTAGTTGAATGCACAGAACAGAAAGAATTTTCACAGAATTCTACTGTGTAGTTTATATTTGAATATATTCCTTTTTCCACTATTACCCTCTTAGCGCTCCGAATGTCCACTTGCATTTTCTACAGAAAGAGTGTTCAGAACTGCGCAATCAAAAGTATGGTTTAACTCTGTTAGCTTAATGAACATATCAGAAATAAGTTTCACACAATGCTTCTGTGTAGTTTTTATTTGAAGATATTATTTTTCCCAATAGAGGCCTCTTAGCGCTCAGAATGTCCAATTGCAGTTTCTACAGAAAGAGTGTTTCAGAAAGGCTCAATCAAAAGTAAGGTTCAACTCTGTTAGTTGAATGCACAGAACAGAAAGAAGTTTCATACAATGCTTCTGTGTAGTTTATATTTGAACCTATTCTTTTTTCCACTATTACCCACTTAGCGCTACGAATGTCCAGTTGCATTTTCTACAGACAGAGTGTTTCAAAACTGCTCAATCAAAAGTATGGTTTAACTCTGTTAGCTGAATGCTCAGATCAGAAAGAAGTTTCACAGAATGCTTCTGTGTAGTTTATATTTGAATATATTCCTTTTTCCACTACTACTCTCTTAGCGCTCCAAATGTCCAGTTGCATTTTCTACAGAAAGAGTGTTCAGATCTGCTCAATCAAAAGTATGGTTTAACCCTGTTAGCTGAATGCACAGATCAGAAAGAAGTTTCACAGAATGATTCTGTGTAGTTTATATTTGGAGACATTCCTTTTTCCACTATTACCCTCTTAGCGCTCCGAATCTCCACTTGCATTTTCTACAGAAAGAGTGTTTCAGAACGGCTCAATCGAAACTAAGGTTCAACTCTTTTAGTTGAACAAACAGAACAGAAATAAGTTTCACACAATTCTTCTGTGTAGTTTTTATTTGTAGACATTCTTTTTCCCAATATAGGCCTCTTAGCGCTCAGAATGTCCAATTGCAGTTTCTACAGAAAGAGTGTTTCAGTACGGCTCAATCAAAAGTAAGGTTCAACTCTGTTAGTTTAATGCACAGAACAGAAAGAAGTTTCATACAATGCTTCTGTGTAGTTTATATTTGAACATATTCTTTTTTCCACTATTACCCACTTAGCGCTACGAATGTCCAGTTGCATTTTCTACAGACAGAGTGTTTCAAAACTGCTCAATCAAAAGTATGGTTTAACTCTGTTAGCTGAATGCTCAGATCAGAAAGAAGTTTCACAGAATGCTTCTGTGTAGTTTATATTTGAATATATTCCTTTTTCCACTACTACGCTCTGAGCGCTCCAAATGTCCAGTTGCATTTTCTACAGAAAGAGTGTTCAGATCTGCTTAATCAAAAGTATGGTTTAACTCTGTTAGCTGAATGCACAGATCAGAAAGAAGTTTCACCGAATGATTCTGTGTAGTTTATATTTGAAGACATTCCTTTTTCCACTATTACCCTCTTAGCGCTCCGAATCTCCACTTGCATTTTCTACAAAAAGAGTGTTTCATAACTGCTCAATCAAAAATATGTTTTATCTCTGTTAACTGAATTTACAGATCAGAAATAAGTTTCACAGAATGCATCTGTGTAGTTTTTATTTGAAGATATTCTTTTTCCCAATGTAGGACTCTTAGCGCTTAGCATGTCCAATTGCAGTTTCTACAGAAGGAGTGTTTCAGAATGGCTCAATCTAAAGTAAGGTTCAACTCTGTTAGTTGAATGCACAGAACAGAAAGAATTTTCACAGAATTCTACTGTGTAGTTTATATTTGAATATATTCCTTTTTCCACTATTACCCTCTTAGCGCTCCGAATGTCCACTTGCATTTTCTACAGAAAGAGTGTTCAGAACTGCGCAATCAAAAGTATGGTTTAACTCTGTTAGCTTAATGAACATATCAGAAATAAGTTTCACACAATGCTTCTGTGTAGTTTTTATTTGAAGATATTATTTTTCCCAATAGAGGCCTCTTAGCGCTCAGAATGTCCAATTGCAGTTTCTACAGAAAGAGTGTTTCAGAAAGGCTCAATCAAAAGTAAGGTTCAACTCTGTTAGTTGAATGCACAGAACAGAAAGAAGTTTCATACAATGCTTCTGTGTAGTTTATATTTGAACCTATTCTTTTTTCCACTATTACCCACTTAGCGCTACGAATGTCCAGTTGCATTTTCTACAGACAGAGTGTTTCAAAACTGCTCAATCAAAAGTATGGTTTAACTCTGTTAGCTGAATGCTCAGATCAGAAAGAAGTTTCACAGAATGCTTCTGTGTAGTTTATATTTGAATATATTCCTTTTTCCACTACTACTCTCTTAGCGCTCCAAATGTCCAGTTGCATTTTCTACAGAAAGAGTGTTCAGATCTGCTCAATCAAAAGTATGGTTTAACCCTGTTAGCTGAATGCACAGATCAGAAAGAAGTTTCACAGAATGATTCTGTGTAGTTTATATTTGGAGACATTCCTTTTTCCACTATTACCCTCTTAGCGCTCCGAATCTCCACTTGCATTTTCTACAGAAAGAGTGTTTCAGAACGGCTCAATCGAAACTAAGGTTCAACTCTTTTAGTTGAACAAACAGAACAGAAATAAGTTTCACACAATTCTTCTGTGTAGTTTTTATTTGTAGACATTCTTTTTCCCAATATAGGCCTCTTAGCGCTCAGAATGTGCAATTGCAGTTTCTACAGAAAGAGTGTTTCAGTACGGCTCAATCAAAAGTAAGGTTCAACTCTGTTAGTTTAATGCACAGAACAGAAAGAAGTTTCATACAATGCTTCTGTGTAGTTTATATTTGAACATATTCTTTTTTCCACTATTACCCACTTAGCGCTACGAATGTCCAGTTGCATTTTCTACAGACAGAGTGTTTCAAAACTGCTCAATCAAAAGTATGGTTTAACTCTGTTAGCTTAATGAACATATCAGTAATAAGTTTCACACAATGCTTCTGTGTAGTTTTTATTTGAAGATATTATTTTTCCCAATATAGGCCTCTTAGCGCTCAGAATGTCCAATTGCAGTTTCTACAGAAAGAGTGTTTCAGAAAGGCTCAATCAAATGTAAGGTTCAACTCTGTTAGTTGAATGCACAGAACAGAAAGAAGTTTCATACAATGCTTCTGTGTAGTTTATATTTGAACATATTGTTTTTTCCACTATTACCCACTTAGCGTTACGAATGTCCAGTTGCATTTTCTACAGACAGAGTGTTTCAAAACTCCTCAATCAAAAGGATGGTTTAACTCTGTTAGCTGAATGCTCAGATCAGAAAGAAGTTTCACAGAATGCTTCTGTGTAGTTTTATATTTGAATATATTCCTTTTTCCACCACTACTCTCTTAGCGCTCCAAATGTCCAGTTGCATTTTCTACAGAAAGAGTGTTCAGATCTGCTCAATCAAAATTATGGTTTAACTCTGTTAGCTGAATGCACAGATCAGAAAGAAGTTTCACCGAATGATTCTGTGTAGTTTATATTTGAAGACATTCCTTTTTCCACTATTACCATCTTAGCGCTCCGAATCTCCTCTTGCATTTTCTACAAAAAGAGTGTTTCATAACTGCTCAATCAAAAATATGTTTTATCTCTGTTAACTGAATTTACAGATCAGAAATAAGTTTCACAGAATGCATCTGTGTAATTTTTATTTGAAGATATTCTTTTTCCCAATGTAGGCCTCTTAGCGCTTAGCATGTCCAATTGCAGTTTCTACAGAAAGAGTGTTTCAGAACGGCTCAATCAAAAGTAAGGTTCAACTCTGTTAGTTGAATGCACAGAACAGGAAGAATTTTCACAGAATGCTACTGTGTAGTTTATATTTGAATATATTCCTTTTTCCACTATTACCCTCTTAGCGCTCCGAATGTCCACTTGCATTTTCTACAGAAAGAGTGTTCAGAACTGCGCAATCAAAAATATGGTTTAACTCTGTTAGCTTAATGAACATATCAGAAATAAGTTTCACACAATGCTTCTGTGTAGTTTTTATTTGAAGATATTATTTTTCCCAATAGAGGCCTCTTAGCGCTCAGAATGTCCAATTGCAGTTTCTACAGAAAGAGTGTTTCAGAAAGGCTCAATCAAAAGCAAGGTTCAACTCTGTTAGTTGAATGCACAGAACAGAAAGAAGTTTCATACAATGCTTCTGTGTAGTTTATATTTGAACATATTCTTTTTTCCACTATTACCCACTTAGCGCTACGAATGTCCAGTTGCATTTTTTACAGACAGAGTGTTTCAAAACTGCTCAATCAAAAGTATGGTTTAACTCTGTTAGCTGAATGCTCAGATCAGAAAGAAGTTTCACAGAATGCTTCTGTGTAGTTTATATTTGAATATGTTCCTTTTTCCACTACTACTCTCTTAGCGCTCCAAATGTCCCGTTGCATTTTCTACAGAAAGAGTGTTCAGATCTGCTCAATCAAAAGTATGGTTTAACTCTGTTAGCTGAATGCACAGATCAGAAAGAAGTTTCACAGAATGATTCTGTGTAGTTTATATTTGGAGACATTCCTTTTTCCACTATTTCCCTCTTAGCGCTCCGAATCTCCACTTGCATTTTCTACAGAAAGAGTGTTTCAGAACGGCTCAATCAAAACTAAGGTTCAACTCCTTTAGTTGAACAAACAGAACAGAAAGAAGTTTCACACAATTCTTCTGTGTAGTTTTTATTTGTAGACATTCTTTTTCCCAATATAGGCCTCTTAGCGCTCAGAATGTCCAATTGCAGTTTCTACAGAAAGAGTGTTTCAGAACGGCCCAATCAAAAGTAAGGTTCAACTCTGTTAGTTGAATGCACAGAACAGAAAGAAGTTTCATACAATGCTTCTGTGTAGTTTATATTTGAACATATTCTTTTTTCCACTATTACCCACTTAGTGGTACGAATGTCCAGTTGCATTTTCTACAGACAGAGTGTTTCAAAACTGCTCAATCAAAAGTATGGTTTAACCCTGTTAGCTGAATGCTCAGATCAGAAAGAAGTTTCACAGAATGCTTCTGTGTAGTTTATATTTGAATATATTCCTTTTTCCACTACTACGCTCTTAGCGCTCCAAATGTCCAGTTGCATTTTCTACAGAAAGAGTGTTCAAATCTGCTCAATCAAAAGTATGGTTTAACTCTGTTAGCTGAATGCACAGATCAGAAAGAAGTTTCACCGAATGATTCTGTGCAGTTTATATTTGAAGACATTCCTTTTTCCACTATTACCCACTTAGCGCTCCGAATCTCCACTTGCATTTTCTACAAAAAGAGTGTTTCATAACTGCTCAATCAAAAATATGTTTTATCTCTGTTAACTGAATTTACAGATCAGAAATAAGTTTCACAGAATGCATCTGTGTAGTTTTTATTTGAAGATATTCTTTTTCCCAATATAGGCCTCTTAGCGCTTAGCATGTCCAATTGCAGTTTCTACAGAAAGAGTGTTTCAGAACGGCTCAATCAAAAGTGAGGTTCAACTCTGTTAGTTGAATGCGCAGAACAGAAAGAATTTTCACAGAGTGCTACTGTGTAGTTTATATTTGAATATATTCCTTTTTCCACTATTACCCTCTTAGCGCTCCGAATGTTCCCTTGCATTTTCTACAGAAAGAGTGTTCAGAACTGCGCAATCAAAAGTATGGTTTAACTCTGTTAGCTTAATGAACATATCAGTAATAAGTTTCACACAATGCTTCTGTGTAGTTTTTATTTGAAGATATTTTTTTTCCCAATATAGGCCTCTTAGCGCTCAGAATGTCCAATTGCAGTTTCTACAGAAAGAGTGTTTCAGAAAGGCTCAATCAAATGTAAGGTTCAACTCTGTTAGTTGAATGCACAGAACAGAAAGAAGTTTCATACAATGCTTCTGTGTAGTTTATATTTGAACATATTGTTTTTTCCACTATTACCCACTTAGCGTTACGAATGTCCAGTTGCATTTTCTACAGACAGAGTGTTTCAAAACTCCTCAATCAAAAGGATGGTTTAACTCTGTTAGCTGAATGCTCAGATCAGAAAGAAGTTTCACAGAATGCTTCTGTGTAGTTTTATATTTGAATATATTCCTTTTTCCACCACTACTCTCTTAGCGCTCCAAATGTCCAGTTGCATTTTCTACAGAAAGAGTGTTCAGATCTGCTCAATCAAAAGTATGGTTTAACTCTGTTAGCTGAATGCACAGATCAGAAAGAAGTTTCACCGAATGATTCTGTGTAGTTTATATTTGAAGACATTCCTTTTTCCACTATTACCATCTTAGCGCTCCGAATCTCCTCTTGCATTTTCTACAAAAAGAGTGTTTCATAACTGCTCAATCAAAAATATGTTTTATCTCTGTTAACTGAATTTACAGATCAGAAATAAGTTTCACAGAATGCATCTGTGTAATTTTTATTTGAAGATATTCTTTTTCCCAATGTAGGCCTCTTAGCGCTTAGCATGTCCAATTGCAGTTTCTACAGAAAGAGTGTTTCAGAACGGCTCAATCAAAAGTAAGGTTCAACTCTGTTAGTTGAATGCACAGAACAGGAAGAATTTTCACAGAATGCTACTGTGTAGTTTATATTTGAATATATTCCTTTTTCCACTATTACCCTCTTAGCGCTCCGAATGTCCACTTGCATTTTCTACAGAAAGAGTGTTCAGAACTGCGCAATCAAAAATATGGTTTAACTCTGTTAGCTTAATGAACATATCAGAAATAAGTTTCACACAATGCTTCTGTGTAGTTTTTATTTGAAGATATTATTTTTCCCAATAGAGGCCTCTTAGCGCTCAGAATGTCCAATTGCAGTTTCTACAGAAAGAGTGTTTCAGAAAGGCTCAATCAAAAGCAAGGTTCAACTCTGTTAGTTGAATGCACAGAACAGAAAGAAGTTTCATACAATGCTTCTGTGTAGTTTATATTTGAACATATTCTTTTTTCCACTATTACCCACTTAGCGCTACGAATGTCCAGTTGCATTTTTTACAGACAGAGTGTTTCAAAACTGCTCAATCAAAAGTATGGTTTAACTCTGTTAGCTGAATGCTCAGATCAGAAAGAAGTTTCACAGAATGCTTCTGTGTAGTTTATATTTGAATATGTTCCTTTTTCCACTACTACTCTCTTAGCGCTCCAAATGTCCCGTTGCATTTTCTACAGAAAGAGTGTTCAGATCTGCTCAATCAAAAGTATGGTTTAACTCTGTTAGCTGAATGCACAGATCAGAAAGAAGTTTCACAGAATGATTCTGTGTAGTTTATATTTGGAGACATTCCTTTTTCCACTATTTCCCTCTTAGCGCTCCGAATCTCCACTTGCATTTTCTACAGAAAGAGTGTTTCAGAACGGCTCAATCAAAACTAAGGTTCAACTCCTTTAGTTGAACAAACAGAACAGAAAGAAGTTTCACACAATTCTTCTGTGTAGTTTTTATTTGTAGACATTCTTTTTCCCAATATAGGCCTCTTAGCGCTCAGAATGTCCAATTGCAGTTTCTACAGAAAGAGTGTTTCAGAACGGCCCAATCAAAAGTAAGGTTCAACTCTGTTAGTTGAATGCACAGAACAGAAAGAAGTTTCATACAATGCTTCTGTGTAGTTTATATTTGAACATATTCTTTTTTCCACTATTACCCACTTAGTGGTACGAATGTCCAGTTGCATTTTCTACAGACAGAGTGTTTCAAAACTGCTCAATCAAAAGTATGGTTTAACCCTGTTAGCTGAATGCTCAGATCAGAAAGAAGTTTCACAGAATGCTTCTGTGTAGTTTATATTTGAATATATTCCTTTTTCCACTACTACGCTCTTAGCGCTCCAAATGTCCAGTTGCATTTTCTACAGAAAGAGTGTTCAAATCTGCTCAATCAAAAGTATGGTTTAACTCTGTTAGCTGAATGCACAGATCAGAAAGAAGTTTCACCGAATGATTCTGTGCAGTTTATATTTGAAGACATTCCTTTTTCCACTATTACCCACTTAGCGCTCCGAATCTCCACTTGCATTTTCTACAAAAAGAGTGTTTCATAACTGCTCAATCAAAAATATGTTTTATCTCTGTTAACTGAATTTACAGATCAGAAATAAGTTTCACAGAATGCATCTGTGTAGTTTTTATTTGAAGATATTCTTTTTCCCAATATAGGCCTCTTAGCGCTTAGCATGTCCAATTGCAGTTTCTACAGAAAGAGTGTTTCAGAACGGCTCAATCAAAAGTAAGGTTCAACTCTGTTAGTTGAATGCGCAGAACAGAAAGAATTTTCACAGAGTGCTACTGTGTAGTTTATATTTGAATATATTCCTTTTTCCACTATTACCCTCTTAGCGCTCCGAATGTTCCCTTGCATTTTCTACAGAAAGAGTGTTCAGAACTGCGCAATCAAAAGTATGGTTTAACTCTGTTAGCTTAATGAACATATCAGTAATAAGTTTCACACAATGCTTCTGTGTAGTTTTTATTTGAAGATATTATTTTTCCCAATATAGGCCTCTTAGCGCTCAGAATGTCCAATTGCAGTTTCTACAGAAAGAGTGTTTCAGAAAGGCTCAATCAAATGTAAGGTTCAACTCTGTTAGTTGAATGCACAGAACAGAAAGAAGTTTCATACAATGCTTCTGTGTAGTTTATATTTGAACATATTGTTTTTTCCACTATTACCCACTTAGCGTTACGAATGTCCAGTTGCATTTTCTACAGACAGAGTGTTTCAAAACTCCTCAATCAAAAGGATGGTTTAACTCTGTTAGCTGAATGCTCAGATCAGAAAGAAGTTTCACAGAATGCTTCTGTGTAGTTTTATATTTGAATATATTCCTTTTTCCACCACTACTCTCTTAGCGCTCCAAATGTCCAGTTGCATTTTCTACAGAAAGAGTGTTCAGATCTGCTCAATCAAAAGTATGGTTTAACTCTGTTAGCTGAATGCACAGATCAGAAAGAAGTTTCACCGAATGATTCTGTGTAGTTTATATTTGAAGACATTCCTTTTTCCACTATTACCATCTTAGCGCTCCGAATCTCCTCTTGCATTTTCTACAAAAAGAGTGTTTCATAACTGCTCAATCAAAAATATGTTTTATCTCTGTTAACTGAATTTACAGATCAGAAATAAGTTTCACAGAATGCATCTGTGTAATTTTTATTTGAAGATATTCTTTTTCCCAATGTAGGCCTCTTAGCGCTTAGCATGTCCAATTGCAGTTTCTACAGAAAGAGTGTTTCAGAACGGCTCAATCAAAAGTAAGGTTCAACTCTGTTAGTTGAATGCACAGAACAGGAAGAATTTTCACAGAATGCTACTGTGTAGTTTATATTTGAATATATTCCTTTTTCCACTATTACCCTCTTAGCGCTCCGAATGTCCACTTGCATTTTCTACAGAAAGAGTGTTCAGAACTGCGCAATCAAAAGTATGGTTTAACTCTGTTAGCTTAATGAACATATCAGAAATAAGTTTCACACAATGCTTCTGTGTAGTTTTTATTTGAAGATATTATTTTTCCCAATAGAGGCCTCTTAGCGCTCAGAATGTCCAATTGCAGTTTCTACAGAAAGAGTGTTTCAGAAAGGCTCAATCAAAAGCAAGGTTCAACTCTGTTAGTTGAATGCACAGAACAGAAAGAAGTTTCATACAATGCTTCTGTGTAGTTTATATTTGAACATATTCTTTTTTCCACTATTACCCACTTAGCGCTACGAATGTCCAGTTGCATTTTTTACAGACAGAGTGTTTCAAAACTGCTCAATCAAAAGTATGGTTTAACTCTGTTAGCTGAATGCTCAGATCAGAAAGAAGTTTCACAGAATGCTTCTGTGTAGTTTATATTTGAATATGTTCCTTTTTCCACTACTACTCTCTTAGCGCTCCAAATGTCCCGTTGCATTTTCTACAGAAAGAGTGTTCAGATCTGCTCAATCAAAAGTATGGTTTAACTCTGTTAGCTGAATGCACAGATCAGAAAGAAGTTTCACAGAATGATTCTGTGTAGTTTATATTTGGAGACATTCCTTTTTCCACTATTTCCCTCTTAGCGCTCCGAATCTCCACTTGCATTTTCTACAGAAAGAGTGTTTCAGAACGGCTCAATCAAAACTAAGGTTCAACTCCTTTAGTTGAACAAACAGAACAGAAAGAAGTTTCACACAATTCTTCTGTGTAGTTTTTATTTTTAGACATTCTTTTTCCCAATATAGGCCTCTTAGCGCTCAGAATGTCCAATTGCAGTTTCTACAGAAAGAGTGTTTCAGAACGGCCCAATCAAAAGTAAGGTTCAACTCTGTTAGTTGAATGCACAGAACAGAAAGAAGTTTCATACAATGCTTCTGTGTAGTTTATATTTGAACATATTCTTTTTTCCACTATTACCCACTTAGTGGTACGAATGTCCAGTTGCATTTTCTACAGACAGAGTGTTTCAAAACTGCTCAATCAAAAGTATGGTTTAACCCTGTTAGCTGAATGCTCAGATCAGAAAGAAGTTTCACAGAATGCTTCTGTGTAGTTTATATTTGAATATATTCCTTTTTCCACTACTACGCTCTTAGCGCTCCAAATGTCCAGTTGCATTTTCTACAGAAAGAGTGTTCAAATCTGCTCAATCAAAAGTATGGTTTAACTCTGTTAGCTGAATGCACAGATCAGAAAGAAGTTTCACCGAATGATTCTGTGCAGTTTATATTTGAAGACATTCCTTTTTCCACTATTACCCACTTAGCGCTCCGAATCTCCACTTGCATTTTCTACAAAAAGAGTGTTTCATAACTGCTCAATCAAAAATATGTTTTATCTCTGTTAACTGAATTTACAGATCAGAAATAAGTTTCACAGAATGCATCTGTGTAGTTTTTATTTGAAGATATTCTTTTTCCCAATATAGGCCTCTTAGCGCTTAGCATGTCCAATTGCAGTTTCTACAGAAAGAGTGTTTCAGAACGGCTCAATCAAAAGTAAGGTTCAACTCTGTTAGTTGAATGCGCAGAACAGAAAGAATTTTCACAGAGTGCTACTGTGTAGTTTATATTTGAATATATTCCTTTTTCCACTATTACCCTCTTAGCGCTCCGAATGTTCCCTTGCATTTTCTACAGAAAGAGTGTTCAGAACTGCGCAATCAAAAGTATGGTTTAACTCTGTTAGCTTAATGAACATATCAGTAATAAGTTTCACACAATGCTTCTGTGTAGTTTGTATTTGAAGATATTATTTTTCCCAATATAGGCCTCTTAGCGCTCAGAATGTCCAATTGCAGTTTCTACAGAAAGAGTGTTTCAGAAAGGCTCAATCAAATGTAAGGTTCAACTCTGTTAGTTGAATGCACAGAACAGAAAGAAGTTTCATACAATGCTTCTGTGTAGTTTATATTTGAACATATTGTTTTTTCCACTATTACCCACTTAGCGTTACGAATGTCCAGTTGCATTTTCTACAGACAGAGTGTTTCAAAACTCCTCAATCAAAAGGATGGTTTAACTCTGTTAGCTGAATGCTCAGATCAGAAAGAAGTTTCACAGAATGCTTCTGTGTAGTTTTATATTTGAATATATTCCTTTTTCCACCACTACTCTCTTAGCGCTCCAAATGTCCAGTTGCATTTTCTACAGAAAGAGTGTTCAGATCTGCTCAATCAAAAGTATGGTTTAACTCTGTTAGCTGAATGCACAGATCAGAAAGAAGTTTCACCGAATGATTCTGTGTAGTTTATATTTGAAGACATTCCTTTTTCCACTATTACCCTCTTAGCGCTCCGAATCTCCACTTGCATTTTCTACAAAAAGAGTGTTTCATAACTGCTCAATCAAAAATATGTTTTACCTCTGTTAACTGAATTTACAGATCAGAAATAAGTTTCACAGAATGCATCTGTGTAGTTTTTATTTGAAGATATTCTTTTTCCCAATGTAGGACTCTTAGCGCTTAGCATGTCCAATTGCAGTTTCTACAGAAGGAGTGTTTCAGAATGGCTCAATCTAAAGTAAGGTTCAACTCTGTTAGTTGAATGCACAGAACAGAAAGAATTTTCACAGAATGCTACTGTGTAGTTTATATTTGAATATATTCCTTTTTCCACTATTACCCTCTTAGCGCTCCGAATGTCCACTTGCATTTTCTACAGAAAGAGTGTTCAGAACTGCGCAATCAAAAGTATGGTTTAACTCTGTTAGCTTAATGAACATATCAGAAATAAGTTTCACAAAATGCTTCTGTGTAGTTTTTATTTGAAGATATTATTTTTCCCAATAGAGGCCTCTTAGCGCTCAGAATGTCCAATTGCAGTTTCTACAGAAAGAGTGTTTCAGAAAGGCTCAATCAAAAGTAAGGTTCAACTCTGTTAGTTGAATGCACAGAACAGAAAGAAGTTTCATACAATGCTTCTGTGTAGTTTATATTTGAACCTATTCTTTTTTCCACTATTACCCACTTAGCGCTACGAATGTCCAGTTGCATTTTCTACAGACAGAGTGTTTCAAAACTGCTCAATCAAAAGTACGGTTTAACTCTGTTAGCTGAATGCTCAGATCAGAAAGAAGTTTCACAGAATGCTTCTGTGTAGTTTATATTTGAATATATTCCTTTTTCCACTACTACTCTCTTAGCGCTCCAAATGTCCAGTTGCATTTTCTACAGAAAGAGTGTTCAGATCTGCTCAATCAAAAGTATGGTTTAACCCTGTTAGCTGAATGCACAGATCAGAAAGAAGTTTCACAGAATGATTCTGTGTAGTTTATATTTGGAGACATTCCTTTTTCCACTATTACCCTCTTAGCGCTCCGAATCTCCACTTGCATTTTCTACAGAAAGAGTGTTTCAGAACGGCTCAATCGAAACTAAGGTTCAACTCTTTTAGTTGAACAAACAGAACAGAAATAAGTTTCACACAATTCTTCTGTGTAGTTTTTATTTGTAGACATTCTTTTTCCCAATATAGGCCTCTTAGCGCTCAGTATGTCCAATTGCAGTTTCTACAGAAAGAGTGTTTCAGTACGGCTCAATCAAAAGTAAGGTTCAACTCTGTTAGTTTAATGCACAGAACAGAAAGAAGTTTCATACAATGCTTCTGTGTAGTTTATATTTGAACATATTCTTTTTTCCACTATTACCCACTTAGCGCTATGAATGTCCAGTTGCATTTTCTACAGACAGAGTGTTTCAAAACTGCTCAATCAAAAGTATGGTTTAACTCTGTTAGCTGAATGCTCAGATCAGAAAGAAGTTTCACAGAATGCTTCTGTGTAGTTTATATTTGAATATATTCCTTTTTCCACTACTACGCTCTTAGCGCTCCAAATGTCCAGTTGCATTTTCTACAGAAAGAGTGTTCAAATCTGCTCAATCAAAAGTATGGTTTAACTCTGTTAGCTGAATGCACAGATCAGAAAGAAGTTTCACCGAATGATTCTGTGCAGTTTATATTTGAAGACATTCCTTTTTCCACTATTACCCACTTAGCGCTCCGAATCTCCACTTGCATTTTCTACAAAAAGAGTGTTTCATAACTGCTCAATCAAAAATATGTTTTATCTCTGTTAACTGAATTTACAGATCAGAAATAAGTTTCACAGAATGCATCTGTGTAGTTTTTATTTGAAGATATTCTTTTTCCCAATATAGGCCTCTTAGCGCTTAGCATGTCCAATTGCAGTTTCTACAGAAAGAGTGTTTCAGAACGGCTCAATCAAAAGTAAGGTTCAACTCTGTTAGTTGAATGCGCAGAACAGAAAGAATTTTCACAGAGTGCTACTGTGTAGTTTATATTTGAATATATTCCTTTTTCCACTATTACCCTCTTAGCGCTCCGAATGTTCCCTTGCATTTTCTACAGAAAGAGTGTTCAGAACTGCGCAATCAAAAGTATGGTTTAACTCTGTTAGCTTAATGAACATATCAGTAATAAGTTTCACACAATGCTTCTGTGTAGTTTTTATTTGAAGATATTATTTTTCCCAATATAGGCCTCTTAGCGCTCAGAATGTCCAATTGCAGTTTCTACAGAAAGAGTGTTTCAGAAAGGCTCAATCAAATGTAAGGTTCAACTCTGTTAGTTGAATGCACAGAACAGAAAGAAGTTTCATACAATGCTTCTGTGTAGTTTATATTTGAACATATTGTTTTTTCCACTATTACCCACTTAGCGTTACGAATGTCCAGTTGCATTTTCTACAGACAGAGTGTTTCAAAACTCCTCAATCAAAAGGATGGTTTAACTCTGTTAGCTGAATGCTCAGATCAGAAAGAAGTTTCACAGAATGCTTCTGTGTAGTTTTATATTTGAATATATTCCTTTTTCCACCACTACTCTCTTAGCGCTCCAAATGTCCAGTTGCATTTTCTACAGAAAGAGTGTTCAGATCTGCTCAATCAAAAGTATGGTTTAACTCTGTTAGCTGAATGCACAGATCAGAAAGAAGTTTCACCGAATGATTCTGTGTAGTTTATATTTGAAGACATTCCTTTTTCCACTATTACCCTCTTAGCGCTCCGAATCTCCACTTGCATTTTCTACAAAAAGAGTGTTTCATAACTGCTCAATCAAAAATATGTTTTACCTCTGTTAACTGAATTTACAGATCAGAAATAAGTTTCACAGAATGCATCTGTGTAGTTTTTATTTGAAGATATTCTTTTTCCCAATGTAGGACTCTTAGCGCTTAGCATGTCCAATTGCAGTTTCTACAGAAGGAGTGTTTCAGAATGGCTCAATCTAAAGTAAGGTTCAACTCTGTTAGTTGAATGCACAGAACAGAAAGAATTTTCACAGAATGCTACTGTGTAGTTTATATTTGAATATATTCCTTTTTCCACTATTACCCTCTTAGCGCTCCGAATGTCCACTTGCATTTTCTACAGAAAGAGTGTTCAGAACTGCGCAATCAAAAGTATGGTTTAACTCTGTTAGCTTAATGAACATATCAGAAATAAGTTTCACAAAATGCTTCTGTGTAGTTTTTATTTGAAGATATTATTTTTCCCAATAGAGGCCTCTTAGCGCTCAGAATGTCCAATTGCAGTTTCTACAGAAAGAGTGTTTCAGAAAGGCTCAATCAAAAGTAAGGTTCAACTCTGTTAGTTGAATGCACAGAACAGAAAGAAGTTTCATACAATGCTTCTGTGTAGTTTATATTTGAACCTATTCTTTTTTCCACTATTACCCACTTAGCGCTACGAATGTCCAGTTGCATTTTCTACAGACAGAGTGTTTCAAAACTGCTCAATCAAAAGTATGGTTTAACTCTGTTAGCTGAATGCTCAGATCAGAAAGAAGTTTCACAGAATGCCTCTGTGTAGTTTATATTTGAATATATTCCTTTTTCCACTACTACTCTCTTAGCGCTCCAAATATCCAGTTGCATTTTCTACAGAAAGAGTGTTCAGATCTGCTCAATCAAAAGTATGGTTTAACCCTGTTAGCTGAATGCACAGATCAGAAAGAAGTTTCACAGAATGATTCTGTGTAGTTTATATTTGGAGACATTCCTTTTTCCACTATTACCCTCTTAGCGCTCCGAATCTCCACTTGCATTTTCTACAGAAAGAGTGTTTCAGAACGGCTCAATCGAAACTAAGGTTCAACTCTTTTAGTTGAACAAACAGAACAGAAATAAGTTTCACACAATTCTTCTGTGTAGTTTTTATTTGTAGACATTCTTTTTCCCAATATAGGCCTCTTAGCGCTCAGTATGTCCAATTGCAGTTTCTACAGAAAGAGTGTTTCAGTACGGCTCAATCAAAAGTAAGGTTCAACTCTGTTAGTTTAAAGCACAGAACAGAAAGAAGTTTCATACAATGCTTCTGTGTAGTTTATATTTGAACATATTCTTTTTTCCACTATTACCCACTTAGCGCTATGAATGTCCAGTTGCATTTTCTACAGACAGAGTGTTTCAAAACTGCTCAATCAAAAGTATGGTTTAACTCTGTTAGCTGAATGCTCAGATCAGAAAGAAGTTTCACAGAATGCTTCTGTGTAGTTTATATTTGAATATATTCCTTTTTCCACTACTACGCTCTTAGCTCTCCAAATGTCCAGTTGCATTTTCTACAGAAAGAGTGTTCAGATCTGCTCAATCAAAAGTATGGTTTAACTCTGTTAGCTGAATGCACAGATCAGAAAGAAGTTTCACCGAATGATTCTGTGTAGTTTATATTTGAAGACATTCCTTTTTCCACTATTACCCACTTAGCGCTCCGAATCTCCTCTTGCATTTTCTACAAAAAGAGTGTTTCATAACTGCTCAATCAAAAATATGTTTTATCTCTGTTAACTGAATTTACAGATCAGAAATAAGTTTCACAGAATGCATCTGTGTAGTTTTTATTTGAAGATATTCTTTTTCCCAATATAGGCCTCTTAGCGCTTAGCATGTCCAATTGCAGTTTCTACAGAAAGAGTGTTTCAGAACGGCTCAATCAAAAGTAAGGTTCAACTCTGTTAGTTGAATGCGCAGAACAGAAAGAATTTTCACAGAGTGCTACTGTGTAGTTTATATTTGAATATATTCCTTTTTCCACTATTACCCTCTTAGCGCTCCGAATGTTCCCTTGCATTTTCTACAGAAAGAGTGTTCAGAACTGCGCAATCAAAAGTATGGTTTAACTCTGTTAGCTTAATGAACATATCAGTAATAAGTTTCACACAATGCTTCTGTGTAGTTTTTATTTGAAGATATTATTTTTCCCAATATAGGCCTCTTAGCGCTCAGAATGTCCAATTGCAGTTTCTACAGAAAGAGTGTTTCAGAAAGGCTCAATCAAATGTAAGGTTCAACTCTGTTAGTTGAATGCACAGAACAGAAAGAAGTTTCATACAATGCTTCTGTGTAGTTTATATTTGAACATATTGTTTTTTCCACTATTACCCACTTAGCGTTACGAATGTCCAGTTGCATTTTCTACAGACAGAGTGTTTCAAAACTCCTCAATCAAAAGGATGGTTTAACTCTGTTAGCTGAATGCTCAGATCAGAAAGAAGTTTCACAGAATGCTTCTGTGTAGTTTTATATTTGAATATATTCCTTTTTCCACCACTACTCTCTTAGCGCTCCAAATGTCCAGTTGCATTTTCTACAGAAAGAGTGTTCAGATCTGCTCAATCAAAAGTATGGTTTAACTCTGTTAGCTGAATGCACAGATCAGAAAGAAGTTTCACCGAATGATTCTGTGTAGTTTATATTTGAAGACATTCCTTTTTCCACTATTACCCTCTTAGCGCTCCGAATCTCCACTTGCATTTTCTACAAAAAGAGTATTTCATAACTGCTCAATCAAAAATATGTTTTACCTCTGTTTACTGAATTTACAGATCAGAAATAAGTTTCACAGAATGCATCTGTGTAGTTTTTATTTGAAGATATTCTTTTTCCCAATGTAGGACTCTTAGCGCTTAGCATGTCCAATTGCAGTTTCTACAGAAGGAGTGTTTCAGAATGGCTCAATCTAAAGTAAGGTTCAACTCTGTTAGTTGAATGCACAGAACAGAAAGAATTTTCACAGAATGCTACTGTGTAGTTTATATTTGAATATATTCCTTTTTCCACTATTACCCTCTTAGCGCTCCGAATGTCCACTTGCATTTTCTACAGAAAGAGTGTTCAGAACTGCGCAATCAAAAGTATGGTTTAACTCTGTTAGCTTAATGAACATATCAGAAATAAGTTTCACAAAATGCTTCTGTGTAGTTTTTATTTGAAGATATTATTTTTCCCAATAGAGGCCTCTTAGCGCTCAGAATGTCCAATTGCAGTTTCTACAGAAAGAGTGTTTCAGAAAGGCTCAATCAAAAGTAAGGTTCAACTCTGTTAGTTGAATGCACAGAACAGAAAGAAGTTTCATACAATGCTTCTGTGTAGTTTATATTTGAACCTATTCTTTTTTCCACTATTACCCACTTAGCGCTACGAATGTCCAGTTGCATTTTCTACAGACAGAGTGTTTCAAAACTGCTCAATCAAAAGTACGGTTTAACTCTGTTAGCTGAATGCTCAGATCAGAAAGAAGTTTCACAGAATGCTTCTGTGTAGTTTATATTTGAATATATTCCTTTTTCCACTACTACTCTCTTAGCGCTCCAAATGTCCAGTTGCATTTTCTACAGAAAGAGTGTTCAGATCTGCTCAATCAAAAGTATGGTTTAACCCTGTTAGCTGAATGCACAGATCAGAAAGAAGTTTCACAGAATGATTCTGTGTAGTTTATATTTGGAGACATTCCTTTTTCCACTATTACCCTCTTAGCGCTCCGAATCTCCACTTGCATTTTCTACAGAAAGAGTGTTTCAGAACGGCTCAATCGAAACTAAGGTTCAACTCTTTTAGTTGAACAAACAGAACAGAAATAAGTTTCACACAATTCTTCTGTGTAGTTTTTATTTGTAGACATTCTTTTTCCCAATATAGGCCTCTTAGCGCTCAGTATGTCCAATTGCAGTTTCTACAGAAAGAGTGTTTCAGTACGGCTCAATCAAAAGTAAGGTTCAACTCTGTTAGTTTAATGCACAGAACAGAAAGAAGTTTCATACAATGCTTCTGTGTAGTTTATATTTGAACATATTCTTTTTTCCACTATTACCCACTTAGCGCTATGAATGTCCAGTTGCATTTTCTACAGACAGAGTGTTTCAAAACTGCTCAATCAAAAGTATGGTTTAACTCTGTTAGCTGAATGCTCAGATCAGAAAGAAGTTTCACAGAATGCTTCTGTGTAGTTTATATTTGAATATATTCCTTTTTCCACTACTACGCTCTTAGCGCTCCAAATGTCCAGTTGCATTTTCTACAGAAAGAGTGTTCAAATCTGCTCAATCAAAAGTATGGTTTAACTCTGTTAGCTGAATGCACAGATCAGAAAGAAGTTTCACCGAATGATTCTGTGCAGTTTATATTTGAAGACATTCCTTTTTCCACTATTACCCACTTAGCGCTCCGAATCTCCACTTGCATTTTCTACAAAAAGAGTGTTTCATAACTGCTCAATCAAAAATATGTTTTATCTCTGTTAACTGAATTTACAGATCAGAAATAAGTTTCACAGAATGCATCTGTGTAGTTTTTATTTGAAGATATTCTTTTTCCCAATATAGGCCTCTTAGCGCTTAGCATGTCCAATTGCAGTTTCTACAGAAAGAGTGTTTCAGAACGGCTCAATCAAAAGTAAGGTTCAACTCTGTTAGTTGAATGCGCAGAACAGAAAGAATTTTCACAGAGTGCTACTGTGTAGTTTATATTTGAATATATTCCTTTTTCCACTATTACCCTCTTAGCGCTCCGAATGTTCCCTTGCATTTTCTACAGAAAGAGTGTTCAGAACTGCGCAATCAAAAGTATGGTTTAACTCTGTTAGCTTAATGAACATATCAGTAATAAGTTTCACACAATGCTTCTGTGTAGTTTTTATTTGAAGATATTATTTTTCCCAATATAGGCCTCTTAGCGCTCAGAATGTCCAATTGCAGTTTCTACAGAAAGAGTGTTTCAGAAAGGCTCAATCAAATGTAAGGTTCAACTCTGTTAGTTGAATGCACAGAACAGAAAGAAGTTTCATACAATGCTTCTGTGTAGTTTATATTTGAACATATTGTTTTTTCCACTATTACCCACTTAGCGTTACGAATGTCCAGTTGCATTTTCTACAGACAGAGTGTTTCAAAACTCCTCAATCAAAAGGATGGTTTAACTCTGTTAGCTGAATGCTCAGATCAGAAAGAAGTTTCACAGAATGCTTCTGTGTAGTTTTATATTTGAATATATTCCTTTTTCCACCACTACTCTCTTAGCGCTCCAAATGTCCAGTTGCATTTTCTACAGAAAGAGTGTTCAGATCTGCTCAATCAAAAGTATGGTTTAACTCTGTTAGCTGAATGCACAGATCAGAAAGAAGTTTCACCGAATGATTCTGTGTAGTTTATATTTGAAGACATTCCTTTTTCCACTATTACCCTCTTAGCGCTCCGAATCTCCACTTGCATTTTCTACAAAAAGAGTGTTTCATAACTGCTCAATCAAAAATATGTTTTACCTCTGTTAACTGAATTTACAGATCAGAAATAAGTTTCACAGAATGCATCTGTGTAGTTTTTATTTGAAGATATTCTTTTTCCCAATGTAGGACTCTTAGCGCTTAGCATGTCCAATTGCAGTTTCTACAGAAGGAGTGTTTCAGAATGGCTCAATCTAAATTAAGGTTCAACTCTGTTAGTTGAATGCACAGAACAGAAAGAATTTTCACAGAATGCTACTGTGTAGTTTATATTTGAATATATTCCTTTTTCCACTATTACCCTCTTAGCGCTCCGAATGTCCACTTGCATTTTCTACAGAAAGAGTGTTCAGAACTGCGCAATCAAAAGTATGGTTTAACTCTGTTAGCTTAATGAACATATCAGAAATAAGTTTCACAAAATGCTTCTGTGTAGTTTTTATTTGAAGATATTATTTTTCCCAATAGAGGCCTCTTAGCGCTCAGAATGTCCAATTGCAGTTTCTACAGAAAGAGTGTTTCAGAAAGGCTCAATCAAAAGTAAGGTTCAACTCTGTTAGTTGAATGCACAGAACAGAAAGAAGTTTCATACAATGCTTCTGTGTAGTTTATATTTGAACCTATTCTTTTTTCCACTATTACCCACTTAGCGCTACGAATGTCCAGTTGCATTTTCTACAGACAGAGTGTTTCAAAACTGCTCAATCAAAAGTATGGTTTAACTCTGTTAGCTGAATGCTCAGATCAGAAAGAAGTTTAACAGAATGCCTCTGTGTAGTTTATATTTGAATATATTCCTTTTTCCACTACTACTCTCTTAGCGCTCCAAATGTCCAGTTGCATTTTCTACAGAAAGAGTGTTCAGATCTGCTCAATCAAAAGTATGGTTTAACCCTGTTAGCTGAATGCACAGATCAGAAAGAAGTTTCACAGAATGATTCTGTGTAGTTTATATTTGGAGACATTCCTTTTTCCACTATTACCCTCTTAGCGCTCCGAATCTCCACTTGCATTTTCTACAGAAAGAGTGTTTCAGAACGGCTCAATCGAAACTAAGGTTCAACTCTTTTAGTTGAACAAACAGAACAGAAATAAGTTTCACACAATTCTTCTGTGTAGTTTTTATTTGTAGACATTCTTTTTCCCAATATAGGCCTCTTAGCGCTCAGTATGTCCAATTGCAGTTTCTACAGAAAGAGTGTTTCAGTACGGCTCAATCAAAAGTAAGGTTCAACTCTGTTAGTTTAATGCACAGAACAGAAAGAAGTTTCATACAATGCTTCTGTGTAGTTTATATTTGAACATATTCTTTTTTCCACTATTACCCACTTAGCGCTATGAATGTCCAGTTGCATTTTCTACAGACAGAGTGTTTCAAAACTGCTCAATCAAAAGTATGGTTTAACTCTGTTAGCTGAATGCTCAGATCAGAAAGAAGTTTCACAGAATGCTTCTGTGTAGTTTATATTTGAATATATTCCTTTTTCCACTACTACGCTCTTAGCTCTCCAAATGTCCAGTTGCATTTTCTACAGAAAGAGTGTTCAGATCTGCTCAATCAAAAGTATGGTTTAACTCTGTTAGCTGAATGCACAGATCAGAAAGAAGTTTCACCGAATGATTCTGTGTAGTTTATATTTGAAGACATTCCTTTTTCCACTATTACCCACTTAGCGCTCCGAATCTCCTCTTGCATTTTCTACAAAAAGAGTGTTTCATAACTGCTCAATCAAAAATATGTTTTATCTCTGTTAACTGAATTTACAGATCAGAAATAAGTTTCACAGAATGCATCTGTGTAGTTTTTATTTGAAGATATTCTTTTTCCCAATATAGGCCTCTTAGCGCTTAGCATGTCCAATTGCAGTTTCTACAGAAAGAGTGTTTCAGAACGGCTCAATCAAAAGTAAGGTTCAACTCTGTTAGTTGAATGCGCAGAACAGAAAGAATTTTCACAGAGTGCTACTGTGTAGTTTATATTTGAATATATTCCTTTTTCCACTATTACCCTCTTAGCGCTCCGAATGTTCCCTTGCATTTTCTACAGAAAGAGTGTTCAGAACTGCGCAATCAAAAGTATGGTTTAACTCTGTTAGCTTAATGAACATATCAGTAATAAGTTTCACACAATGCTTCTGTGTAGTTTTTATTTGAAGATATTATTTTTCCCAATATAGGCCTCTTAGCGCTCAGAATGTCCAATTGCAGTTTCTACAGAAAGAGTGTTTCAGAAAGGCTCAATCAAATGTAAGGTTCAACTCTGTTAGTTGAATGCACAGAACAGAAAGAAGTTTCATACAATGCTTCTGTGTAGTTTATATTTGAACATATTGTTTTTTCCACTATTACCCACTTAGCGTTACGAATGTCCAGTTGCATTTTCTACAGACAGAGTGTTTCAAAACTCCTCAATCAAAAGGATGGTTTAACTCTGTTAGCTGAATGCTCAGATCAGAAAGAAGTTTCACAGAATGCTTCTGTGTAGTTTTATATTTGAATATATTCCTTTTTCCACCATTACTCTCTTAGCGCTCCAAATGTCCAGTTGCATTTTCTACAGAAAGAGTGTTCAGATCTGCTCAATCAAAAGTATGGTTTAACTCTGTTAGCTGAATGCACAGATCAGAAAGAAGTTTCACCGAATGATTCTGTGTAGTTTATATTTGAAGACATTCCTTTTTCCACTATTACCCTCTTAGCGCTCCGAATCTCCACTTGCATTTTCTACAAAAAGAGTGTTTCATAACTGCTCAATCAAAAATATGTTTTACCTCTGTTAACTGAATTTACAGATCAGAAATAAGTTTCACAGAATGCATCTGTGTAGTTTTTATTTGAAGATATTCTTTTTCCCAATGTAGGACTCTTAGCGCTTAGCATGTCCAATTGCAGTTTCTACAGAAGGAGTGTTTCAGAATGGCTCAATCTAAAGTAAGGTTCAACTCTGTTAGTTGAATGCACAGAACAGAAAGAATTTTCACAGAATGCTACTGTGTAGTTTATATTTGAATATATTCCTTTTTCCACTATTACCCTCTTAGCGCTCCGAATGTCCACTTGCATTTTCTACAGAAAGAGTGTTCAGAACTGCGCAATCAAAAGTATGGTTTAACTCTGTTAGCTTAATGAACATATCAGAAATAAGTTTCACAAAATGCTTCTGTGTAGTTTTTATTTGAAGATATTATTTTTCCCAATAGAGGCCTCTTAGCGCTCAGAATGTCCAATTGCAGTTTCTACAGAAAGAGTGTTTCAGAAAGGCTCAATCAAAAGTAAGGTTCAACTCTGTTAGTTGAATGCACAGAACAGAAAGAAGTTTCATACAATGCTTCTGTGTAGTTTATATTTGAACCTATTCTTTTTTCCACTATTACCCACTTAGCGCTACGAATGTCCAGTTGCATTTTCTACAGACAGAGTGTTTCAAAACTGCTCAATCAAAAGTATGGTTTAACTCTGTTAGCTGAATGCTCAGATCAGAAAGAAGTTTCACAGAATGCTTCTGTGTAGTTTATATTTGAATATATTCCTTTTTCCACTACTACTCTCTTAGCGCTCCAAATGTCCAGTTGCATTTTCTACAGAAAGAGTGTTCAGATCTGCTCAATCAAAAGTATGGTTTAACCCTGTTAGCTGAATGCACAGATCAGAAAGAAGTTTCACAGAATGATTCTGTGTAGTTTATATTTGGAGACATTCCTTTTTCCACTATTACCCTCTTAGCGCTCCGAATCTCCACTTGCATTTTCTACAGAAAGAGTGTTTCAGAACGGCTCAATCGAAACTAAGGTTCAACTCTTTTAGTTGAACAAACAGAACAGAAATAAGTTTCACACAATTCTTCTGTGTAGTTTTTATTTGTAGACATTCTTTTTCCCAATATAGGCCTCTTAGCGCTCAGTATGTCCAATTGCAGTTTCTACAGAAAGAGTGTTTCAGTACGGCTCAATCAAAAGTAAGGTTCAACTCTGTTAGTTTAATGCACAGAACAGAAAGAAGTTTCATACAATGCTTCTGTGTAGTTTATATTTGAACATATTCTTTTTTCCACTATTACCCACTTAGCGCTATGAATGTCCAGTTGCATTTTCTACAGACAGAGTGTTTCAAAACTGCTCAATCAAAAGTATGGTTTAACTCTGTTAGCTGAATGCTCAGATCAGAAAGAAGTTTCACAGAATGCTTCTGTGTAGTTTATATTTGAATATATTCCTTTTTCCACTACTACGCTCTTAGCTCTCCAAATGTCCAGTTGCATTTTCTACAGAAAGAGTGTTCAGATCTGCTCAATCAAAAGTATGGTTTAACTCTGTTAGCTGAATGCACAGATCAGAAAGAAGTTTCACCGAATGATTCTGTGTAGTTTATATTTGAAGACATTCCTTTTTCCACTATTACCCACTTAGCGCTCCGAATCTCCTCTTGCATTTTCTACAAAAAGAGTGTTTCATAACTGCTCAATCAAAAATATGTTTTATCTCTGTTAACTGAATTTACAGATCAGAAATAAGTTTCACAGAATGCATCTGTGTAGTTTTTATTTGAAGATATTCTTTTTCCCAATGTAGGCCTCTTAGCGCTTAGCATGTCCAATTGCAGTTTCTACAGAAAGAGTGTTTCAGAACGGCTCAATCAAAAGTAAGGTTCAACTCTGTTAGTTGAATGCACAGAACAGAAAGAATTTTCACAGAATGCTACTGTGTAGTTTATATTTGAATATATTCCTTTTTCCACTATTACCCTCTTAGCGCTCAGAATGTCCACTTGCATTTTCTACAGAAAGAGTGTTCAGAACTGCGCAATCAAAAGTATGGTTTAACTCTGTTAGCTTAATGAACATATCAGAAATAAGTTTCACACAATGCTTCTGTGTAGTTTTTATTTGAAGATATTATTTTTCCCAATAGAGGCCTCTTAGCGCTCAGAATGTCCAATTGCAGTTTCTACAGAAAGAGTGTTTCAGAAAGGCTCAATCAAAAGTAAGGTTCAACTCTGTTAGTTGAATGCACAGAACAGAAAGAAGTTTCATACAATGCTTCTGTGTAGTTTATATTTGAACATATTCTTTTTTCCACTATTACCCACTTAGCGCTACGAATGTCCAGTTGCATTTTCTACAGACAGAGTGTTTCAAAACTGCTCAATCAAAAGTATGGTTTAACTCTGTTAGCTGAATGCTCAGATCAGAAAGAAGTTTCACAGAATGCTTCTGTGTAGTTTATATTTGAATATATTCCTTTTTCCACTACTACTCTCTTAGCGCTCCAAATGTCCAGTTGCATTTTCTACAGAAAGAGTGTTCAGATCTGCTCAATCAAAAGTATGGTTTAACTCTGTTAGCTGAATGCACAGATCAGAAAGAAGTTTCACAGAATGATTCTGTGTAGTTTATATTTGGAGACATTCCTTTTTCCACTATTACCCTCTTAGCGCTCCGAATCTCCACTTGCATTTTCTACAGAAAGAGTGTTTCAGAACGGCTCAATCGAAACTAAGGTTCAACTCCTTTAGTTGAACAAACAGAACAGAAAGAAGTTTCACACAATTCTTCTGTGTAGTTTTTATTTGTAGACATTCTTTTTCCCAATATAGGCCTCTTAGCGCTCAGAATGTCCAATTGCAGTTTCTACAGAAAGAGTGTTTCAGAACGGCCCAATCAAAAGTAAGGTTCAACTCTGTTAGTTGAATGCACAGAACAGAAAGAAGTTTCATACAATGCTTCTGTGTAGTTTATATTTGAACATATTATTTTTTCCACTATTACCCACTTAGCGCTACGAATGTCCAGTTGCATTTTCTACAGACAGAGGTTTTCAAAACTGCTCAATCAAAAGTATGGTTTAACTCTGTTAGCTGAATGCTCAGATCAGAAAGAAGTTTCACAGAATGCTTCTGTGTAGTTTATATTTGTATATATTCCTTTTTCCACTACTACGCTCTGAGCGCTCCAAATGTCCAGTTGCATTTTCTACAGAAAGAGTGTTCAGATCTGCTCAATCAAAAGTATGGTTTAACTCTGTTAGCTGAATGCACAGATCAGAAAGAAGTTTCACCGAATGATTCTGTGTAGTTTATATTTGAAGACATTCCTTTTTCCACTATTACCCTCTTAGCGCTCCGAATCTCCACTTGCATTTTCTACAAAAAGAGTGTTTCATAACTGCTCAATCAAAAATAAGTTTTATCTCTGTTAACTGAATTTACAGATCAGAAATAAGTTTCACAGAATGCATCTGTGTAGTTTTTATTTGAAGATATTCTTTTTCCCAATGTAGGACTCTTAGCGCTTAGCATGTCCAATTGCAGTTTCTACAGAAGGAGTGTTTCAGAATGGCTCAATCAAAAGTAAGGTTCAACTCTGTTAGTTGAATGCACAGAACAGAAAGAATTTTTACAGAATGCTACTGTGTAGTTTATATTTGAATATATTCCTTTTTCCACTATTACCCTCTTAGCGCTCCGAATGTACACTTGCATTTTCTACAGAAAGAGTGTTCAGAACTGCGCAATCAAAAGTATGGTTTAACTCTGTTAGCTTAATGAACATATCAGAAATAAGTTTCACACAATGCTTCTGTGTAGTTTTTATTTGAAGATATTATTTTTCCCAATAGAGGCCTCTTAGCGCTCAGAATGTCCAATTGCAGTTTCTACAGAAAGAGTGTTTCAGAAAGGCTCAATCAAAAGTAAGGTTCAACTCTGTTAGTTGAATGCACAGAACAGAAAGAAGTTTCATACAATGCTTCTGTGTAGTTTATATTTGAACCTATTCTTTTTTCCACTATTACCCACTTAGCGCTACGAATGTCCAGTTGCATTTTCTACAGACAGAGTGTTTCAAAACTGCTCAATCAAAAGTATGGTTTAACTCTGTTAGCTGAAAGCTCAGATCAGAAAGAAGTTTCACAGAATGCTTCTGTGTAGTTTATATTTGAATATATTCCTTTTTCCACTACTACTCTCTTAGCGCTCCAAATGTCCAGTTGCATTTTCTACAGAAAGAGTGTTCAGATCTGCTCAATCAAAAGTATGGTTTAACTCTGTTAGCTGAATGCACAGATCAGAAAGAAGTTTCACCGAATGATTCTGTGTAGTTTATATTTGAAGACATTCCTTTTTCCACTATTACCCTCTTAGCGCTCCGAAACTCCACTTGCATTTTCTACAAAAAGAGTGTTTCATAACTGCTCAATCAAAAATATGTTTTATCTCTGTTAACTGAATTTACAGATCAGAAATAAGTTTCACAGAATGCATCTGTGTAGTTTTTATTTGAAGATATTCTTTTTCCCAATGTAGGACTCTTAGCGCTTAGGCTGTCCAATTGCAGTTTCTACAGAAGGAGTGTTTCAGAATGGCTCAATCAAAAGTAAGGTTCAACTCTGTTAGTTGAATGCACAGAACAGAAAGAATTTTTACAGAATGCTACTGTGTAGTTTATATTTGAATATATTCCTTTTTCCACTATTACCCTCTTAGCGCTCCGAATGTCCACTTGCATTTTCTACAGAAAGAGTGTTCAGAACTGCGCAATCAAAAGTATGGTTTAACTCTGTTAGCTTAATGAACATATCAGAAATAAGTTTCACACAATGCTTCTGTGTAGTTTTTATTTGAAGATATTATTTTTCCCAATAGAGGCCTCTTAGCGCTCAGAATGTCCAATTGCAGTTTCTACAGAAAGAGTGTTTCAGAAAGGCTCAATCAAAAGTAAGGTTCAACTCTGTTATTTGAATGCACAGAACAGAAAGAAGTTTCATACAATGCTTCTGTGTAGTTTATATTTGAACATATTCTTTTTTCCACTATTACCCACTTAGCACTACGAATGTCCAGTTGCATTTTCTACAGACAGAGTGTTTCAAAACTGCTCAATCAAAAGTATGGTTTAACTCTGTTAGCTGAATGCTCAGATCAGAAAGAAGTTTCACAGAATTCTTCTGTGTAGTTTATATTTGAATATATTCCTTTTTCCACTACTACTCTCTTAGCGCTCCAAATGTCCAGTTGCATTTTCTACAGAAAGAGTGTTCAGATCTGCTCAATCAAAAGTATGGTTTAACCCTGTTAGCTGAATGCACAGATCAGAAAGAAGTTTCACAGAATGATTCTGTGTAGTTTATATTTGGAGACATTCCTTTTTCCACTATTACCCTCTTAGCGCTCCGAATCTCCACTTGCATTTTCTACAGAAAGAGTGTTTCAGAACGGCTCAATCGAAACTAAGGTTCAACTCTTTTAGTTGAACAAACAGAACAGAAATAAGTTTCACACAATTCTTCTGTGTAGTTTTTATTTGTAGACATTCTTTTTCCCAATATAGGCCTCTTAGCGCTCAGAATGTCCAATTGCAGTTTCTACAGAAAGAGTGTTTCAGTACGGCTCAATCAAAAGTAAGGTTCAACTCTGTTAGTTGAATGCACAGAACAGAAAGAAGTTTCATACAATGCTTCTGTGTAGTTTATATTTGAACATATTCTTTTTTCCACTATTACCCACTTAGCGCTACGAATGTCCAGTTGCATTTTCTACAGACAGAGTGTTTCAAAACTGCTCAATCAAAAGTATGGTTTAACTCTGTTAGCTGAATGCTCAGATCAGAAAGAAGTTTCACAGAATGCTTCTGTGTAGTTTATATTTGAATATATTCCTTTTTCCACTACTACGCTCTTAGCTCTCCAAATGTCCAGTTGCATTTTCTACAGAAAGAGTGTTCAGATCTGCTCAATCAAAAGTATGGTTTAACTCTGTTAGCTGAATGCACAGATCAGAAAGAAGTTTCACCGAATGATTCTGTGTAGTTTATATTTGAAGACATTCCTTTTTCCACTATTACCCTCTTAGCGCTCCTAATCTCCTCTTGCATTTTCTACAAAAAGAGTGTTTCATAACTGCTCAATCAAAAATATGTTTTATCTCTGTTAACTGAATTTACAGATCAGAAATAAGTTTCACAGAATGCATCTGTGTAGTTTTTATTTGAAGATATTCTTTTTCCCAATGTAGGCCTCTTAGCGCTTAGCATGTCCAATTGCAGTTTCTACAGAAAGAGTGTTTCAGAACGGCTCAATCAAAAGTAAGGTTCAACTCTGTTAGTTGAATGCGCAGAACAGAAAGAATTTTCACAGAGTGCTACTGTGTA
This sequence comes from Symphalangus syndactylus, assembly GCF_028878055.3. NCBI lineage: Eukaryota > Metazoa > Chordata > Mammalia > Primates > Hylobatidae > Symphalangus > Symphalangus syndactylus. The sequence goes on along the minus strand of NC_072423.2, from coordinate 167,160,065 downwards.
GTTTATATTTGAATATATTCCTTTTTCCACTATTACCCTCTTAGCGCTCCGAATGTTCCCTTGCATTTTCTACAGAAAGAGTGTTCAGAACTGCGCAATCAAAAGTATGGTTTAACTCTGTTAGCTTAATGAACATATCAGTAATAAGTTTCACACAATGCTTCTGTGTAGTTTTTATTTGAAGATATTATTTTTCCCAATATAGGCCTCTTAGCGCTCAGAATGTCCAATTGCAGTTTCTACAGAAAGAGTGTTTCAGAAAGGCTCAATCAAATGTAAGGTTCAACTCTGTTAGTTGAATGCACAGAACAGAAAGAAGTTTCATACAATGCTTCTGTGTAGTTTATATTTGAACATATTGTTTTTTCCACTATTACCCACTTAGCGTTACGAATGTCCAGTTGCATTTTCTACAGACAGAGTGTTTCAAAACTCCTCAATCAAAAGGATGGTTTAACTCTGTTAGCTGAATGCTCAGATCAGAAAGAAGTTTCACAGAATGCTTCTGTGTAGTTTTATATTTGAATATATTCCTTTTTCCACTACTACTCTCTTAGCGCTCCAAATGTCCAGTTGCATTTTCTACAGAAAGAGTGTTCAGATCTGCTCAATCAAAAGTATGGTTTAACTCTGTTAGCTGAATGCACAGATCAGAAAGAAGTTTCACCGAATGATTCTGTGTAGTTTATATTTGAAGACATTCCTTTTTCCACTATTACCCTCTTAGCGCTCCGAACCTCCACTTGCATTTTCTACAAAAAGAGTGTTTCATAACTGCTCAATCAAAAATATATTTTACCTCTGTTAACTGAATTTACAGATCAGAAATAAGTTTCACAGAATGCATCTGTGTAGTTTTTATTTGAAGATATTCTTTTTCCCAATGTAGGACTCTTAGCGCTTAGCATGTCCAATTGCAGTTTCTACAGAAGGAGTGTTTCAGAATGGCTCAATCAAAAGTAAGGTTCAACTCTGTTAGTTGAATGCACAGAACAGAAAGAATTTTCACAGAATGCTACTGTGTAGTTTATATTTGAATATATTGCTTTTTCCACTATTACCCTCTTAGCGCTCCGAATGTCTACTTGCATTTTCTACAGAAAGAGTGTTCAGAACTGCGCAATCAAAAGTATGGTTTAACTCTGTTAGCTTAATGAACATATCAGAAATAAGTTTCACACAATGCTTCTGTGTAGTTTTTATTTGAAGATATTATTTTTCCCAATATAGGCCTCTTAGCGCTCAGAATGTCCAATTGCAGTTTCTACAGAAAGAGTGTTTCAGAAAGGCTCAATCAAAAGTAAGGTTCAACTCTGTTATTTGAATGCACAGAACAGAAAGAAGTTTCATACAATGCTTCTGTGTAGTTTATATTTGAACATATTCTTTTTTCCACTATTACCCACTTAGCGCTACGAATGTCCAGTTGCATTTTCTACAGACAGAGTGTTTCAAAACTGCTCAATCAAAAGTATGGTTTAACTCTGTTAGCTGAATGCTCAGATCAGAAAGAAGTTTCACAGAATGCTTCTGTGTAGTTTATATTTGAATATATTCCTTTTTCCACTACTACTCTCTTAGCGCTCCAAATGTCCAGTTGCATTTTCTACAGAAAGGGTGTTCAGATCTGCTCAATCAAAAGTATGATTTAACTCTGTTAGCTGAATGCACAGATCAGAAAGAAGTTTCACAGAATGATTCTGTGTAGTTTATATTTGGAGACATTCCTTTTTCCACTATTACCCTCTTAGCGCTCCGAATCTCCACTTGCATTTTCTGCAGAAAGCGTGTTTCAGAACGGCTCAATCAAAACTAAGGTTCAACTCTTTTAGTTGAACAAACAGAACAGAAAGAAGTTTCACACAATTCTTCTGTGTAGTTTTTATTTGTAGACATTCTTTTTCCCAATATATGCCTCTTAGCGATCAGAATGTCCAATTGCAGTCTCTACAGAAAGAGTGTTTCAGAACGGCTCAATCAAAAGTAAGGTTCAACTCTGTTAGTTGAATGCACAGAACAGAAAGAAGTTTCATACAATGCTTCTGTGTAGTTTATATTTGAACATATTCTTTTTTCCACTATTACCCACTTAGCGCTACGAATGTCCAGTTGCATTTTCTACAGACAGAGTGTTTCAAAACTGCTCAATCAAATGTATGGTTTAACTGTGTTAGCTGAATGCTCAGATCAGAAAGAAGTTTCACAGAATGCTTCTGTGTAGTTTATATTTGTATATATTCCTTTTTCCACTACTACGCTCTGAGCGCTCCAAATGTCCAGTTGCATTTTCTACAGAAAGAGTGTTCAGATCTGCTCAATCAAAAGTATGGTTTAACTCTGTTAGCTGAATGCACAGATCAGAAAGAAGTTTCACCGAATGATTCTGTGTAGTTTATATTTGAAGACATTCCTTTTTCCACTATTACCCTCTTAGCGCTCCGAATCTCCACTTGCATTTTCTACAAAAAGAGTGTTTCATAACTGCTCAATCAAAAATAAGTTTTATCTCTGTTAACTGAATTTACAGATCAGAAATAAGTTTCACAGAATGCATCTGTGTAGTTTTTATTTGAAGATATTCTTTTTCCCAATGTAGGACTCTTAGCGCTTAGCATGTCCAATTGCAGTTTCTACAGAAGGAGTGTTTCAGAATGGCTCAATCAAAAGTAAGGTTCAACTCTGTTAGTTGAATGCACAGAACAGAAAGAATTTTTACAGAATGCTACTGTGTAGTTTATATTTGAATATATTCCTTTTTCCACTATTACCCTCTTAGCGCTCCGAATGTCCACTTGCATTTTCTACAGAAAGAGTGTTCAGAACTGCGCAATCAAATGTATGGTTTAACTCTGTTAGCTTAATGAACATATCAGAAATAAGTTTCACACAATGCTTCTGTGTAGTTTTTATTTGAAGATATTATTTTTCCCAATAGAGGCCTCTTAGCGCTCAGAATGTCCAATTGCAGTTTCTACAGAAAGAGTGTTTCAGAAAGGCTCAATCAAAAGTAAGGTTCAACTCTGTTAGTTGAATGCACAGAACAGAAAGAAGTTTCATACAATGCTTCTGTGTAGTTTATATTTGAACCTATTCTTTTTTCCACTATTACCCACTTAGCGCTACGAATGTCCAGTTGCATTTTCTACAGACAGAGTGTTTCAAAACTGCTCAATCAAAAGTATGGTTTAACTCTGTTAGCTGAATGCTCAGATCAGAAAGAAGTTTCACAGAATGCTTCTGTGTAGTTTATATTTGAATATATTCCTTTTTCCACTACTACTCTCTTAGCGCTCCAAATGTCCAGTTGCATTTTCTACAGAAAGAGTGTTCAGATCTGCTCAATCAAAAGTATGGTTTAACTCTGTTAGCTGAATGCACAGATCAGAAAGAAGTTTCACCGAATGATTCTGTGTAGTTTATATTTGAAGACATTCCTTTTTCCACTATTACCCTCTTAGCGCTCCGAAACTCCACTTGCATTTTCTACAAAAAGAGTGTTTCATAACTGCTCAATCAAAAATATGTTTTATCTCTGTTAACTGAATTTACAGATCAGAAATAAGTTTCACAGAATGCATCTGTGTAGTTTTTATTTGAAGATATTCTTTTTCCCAATGTAGGACTCTTAGCGCTTAGGCTGTCCAATTGCAGTTTCTACAGAAGGAGTGTTTCAGAATGGCTCAATCAAAAGTAAGGTTCAACTCTGTTAGTTGAATGCACAGAACAGAAAGAATTTTTACAGAATGCTACTGTGTAGTTTATATTTGAATATATTCCTTTTTCCACTATTACCCTCTTAGCGCTCCGAATGTCCACTTGCATTTTCTACAGAAAGAGTGTTCAGAACTGCGCAATCAAAAGTATGGTTTAACTCTGTTAGCTTAATGAACATATCAGAAATAAGTTTCACACAATGCTTCTGTGTAGTTTTTATTTGAAGATATTATTTTTCCCAATAGAGGCCTCTTAGCGCTCAGAATGTCCAATTGCAGTTTCTACAGAAAGAGTGTTTCAGAAAGGCTCAATCAAAAGTAAGGTTCAACTCTGTTAGTTGAATGCACAGAACAGAAAGAAGTTTCATACAATGCTTCTGTGTAGTTTATATTTGAACGTATTCTTTTTTCCACTATTACCCACTTAGCGCTACGAATGTCCAGTTGCATTTTCTACAGACAGAGTGTTTCAAAACTGCTCAATCAAAAGTATGGTTTAACTCTGTTAGCTGAATGCTCAGATCAGAAAGAAGTTTCACAGAATGCTTCTGTGTAGTTTATATTTGAATATATTCCTTTTTCCACTACTACGCTCTTAGCGCTCCAAATGTCCAGTTGCATTTTCTACAGAAAGAGTGTTCAGATCTGCTCAATCAAAAGTATGGTTTAACCCTGTTAGCTGAATGCACAGATCAGAAAGAAGTTTCACAGAATGATTCTGTGTAGTTTATATTTGGAGACATTCCTTTTTCCACTATTACCCTCTTAGCGCTCCGAATCTCCACTTGCATTTTCTACAGAAAGAGTGTTTCAGAACGGCTCAATCGAAACTAAGGTTCAACTCTTTTAGTTGAACAAACAGAACAGAAATAAGTTTCACACAATTCTTCTGTGTAGTTTTTATTTGTAGACATTCTTTTTCCCAATATAGGCCTCTTAGCGCTCAGAATGTCCAATTGCAGTTTCTACAGAAAGAGTGTTTCAGTACGGCTCAATCAAAAGTAAGGTTCAACTCTGTTAGTTGAATGCACAGAACACAAAGAAGTTTCATACAATGCTTCTGTGTAGTTTATATTTGAACATATTCTTTTTTCCACTATTACCCACTTAGCGCTACGAATGTCCAGTTGCATTTTCTACAGACAGAGTGTTTCAAAACTGCTCAATCAAAAGTATGGTTTAACTCTGTTAGCTGAATGCTCAGATCAGAAAGAAGTTTCACAGAATGCTTCTGTGTAGTTTATATTTGAATATATTCCTTTTTCCACTACTACGCTCTTAGCTCTCCAAATGTCCAGTTGCATTTTCTACAGAAAGAGTGTTCAGATCTGCTCAATCAAAAGTATGGTTTAACTCTGTTAGCTGAATGCACAGATCAGAAAGAAGTTTCACCGAATGATTCTGTGTAGTTTATATTTGAAGACATTCCTTTTTCCACTATTACCCTCTTAGCGCTCCTAATCTCCTCTTGCATTTTCTACAAAAAGAGTGTTTCATAACTGCTCAATCAAAAATATGTTTTATCTCTGTTAACTGAATTTACAGATCAGAAATAAGTTTCACAGAATGCATCTGTGTAGTTTTTATTTGAAGATATTCTTTTTCCCAATGTAGGCCTCATAGCGCTTAGCATGTCCAATTGCAGTTTCTACAGAAAGAGTGTTTCAGAACGGCTCAATCAAAAGTAAGGTTCAACTCTGTTAGTTGAATGCGCAGAACAGAAAGAATTTTCACAGAGTGCTACTGTGTAGTTTATATTTGAATATATTCCTTTTTCCACTATTACCCTCTTAGCGCTCCGAATGTTCCCTTGCATTTTCTACAGAAAGAGTGTTCAGAACTGCGCAATCAAAAGTATGGTTTAACTCTGTTAGCTTAATGAACATATCAGTAATAAGTTTCACACAATGCTTCTGTGTAGTTTTTATTTGAAGATATTATTTTTCCCAATAGAGGCCTCTTAGCGCTCAGAATGTCCAATTGCAGTTTCTACAGAAAGAGTGTTTCAGAAAGGCTCAATCAAATGTAAGGTTCAACTCTGTTAGTTGAATGCACAGAACAGAAAGAAGTTTCATACAATGCTTCTGTGTAGTTTATATTTGAACATATTGTTTTTTCCACTATTACCCACTTAGCGTTACGAATGTCCAGTTGCATTTTCTACAGACAGAGTGTTTCAAAACTCCTCAATCAAAAGGATGGTTTAACTCTGTTAGCTGAATGCTCAGATCAGAAAGAAGTTTCACAGAATGCTTCTGTGTAGTTTTATATTTGAATATATTCCTTTTTCCACTACTACTCTCTTAGCGCTCCAAATGTCCAGTTGCATTTTCTACAGAAAGAGTGTTCAGATCTGCTCAATCAAAAGTATGGTTTAACTCTGTTAGCTGAATGCACAGATCAGAAAGAAATTTCACCGAATGATTCTGTGTAGTTTATATTTGAAGACATTCCTTTTTCCACTATTACCCTCTTAGCGCTCCGAACCTCCACTTGCATTTTCTACAAAAAGAGTGTTTCATAACTGCTCAATCAAAAATATATTTTACCTCTGTTAACTGAATTTACAGATCAGAAATAAGTTTCACAGAATGCATCTGTGTAGTTTTTATTTGAAGATATTCTTTTCCCCAATGTAGGACTCTTAGCGCTTAGCATGTCCAATTGCAGTTTCTACAGAAGGAGTGTTTCAGAATGGCTCAATCAAAAGTAAGGTTCAACTCTGTTAGTTGAATGCACAGAACAGAAAGAATTTTCACAGAATGCTACTGTGTAGTTTATATTTGAATATATTGCTTTTTCCACTATTACCCTCTTAGCGCTCCGAATGTCTACTTGCATTTTCTACAGAAAGAGTGTTCAGAACTGCGCAATCAAAAGTATGGTTTAACTCTGTTAGCTTAATGAACATATCAGAAATAAGTTTCACACAATGCTTCTGTGTAGTTTTTATTTGAAGATATTATTTTTCCCAATATAGGCCTCTTAGCGCTCAGAATGTCCAATTGCAGTTTCTACAGAAAGAGTGTTTCAGAAAGGCTCAATCAAAAGTAAGGTTCAACTCTGTTATTTGAATGCACAGAACAGAAAGAAGTTTCATACAATGCTTCTGTGTAGTTTATATTTGAACATATTCTTTTTTCCACTATTACCCACTTAGCGCTACGAATGTCCAGTTGCATTTTCTACAGACAGAGTGTTTCAAAACTGCTCAATCAAAAGTATGGTTTAACTCTGTTAGCTGAATGCTCAGATCAGAAAGAAGTTTCACAGAATGCTTCTGTGTAGTTTATATTTGAATATATTCCTTTTTCCACTACTACTCTCTTAGCGCTCCAAATGTCCAGTTGCATTTTCTACAGAAAGGGTGTTCAGATCTGCTCAATCAAAAGTATGATTTAACTCTGTTAGCTGAATGCACAGATCAGAAAGAAGTTTCACAGAATGATTCTGTGTAGTTTATATTTGGAGACATTCCTTTTTCCACTATTACCCTCTTAGCGCTCCGAATCTCCACTTGCATTTTCTGCAGAAAGCGTGTTTCAGAACGGCTCAATCAAAACTAAGGTTCAACTCTTTTAGTTGAACAAACAGAACAGAAAGAAGTTTCACACAATTCTTCTGTGTAGTTTTTATTTGTAGACATTCTTTTTCCCAATATATGCCTCTTAGCGATCAGAATGTCCAATTGCAGTCTCTACAGAAAGAGTGTTTCAGAACGGCTCAATCAAAAGTAAGGTTCAACTCTGTTAGTTGAATGCACAGAACAGAAAGAAGTTTCATACAATGCTTCTGTGTAGTTTATATTTGAACATATTCTTTTTTCCACTATTACCCACTTAGCGCTACGAATGTCCAGTTGCATTTTCTACAGACAGAGTGTTTCAAAACTGCTCAATCAAATGTATGGTTTAACTCTGTTAGCTGAATGCTCAGATCAGAAAGAAGTTTCACAGAATGCTTCTGTGTAGTTTATATTTGAATATATTCCTTTTTCCACTACTACGCTCTTAGCGCTCCACATGTCCAGTTGCATTTTCTACAGAAAGAGTGTTCAGATCTGCTCAATCAAAAGTACGGTTTAACTCTGTTAGCTGAATGCACAGATCAGAAAGAAGTTTCACCGAATGATTCTGTGTAGTTTATATTTGAAGACATTCCTTTTTCCACTATTACCCTCTTAGCGCTCCGAATCTCCACTTGCATTTTCTACAAAAAGAGTGTTTCATAACTGCTCAATCAAAAATATGTTTTATCTCTGTTAACTGAATTTACAGATCAGAAATAAGTTTCACAGAATGCATCTGTGTAGTTTTTATTTGAAGATATTGTTTTAACCAATGTAGGCCTCTTAGCGCTTAGCATGTCCAATTGCAGTTTGTACAGAAAGAGTGTTTCAGAACGGCTCAATCAAAAGTAAGGTTCAACTCTGTTAGTTGACTGCACAGAACAGAAAGAATTTTCACAGAATGCTACTGTGTAGTTTATATTTGAATATATTCCTTTTTCCACTATTACCCTCTTAGCGCTCCGAATGTCCACTTGCATTTTCTACAGAAAGAGTGTTCAGAACTGCGCAATCAAAAGTATGGTTTAACTCTGTTAGCTTAATGAACATATCAGAAATAAGTTTCACACAATGCTTCTGTGTAGTTTTTATTTGAAGATATTATTTTTCCCAATAGAGGCCTCTTAGCGCTCAGAATGTCCAATTGCAGTTTCTACAGAAAGAGTGTTTCAGAAAGGCTCAATCAAAAGTAAGGTTCAACTCTGTTAGTTGAATGCACAGAACAGAAAGAAGTTTCATACAATGCTTCTGTGTAGTTTATATTTGAACATATTCTTTTTTCCACTATTACCCACTTAGCGCTACGAATGTCCAGTTGCATTTTCTACAGACAGAGTGTTTCAAAACTGCTCAATCAAAAGTATGGTTTAACTCTGTTAGCTGAATGCTCAGATCAGAAAGAAGTTTCACAGAATGCTTCTGTGTAGTTTATATTTGAATATATTACTTTTTCCACTACTACTCTCTTAGCGCTCCAAATGTCCAGTTGCATTTTCTACAGAAAGAGTGTTCAGATCTGCTCAATCAAAAGTATGGTTTAACTCTGTTAGCTGAATGCACAGATCAAAAGATGTTTCACAGAATGATTCTGTGTAGTTTATATTTGGAGACATTCCTTTTTCCACTATTTCCCTCTTAGCGCTCCGAATCTCCACTTGCATTTTCTACAGAAAGAGTGTTTCAGAACGGCTCAATCAAAACTAAGGTTCAACTCCTTTAGTTGAACAAACAGAACAGAAAGAAGTTTCACACAATTCTTCTGTGTAGTTTTTATTTGTAGACATTCTTTTTCCCAATATAGGCCTCTTAGCGCTCAGAATGTCCAATTGCAGTTTCTACAGAAAGAGTGTTTCAGAACGGCCCAATCAAAAGTAAGGTTCAACTCTGTTAGTTGAATGCACAGAACAGAAAGAAGTTTCATACAATGCTTCTGTGTAGTTTATATTTGAACATATTCTTTTTTCCACTATTACCCACTTAGTGCTACGAATGTCCAGTTGCATTTTCTACAGACAGAGTGTTTCAAAACTGCTCAATCAAAAGTATGGTTTAACCCTGTTAGCTGAATGCTCAGATCAGAAAGAAGTTTCACAGAATGCTTCTGTGTAGTTTATATTTGAATATATTCCTTTTTCCACTACTACGCACTTAGCGCTCCAAATGTCCAGTTGCATTTTCTACAGAAAGAGTGTTCAGATCTGCTCAATCAAAAGTATGCTTTAACTCTGTTAGCTGAATGCACAGATCAGAAAGAAGTTTCACCGAATGATTCTGTGTAGTTTATATTTGAAGACATTCCTTTTTCCACTATTACCCTCTTAGCGCTCCGAATCTCCACTTGCATTTTCTACAAAAAGAGTGTTTCATAACTGCTCAATCAAAAATATGTTTTATCTCTGTTAACTGAATTTACAGATCAGAAATAAGTTTCACAGAATGCATCTGTGTAGTTTTTATTTGAAGATATTCTTTTTCCCAATGTAGGACTCTTAGCGCTTACCATGTCCAATTGCAGTTTCTACAGAAGGAGTGTTTCAGAATGGCTCAATCAAAAGTAAGGTTCAACTCTGTTAGTTGAATGCACAGAACAGAAAGAATTTTCACAGAATGCTACTGTGTAGTTTATATTTGTATATATTCCTTTTTCCACTATTACCCTCTTAGCGCTCCGAATGTCCACTTGCATTTTCTACAGAAAGAGTGTTCAGAACTGCGCAATCAAAAGTATGGTTTAACTCTGTTAGCTTAATGAACATATCAGAAATAAGTTTCACACAATGCTTCTGTGTAGTTTTTATTTGAAGATATTATTTTTCCCAATATAGGCCTCTTAGCGCTCAGAATGTCCAATTGCAGTTTCTACAGAAAGAGTGTTTCAGAAAGGCTCAATCAAAAGTAAGGTTCAACTCTGTTAGTTGAATGCACAGAACAGAAAGAAGTTTCATACAATGCTTCTGTGTAGTTTATATTTGAACATATTCTTTTTTCCACTATTACCCACTTAGCGCTACAAATGTCCAGTTGCATTTTCTACAGACAGAGTGTTTCAAAACTGCTCAATCAAAAGTATGGTTTAACTCTGTTAGCTGAATGCTCAGATCAGAAAGAAGTTTCACAGAATGCTTCTGTGTAGTTTATATTTGAATATATTCCTTTTTCCACTACTACTCTCTTAGCGCTCCAAATGTCCAGTTGCATTTTCTACAGAAAGAGTGTTCAGATCTGCTCAATCAAAAGTATGGTTTAACTCTGTTAGCTGAATGCACAGATCAGAAAGAAGTTTCACAGAATGATTCTGTGTAGTTTATATTTGGAGACATTCCTTTTTCCACTATTACCCTCTTAGCGCTCCGAATCTCCACTTGCATTTTCTGCAGAAAGCGTGTTTCAGAAGGGCTCAATCAAAACTAAGGTTCAACTCTTTTAGTTGAACAAACAGAACAGAAAGAAGTTTCACACAATTCTTCTGTGTAGTTTTTATTTGTAGACATTCTTTTTCCCAATATATGCCTCTTAGCGATCAGAATGTCCAATTGCAGTTTCTACAGAAAGAGTGTTTCAGAACGGCCCAATCAAAAGTAAGGTTCAACTCTGTTAGTTGAATGCACAGAACAGAAAGAAGTTTCATACAATGCTTCTGTGTAGTTTATATTTGAACATATTCTTTTTTCCACTATTACCCACTTAGTGGTACGAATGTCCAGTTGCATTTTCTACAGACAGAGTGTTTCAAAACTGCTCAATCAAAAGTATGGTTTAACCCTGTTAGCTGAATGCTCAGATCAGAAAGAAGTTTCACAGAATGCTTCTGTGTAGTTTATATTTGAATATATTCCTTTTTCCACTACTACGCTCTTAGCGCTCCAAATGTCCAGTTGCATTTTCTACAGAAAGAGTGTTCAGATCTGCTCAATCAAAAGTATGGTTTAACTCTGTTAGCTGAATGCACAGATCAGAAAGAAGTTTCACCGAATGATTCAGTGCAGTTTATATTTGAAGACATTCCTTTTTCCACTGTTACCCACTTAGCGCTCCGAATCTCCAATTGCATTTTCTACAAAAAGAGTGTTTCATAACTGCTCAATCAAAAATATGTTTTATCTCTGTTAACTGAATTTACAGATCAGAAATAAGTTTCACAGAATGCATCTGTGTAGTTTTTATTTGAAGATATTCTTTTTCCCAATATAGGCCTCTTAGCGCTTAGCATGTCCAATTGCAGTTTGTACAGAAAGAGTGTTTCAGAACGGCTCAATCAAAAGTAAGGTTCAACTCTGTTAGTTGAATGCACAGAACAGAAAGAATTTTCACAGAATGCTACTGTGTAGTTTATATTTGAATATATTCCTTTTTCCACTATTACCCTCTTAGCGCTCCGAATGTCCACTTGCATTTTCTGCAGAAAGCGTGTTTCAGAAGGGCTCAATCAAAACTAAGGTTCAACTCTTTTAGTTGAACAAACAGAACAGAAAGAAGTTTCACACAATTCTTCTGTGTAGTTTTTATTTGTAGACATTCTTTTTCCCAATATATGCCTCTTAGCGATCAGAATGTCCAATTGCAGTTTCTACAGAAAGAGTGTTTCAGAACGGCCCAATCAAAAGTAAGGTTCAACTCTGTTAGTTGAATGCACAGAACAGAAAGAAGTTTCATACAATGCTTCTGTGTAGTTTATATTTGAACATATTCTTTTTTCCACTATTACCCACTTAGTGGTACGAATGTCCAGTTGCATTTTCTACAGACAGAGTGTTTCAAAACTGCTCAATCAAAAGTATGGTTTAACCCTGTTAGCTGAATGCTCAGATCAGAAAGAAGTTTCACAGAATGCTTCTGTGTAGTTTATATTTGAATATATTCCTTTTTCCACTACTACGCTCTTAGCGCTCCAAATGTCCAGTTGCATTTTCTACAGAAAGAGTGTTCAGATCTGCTCAATCAAAAGTATGGTTTAACTCTGTTAGCTGAATGCACAGATCAGAAAGAAGTTTCACCGAATGATTCAGTGCAGTTTATATTTGAAGACATTCCTTTTTCCACTGTTACCCACTTAGCGCTCCGAATCTCCAATTGCATTTTCTACAAAAAGAGTGTTTCATAACTGCTCAATCAAAAATATGTTTTATCTCTGTTAACTGAATTTACAGATCAGAAATAAGTTTCACAGAATGCATCTGTGTAGTTTTTATTTGAAGATATTCTTTTTCCCAATATAGGCCTCTTAGCGCTTAGCATGTCCAATTGCAGTTTGTACAGAAAGAGTGTTTCAGAACGGCTCAATCAAAAGTAAGGTTCAACTCTGTTAGTTGAATGCACAGAACAGAAAGAATTTTCACAGAATGCTACTGTGTAGTTTATATTTGAATATATTCCTTTTTCCACTATTACCCTCTTAGCGCTCCGAATGTCCACTTGCATTTTCTACAGAAAGAGTGTTCAGAACTGCGCAATCAAAAGTATGGTTTAACTCTGTTAGCTTAATGAACATATCAGAAATAAGTTTCACACAATGCTTCTGTGTAGTTTTTATTTGAAGATATTATTTTTCCCAATAGAGGCCTCTTAGCGCTCAGAATGTCCAATTGCAGTTTCTACAGAAAGAGTGTTTCAGAAAGGCTCAATCAAAAGTAAGGTTCAACTCTGTTAGTTGAATGCACAGAACAGAAAGAAGTTTCATACAATGCTTCTGTGTAGTTTATATTTGAACATATTCTTTTTTCCACTATTACCCACTTAGCGCTACGAATGTCCAGTTGCATTTTCTACAGACAGAGTGTTTCAAAACTGCTCAATCAAAAGTATGGTTTAACCCTGTTAGCTGAATGCTCAGATCAGAAAGAAGTTTCACAGAATGCTTCTGTGTAGTTTATATTTGAATATATTCCTTTTTCCACTACTACGCTCTTAGCGCTCCAAATGTCCAGTTGCATTTTCTACAGAAAGAGTGTTCAGATCTGCTCAATCAAAAGTATGGCTTAACTCTGTTAGCTGAATGCACAGATCAGAAAGAAGTTTCACCGAATGATTCTGTGTAGTTTATATTTGAAGACATTCCTTTTTCCACTATTACCCTCTTAGCGCTCCGAATCTCCACTTGCATTTTCTACAAAAAGAGTGTTTCATAACTGCTCAATCAAAAATATGTTTTATCTCTGTTAACTGAATTTACAGATCAGAAATAAGTTTCACAGAATGCATCTGTGTAGTTTTTATTTGAAGATATTCTTTTTCCCAATGTAGGACTCTTAGTGCTTAGCATGTCCAATTGCAGTTTCTACAGAAGGAGTGTTTCAGAATGGCTCAATCAAAAGTAAGGTTCAACTCTGTTAGTTGAATGCACAGAACAGAAAGAATTTTCACAGAATGCTACTGTGTAGTTTATATTTGTATATATTCCTTTTTCCACTATTACCCTCTTAGCGCTCCGAATGTCCACTTGCATTTTCTACAGAAAGAGTGTTCAGAACTGCGCAATCAAAAGTATGGTTTAACTCTGTTAGCTTAATGAACATATCAGAAATAAGTTTCACACAATGCTTCTGTGTAGTTTTTATTTGAAGCTATTATTTTTCCCAATATAGGCCTCTTAGCGCTCAGAATGTCCAATTGCAGTTTCTACAGAAAGAGTGTTTCAGAAAGGCTCAATCAAAAGTAAGGTTCAACTCTGTTAGTTGAATGCACAGAACAGAAAGAAGTTTCATACAATGCTTCTGTGTAGTTTATATTTGAACATATTCTTTTTTCCACTATTACCCACTTAGCGCTACGAATGTCCAGTTGCATTTTCTACAGACAGAGTGTTTCAAAACTGCTCAATCAAATGTATGGTTTAACTCTGTTAGCTGAATGCTCAGATCAGAAAGAAGTTTCACAGAATGCTTCTGTGTAGTTTATATTTGAATATATTCCTTTTTCCACTACTACTCTCTTAGCGCTCCAAATGTCCAGTTGCATTTTCTACAGAAAGAGTGTTCAGATCTGCTCAATCAAAAGTATGGTTTAACTCTGTTAGCTGAATGCACAGATCAGAAAGAAGTTTCACAGAATGATTCTGTGTAGTTTATATTTGGAGACATTCCTTTTTCCACTATTACCCTCTTAGCGCTCCGAATCTCCACTTGCATTTTCTGCAGAAAGCGTGTTTCAGAAGGGCTCAATCAAAACTAAGGTTCAACTCTTTTAGTTGAACAAACAGAACAGAAAGAAGTTTCACACAATTCTTCTGTGTAGTTTTTATTTGTAGACATTCTTTTTCCCAATATATGCCTCTTAGCGATCAGAATGTCCAATTGCAGTTTCTACAGAAAGAGTGTTTCAGAACGGCTCAATCAAAAGTAAGGTTCAACTCTGTTAGTTGAATGCACAGAACAGAAAGAAGTTTCATACAATGCTTCTGTGTAGTTTATATTTGAACATATTCTTTTTTCCACTATTACCCACTTAGCGCTACGAATGTCCAGTTGCATTTTCTACAGACAGAGTGTTTCAGAACGGCTCAATCAAAACTAAGGTTCAACTACTTTAGTTGAACAAACAGAACAGAAAGAAGTTTCACACAATTCTTCTGTGTAGTTTTTATTTGTAGACATTCTTTTTCCCAATATAGGCCTCTTAGCGCTCAGAATGTCCAATTGCAGTTTCTACAGAAAGAGTGTTTCAGAACGGCCCAATCAAAAGTAAGGTTCAACTCTGTTAGTTGAATGCACAGAACAGAAAGAAGTTTCATACAATGCTTCTGTGTAGTTTATATTTGAACATATTCTTTTTTCCACTATTACCCACTTAGTGCTACGAATGTCCAGTTGCATTTTCTACAGACAGAGTGTTTCAAAACTGCTCAATCAAAAGTATGGTTTAACCCTGTTAGCTGAATGCTCAGATCAGAAAGAAGTTTCACAGAATGCTTCTGTGTAGTTTATATTTGAATATATTCCTTTTTCCACTACTACGCTCTTAGCGCTCCAAATGTCCAGTTGCATTTTCTACAGAAAGAGTGTTCAGATCTGCTCAATCAAAAGTATGGTTTAACTCTGTTAGCTGAATGCACAGATCAGAAAGAAGTTTCACCGAATGATTCTGTGCAGTTTATATTTGAAGACATTCCTTTTTCCACTATTACCCACTTAGCGCTCCGAATCTCCACTTGCATTTTCTACAAAAAGAGTGTTTCATAACTGCTCAATCAAAAATATGTTTTATCTCTGTTAACTGAATTTACAGATCAGAAATAAGTTTCACAGAATGCATCTGTGTAGTTTTTATTTGAAGATATTCTTTTTCCCAATATAGGCCTCTTAGCGCTTAGCATGTCCAATTGCAGTTTCTACAGAAAGAGTGTTTCAGAACGGCTCAATCAAAAGTAAGGTTCAACTCTGTTAGTTGAATGCGCAGAACAGAAAGAATTTTCACAGAGTGCTACTGTGTAGTTTATATTTGAATATATTCCTTTTTCCACTATTACCCTCTTAGCGCTCCGAATGTCCACTTGCATTTTCTACAGAAAGAGTGTTCAGAACTGCGCAATCAAAAGTATGCTTTAACTCTGTTAGCTTAATGAACATATCAGTAATAAGTTTCACACAATGCTTCTGTGTAGTTTTTATTTGAAGATATTATTTTTCCCAATATAGGCCTCTTAGCGCTCAGAATGTCCAATTGCAGTTTCTACAGAAAGAGTGTTTCAGAAAGGCTCAATCAAATGTAAGGTTCAACTCTGTTAGTTGAATGCACAGAACAGAAAGAAGTTTCATACAATGCTTCTGTGTAGTTTATATTTGAACATATTGTTTTTTCCACTATTACCCAATTAGCGTTACGAATTTCCAGTTGCATTTTCTACAGACAGAGTGTTTCAAAACTCCTCAATCAAAAGTATGGTTTAACTCTGTTAGCTGAATGCTCAGATCAGAAAGAAGTTTCACAGAATGCTTCTGTGTAGTTTCATATTTGAATATATTCCTTTTTCCACTACTACTCTCTTAGCGCTCCAAATGTCCAGTTGCATTTTCTACAGAAAGAGTGTTCAGATCTGCTCAATCAAAAGTATGGTTTAACTCTGTTAGCTGAATGCACAGATCAGAAAGAAGTTTCACCGAATGATTCTGTGTAGTTTATATTTGAAGACATTCCTTTTTCCACTATTACCCTCTTAGCGCTCCGAATCTCCACTTGCATTTTCTACAAAAAGAGTGTTTCATAACTGCTCAATCAAAAATATGTTTTATCTCTGTTAACTGAATTTACAGATCAGAAATAAGTTTCACAGAATGCATCTGTGTAGTTTTTATTTGAAGATATTCTTTTTCCCAATGTAGGACTCTTAGCGCTTAGCATGTCCAATTGCAGTTTCTACAGAAGGAGTGTTTCAGAATGGCTCAATCAAAAGTAAGGTTCAACTCTGTTAGTTGAATGCACAGAACAGAAAGAATTTTCACAGAATGCTACTGTGTAGTTTATATTTGTATATATTCCTTTTTCCACTATTACCCTCTTAGCGCTCCGAATGTCCACTTGCATTTTCTACAGAAAGAGTGTTCAGAACTGCGCAATCAAAAGTATGGTTTAACTCTGTTAGCTTAATGAACATATCAGAAATAAGTTTCACACAATGCTTCTGTGTAGTTTTTATTTGAAGATATTATTTTTCCCAATATAGGCCTCTTAGCGCTCAGAATGTCCAATTGCAGTTTCTACAGAAAGAGTGTTTCAGAAAGGCTCAATCAAAAGTAAGGTTCAACTCTGTTAGTTGAATGCACAGAACAGAAAGAAGTTTCATACAATGCTTCTGTGTAGTTTATATTTGAACATATTCTTTTTTCCACTATTACCCACTTAGCGCTACGAATGTCCAGTTGCATTTTCTACAGACAGAGTGTTTCAAAACTGCTCAATCAAAAGTATGGTTTAACTCTGTTAGCTGAATGCTCAGATCAGAAAGAAGTTTCACAGAATGCTTCTGTGTAGTTTATATTTGAATATATTCCTTTTTCCACTACTACTCTCTTAGCGCTCCAAATGTCCAGTTGCATTTTCTACAGAAAGAGTGTTCAGATCTGCTCAATCAAAAGTATGGTTTAACTCTGTTAGCTGAATGCACAGATCAGAAAGAAGTTTCACAGAATGATTCTGTGTAGTTTATATTTGGAGACATTCCTTTTTCCACTATTACCCTCTTAGCGCTCCGAATCTCCACTTGCATTTTCTGCAGAAAGCGTGTTTCAGAAGGGCTCAATCAAAACTAAGGTTCAACTCTTTTAGTTGAACAAACAGAACAGAAAGAAGTTTCACACAATTCTTCTGTGTAGTTTTTATTTGTAGACATACTTTTTCCCAATATATGCCTCTTAGCGATCAGAATGTCCAATTGCAGTTTCTACAGAAAGAGTGTTTCAGAACGGCTCAATCAAAAGTAAGGTTCAACTCTGTTAGTTGAATGCACAGAACAGAAAGAAGTTTCATACAATGCTTCTGTGTAGTTTATATTTGAACATATTCTTTTTTCCACTATTACCCACTTAGCGCTACGAATGTCCAGTTGCATTTTCTACAGACAGAGTGTTTCAGAACGGCTCAATCAAAACTAAGGTTCAACTACTTTAGTTGAACAAACAGAACAGAAAGAAGTTTCACACAATTCTTCTGTGTAGTTTTTATTTGTAGACATTCTTTTTCCCAATATAGGCCTCTTAGCGCTCAGAATGTCCAATTGCAGTTTCTACAGAAAGAGTGTTTCAGAACGGCCCAATCAAAAGTAAGGTTCAACTCTGTTAGTTGAATGCACAGAACAGAAAGAAGTTTCACAGAATGATTCTGTGTAGTTTATATTTGGAGACATTCCTTTTTCCACTATTACCCTCTTAGCGCTCCGAATCTCCACTTGCATTTTCTACAAAAAGAGTGTTTCATAACTGCTCAATCAAAAATATATTTTATCTCTGTTAACTGAATTTACAGATCAGAAATAAGTTTCACAGAATGCATCTGTGTAGTTTTTATTTGAAGATATTCTTTTTCCCAATGTAGGCCTCTTAGCGCTTAGCATGTCCAATTGCAGTTTGTACAGAAAGTGTGTTTCAGAACGGCTCAATCAAAATTAAGGTTCAACTCTGTTAGTTGAATGCACAGAACAGAAAGAATTTTCACAGAATGCTACTGTGTAGTTTATATTTGAATATATTCCTTTTTCCACTATTACCCTCTTAGCGCTCCGAATGTCCACTTGCATTTTCTACAGAAAGAGTGTTCAGAACTGCGCAATCAAAAGTATGGTTTAACTCTGTTAGCTTAATGAACATATCAGTAATAAGTTTCACACAATGCTTCTGTGTAGTTTTTATTTGAAGATATTATTTTTCCCAATATAGGCCTCTTAGCGCTCAGAATGTCCAATTGCAGTTTCTACAGAAAGAGTGTTTCAGAAAGGCTCAATCAAATGTAAGGTTCAACTCTGTTAGTTGAATGCACAGAACAGAAAGAAGTTTCATACAATGCTTCTGTGTAGTTTATATTTGAACATATTGTTTTTTCCACTATTACCCACTTAGCGTTACGAATGTCCAGTTGCATTTTCTACAGACAGAGTGTTTCAAAACTCCTCAATCAAAACTATGGTTTAACTCTGTTAGCTGAATGCTCAGATCAGAAAGAAGTTTCACAGAATGCTTCTGTGTAGTTTCATATTTGAATATATTCCTTTTTCCACTACTACTCTCTTAGCGCTCCAAATGTCCAGTTGCATTTTCTACAGAAAGAGTGTTCAGATCTGCTCAATCAAAAGTATGGTTTAACTCTGTTAGCTGAATGCACAGATCAGAAAGAAGTTTCACCGAATGATTCTGTGTAGTTTATATTTGAAGACATTCCTTTTTCCACTATTACCCTCTTAGCGCTCCGAATCTCCACTTGCATTTTCTACAAAAAGAGTGTTTCATAACTGCTCAATCAAAAATATGTTTTATCTCTGTTAACTGAATTTACAGATCAGAAATAAGTTTCACAGAATGCATCTGTGTAGTTTTTATTTGAAGATATTCTTTTTCCCAATGGAGGACTCTTAGCGCTTAGCATGTCCAATTGCAGTTTCTACAGAAGGAGTGTTTCAGAATGGCTCAATCAAAAGTAAGGTTCAACTCTGTTAGTTGAATGCACAGAACAGAAAGAATTTACACAGAATGCTACTGTGTAGTTTATATTTGTATATATTCTTTTTTCCACTATTACCCTCTTAGCGCTCCGAATGTCCACTTGCATTTTCTACAGAAAGAGTGTTCAGAACTGCGCAATAAAAAGTATGGTTTAACTCTGTTAGCTTAATGAACATATCAGAAATAAGTTTCACACAATGCTTCTGTGTAGTTTTTATTTGAAGATATTATTTTTTCCAATAGAGGCCTCTTAGCGCTCAGAATGTCCAATTGCAGTTTCTACAGAAAGAGTGTTTCAGAAAGGCTCAATCAAAAGTAAGGTTCAACTCTGTTAGTTGAATGCACAGAACAGAAAGAAGTTTCATACAATGCTTCTGTGTAGTTTATATTTGAACATATTCTTTTTTCCACTATTACCCACTTAGCGCTACGAATGTCCAGTTGCATTTTCTACAGACAGAGTGTTTCAAAACTGCTCAATCAAAAGTATGGTTTAACTCTGTTAGCTGAATGCTCAGATCAGAAAGAAGTTTCACAGAATGCTTCTGTGTAGTTTATATTTGAATATATTCCTTTTTCCACTACTACTCTCTTAGCGCTCCAAATGTCCAGTTGCATTTTCTACAGAAAGAGTGTTCAGATCTGCTCAATCAAAAGTATGGTTTAACTCTGTTAGCTGAATGCACAGATCAGAAAGAAGTTTCACAGAATGATTCAGTGTAGTTTATATTTGGAGACATTCCTTTTTCCACTATTACCCTCTTAGCGCTCCGAATCTCCACTTGCATTTTCTGCAGAAAGCGTGTTTCAGAAGGGCTCAATCAAAACTAAGGTTCAACTCTTTTAGTTGAACAAACAGAACAGAAAGAAGTTTCACACAATTCTTCTGTGTAGTTTTTATTTGTAGACATTCTTTTTCCCAATATATGCCTCTTAGCGATCAGAATGTCCAATTGCAGTTTCTACAGAAAGAGTGTTTCAGAACGGCTCAATCAAAAGTAAGGTTCAACTCTGTTAGTTGAATGCACAGAACAGAAAGAAGTTTCATACAATGCTTCTGTGTAGTTTATATTTGAACATATTCTTTTTTCCACTATTACCCATTTAGCGCTACGAATGTCCAGTTGCATTTTCTACAGACAGAGTGTTTCAAAACTGCTCAATCAAAAGTATGGTTTAACTCTGTTAGCTGAATGCTCAGATCAGAAAGAAGTTTCACAGAATGCTTCTGTGTAGTTTATATTTGAATATATTCCTTTTTCCACTACTACGCTCTTAGCGCTCCACATGTCCAGTTGCATTTTCTACAGGAAGAGTGTTCAGATCTGCTCAATCAAAAGTATGGTTTAACTCTGTTAGCTGAATGCACAGATCAGAAAGAAGTTTCACCGAATGATTCTGTGTAGTTTATATTTGAAGACATTCCTTTTTCCACTATTACCCTCTTAGCGCTCCGAATCTCCACTTGCATTTTCTACAAAAAGAGTGTTTCATAACTGCTCAATCAAAAATATGTTTTATCTCTGTTAACTGAATTTACAGATCAGAAACAAGTTTCACAGAATGCATCTGTGTAGTTTTTATTTGAAGATATTCTTTTTCCCAATGTAGGCCTCTTAGCGCTTAGCCTGTCCAATTGCAGTTTGTACAGAAAGTGTGTTTCAGAACGGCTCAATCAAAAGTAAGGTTCAACTCTGTTAGTTGAATGCACAGAACAGAAAGAATTTTCACAGAATGCTACTGTGTAGTTTATATTTGAATATATTCCTTTTTCCACTATTACCCTCTTAGCGCTCCGAATGTCCACTTGCATTTTCTACAGAAAGACTGTTCAGAACTGCGCAATCAAAAGTATGGTTTAACTCTGTTAGCTTAATGAACATATCAGTAATAAGTTTCACACAATGCTTCTGTGTAGTTTTTATTTGAAGATATTATTTTTCCCAATATAGGCCTCTTAGCGCTCAGAATGTCCAATTGCAGTTTCTACAGAAAGAGTGTTTCAGAAAGGCTCAATCAAAAGTAAGGTTCAACTCTGTTAGTTGAATGCACAGAACAGAAAGAAGTTTCATACAATGCTTCTGTGTAGTTTATATTTGAACATATTCTTTTTTCCACTATTACCCACTTAGCGCTACGAATGTCCAGTTGCATTTTCTACAGACAGAGTGTTTCTAAACTGCTCAATCAAAAGTATGGTTTAACTCTGTTAGCTGAATGCTCAGATCAGAAAGAAGTTTCACAGAATGCTTCTGTGTAGTTTATATTTGAATATATTCCTTTTTCCACTACTACTCTCTTAGCGCTCCAAATGTCCAGTTGCATTTTCTACAGAAAGAGTGTTCAGATCTGCTCAATCAAAGTATGGTTTAACTCTGTTAGCTGAATGCACAGATCAGAAAGAAGTTTCACAGAATGATTCTGTGTAGTTTATATTTGGAGACATTCCTTTTTCCACTATTACCCTCTTAGCGCTCCGAATCTCCACTTGCATTTTCTGCAGAAAGCGTGTTTCAGAAGGGCTCAATCAAAACTAAGGTTCAACTCTTTTAGTTGAACAAACAGAACAGAAAGAAGTTTCACACAATTCTTCTGTGTAGTTTTTATTTGTAGACATTCTTTTTCCCAATATATGCCTCTTAGCGATCAGAATGTCCAATTGCAGTTTCTACAGAAAGAGTGTTTCAGAACGGCTCAATCAAAAGTAAGGTTCAACTCTGTTAGTTGAATGCACAGAACAGAAAGAAGTTTCATACAATGCTTCTGTGTAGTTTATATTTGAACATATTCTTTTTTCCACTATTACCCATTTAGCGCTACGAATGTCCAGTTGCATTTTCTACAGACAGAGTGTTTCAAAACTGCTCAATCAAAAGTATGGTTTAACTCTGTTAGCTGAATGCTCAGATCAGAAAGAAGTTTCACAGAATGCTTCTGTGTAGTTTATATTTGAATATATTCCTTTTTCCACTACTACGCTCTTAGCGCTCCACATGTCCAGTTGCATTTTCTACAGAAAGAGTGTTCAGATCTGCTCAATCAAAAGTATGGTTTAACTCTGTTAGCTGAATGCACAGATCAGAAAGAAGTTTCACCGAATGATTCTGTGTAGTTTATATTTGAAGACATTCCTTTTTCCACTATTACCCTCTTAGCGCTCCGAATCTCCACTTGCATTTTCTACAAAAAGAGTGTTTCATAACTGCTCAATCAAAAATATGTTTTATCTCTGTTAACTGAATTTACAGATCAGAAACAAGTTTCACAGAATGCATCTGTGTAGTTTTTATTTGAAGATATTCTTTTTCCCAATGTAGGCCTCTTAGCGCTTAGCATGTCCAATTGCAGTTTGTACAGAAAGTGTGTTTCAGAACGGCTCAATCAAAAGTAAGGTTCAACTCTGTTTGTTGAATGCACAGAACAGAAAGAATTTTCACAGAATGCTACTGTGTAGTTTATATTTGAATATATTCCTTTTTCCACTATTACCCTCTTAGTGCTCCGAATGTCCACTTGCATTTTCTACAGAAAGACTGTTCAGAACTGCGCAATCAAAAGTATGGTTTAACTCTGTTAGCTTAATGAACATATCAGTAATAAGTTTCACACAATGCTTCTGTGTAGTTTTTATTTGAAGATATTATTTTTCCCAATATAGGCCTCTTAGCGCTCAGAATGTCCAATTGCAGTTTCTACAGAAAGAGTGTTTCAGAAAGGCTCAATCAAATGTAAGGTTCAACTCTGTTAGTTGAATGCACAGAACAGAAAGAAGTTTCATACAATGCTTCTGTGTAGTTTATATTTGAACATATTGTTTTTTCCACTATTACCCACTTAGCGTTACGAATGTCCAGTTGCATTTTCTACAGACAGAGTGTTTCAAAACTCCTCAATCAAAAGTATGGTTTAACTCTGTTAGCTGAATGCTCAGATCAGAAAGAAGTTTCACAGAATGCTTCTGTGTAGTTTCATATTTGAATATATTCCTTTTTCCACTACTACGCTCTTAGCGCTCCAAATGTCCAGTTGCATTTTCTACAGAAAGAGTGTTCAGATCTGCTCAATCAAAAGTATGGTTTAACTCTGTTAGCTGAATGCACAGATCAGAAAGAAGTTTCACCGAATGATTCTGTGTAGTTTATATTTGAAGACATTCCTTTTTCCACTATTACCCTCTTAGCGCTCCGAATCTCCACTTGCATTTTCTACAAAAAGAGTGTTTCATAACTGCTCAATCAAAAATATGTTTTATCTCTGTTAACTGAATTTACAGATCAGAAATAAGTTTCACAGAATGCATCTGTGTAGTTTTTATTTGAAGATATTCTTTTTCCCAATGTAGGACTCTTAGCGCTTAGCATGTCCAATTGCAGTTTCTACAGAAGGAGTGTTTCAGAATGGCTCAATCAAAAGTAAGGTTCAACTCTGTTAGTTGAATGCACAGAACAGAAAGAATTTTCACAGAATGCTACTGTGTAGTTTATATTTGTATATATTCCTTTTTCCACTATTACCCTCTTAGCGCTCCGAATGTCCACTTGCATTTTCTACAGAAAGAGTGTTCAGAACTGCGCAATCAAAAGTATGGTTTAACTCTGTTAGCTTAATGAACATATCAGAAATAAGTTTCACACAATGCTTCTGTGTAGTTTTTATTTGAAGATATTATTTTTCCCAATAGAGGCCTCTTAGCGCTCAGAATGTCCAATTGCAGTTTCTACAGAAAGAGTGTTTCAGAAAGGCTCAATCAAAAGTAAGGTTCAACTCTGTTAGTTGAATGCACAGAACAGAAAGAAGTTTCATACAATGCTTCTGTGTAGTTTATATTTGAACATATTCTTTTTTCCACTATTACCCACTTAGCGCTACGAATGTCCAGTTGCATTTTCTACAGACAGAGTGTTTCAAAACTGCTCAATCAAAACTATGGTTTAACTCGGTTAGCTGAATGCTCAGATCAGAAAGAAGTTTCACAGAATGCTTCTGTGTAGTTTATATTTGAATATATTCCTTTTTCCACTACTACTCTCTTAGCGCTCCAAATGTCCAGTTGCATTTTCTACAGAAAGAGTGTTCAGATCTGCTCAATCAAAAGTATGGTTTAACTCTGTTAGCTGAATGCACAGATCAGAAAGAAGTTTCACAGAATGATTCTGTGTAGTTTATATTTGGAGACATTCCTTTTTCCACTATTACCCTCTTAGCGCTCCGAATCTCCACTTGCATTTTCTGCAGAAAGCGTGTTTCAGAAGGGCTCAATCAAAACTAAGGTTCAACTCTTTTAGTTGAACAAACAGAACAGAAAGAAGTTTCACACAATTCTTCTGTGTAGTTTTTATTTGTAGACATTCTTTTTCCCAATATATGCCTCTTAGCGATCAGAATGTCCAATTGCAGTTTCTACAGAAAGAGTGTTTCAGAACGGCTCAATCAAAAGTAAGGTTCAACTCTGTTAGTTGAATGCACAGAACAGAAAGAAGTTTCATACAATGCTTCTGTGTAGTTTATATTTGAACATATTCTTTTTTCCACTATTACCCACTTAGCGCTACGAATGTCCAGTTGCATTTTCTACAGACAGAGTGTTTCAAAACTGCTCAATCAAAAGTATGGTTTAACTCTGTTAGCTGAATGCTCAGATCAGAAAGAAGTTTCACAGAATGCTTCTGTGTAGTTTATATTTGAATATATTCCTTTTTCCACTACTACGCTCTTAGCGCTCCACATGTCCAGTTGCATTTTCTACAGAAAGAGTGTTCAGATCTGCTCAACCAAAAGTATGGTTTAACTCTGTTAGCTGAATGCACAGATCAGAAAGAAGTTTCACCGAATGATTCTGTGTAGTTTATATTTGAAGAAATTCCTTTTTCCACTATTACCCTCTTAGCGCTCCGAATCTCCACTTGCATTTTCTACAAAAAGAGTGTTTCATAACTGCTCAATCAAAAATATGTTTTATCTCTGTTAACTGAATTTACAGATCAGAAATAAGTTTCACAGAATGCATCTGTGTAGTTTTTATTTGAAGATATTCTTTTTCCCAATGTAGGCCTCTTAGCGCTTAGCATGTCCAATTGCAGTTTGTACAGAAAGTGTGTTTCAGAACGGCTCAATCAAAAGTAAGGTTCAACTCTGTTAGTTGAATGCACAGAACAGAAAGAATTTTCACAGAATGCATCTGTGTAGTTTATATTTGAATATATTCCTTTTTCCACTATTACCCTCTTAGCGCTCCGAATGTCCACTTGCATTTTCTACAGAAAGAGTGTTCAGAACTGCGCAATCAAAAGTATGGTTTAACTCTGTTAGCTTAATGAACATATCAGAAATAAGTTTCACACAATGCTTCTGTGTAGTTTTTATTTGAAGATATTATTTTTCCCAATAGAGGCCTCTTAGCGCTCAGAATGTCCAATTGCAGTTTCTACAGAAAGAGTGTTTCAGAAAGGCTCAATCAAAAGTAAGGTTCAACTCTGTTAGTTGAATGCACAGAACAGAAAGAAGTTTCATACAATGCTTCTGTGTAGTTTATATTTGAACATATTCTTTTTTCCACTATTACCCACTTAGCGCTACGAATGTCCAGTTGCATTTTCTACAGACAGAGTGTTTCAAAACTGCTCAATCAAACGTATGGTTTAACTCTGTTAGCTGAATGCTCAGATCAGAAAGAAGTTTCACAGAATGCTTCTGTGTAGTTTATATTTGAGTATATTCCTTTTTCCACTACTACTCTCTTAGCGCTCCAAATGTCCAGTTGCATTTTCTACAGAAAGAGTGTTCAGATCTGCTCAATCAAAAGTATGGTTTAACTCTGTTAGCTGAATGCACAGATCAGAAAGAAGTTTCACAGAATGATTCTGTGTAGTTTATATTTGGAGACATTCCTTTTTCCACTATTTCCCTCTTAGCGCTCCGAAACTCCACTTGCATTTTCTACAGAAAGAGTGTTTCAGAACGGTTCAATCAAAACTAAGGTTCAACTCCTTTAGTTGAACAAACAGAACAGAAAGAAGTTTCACACAATTCTTCTGTGTAGTTTTTATTTGTAGACATTCTTTTTCCCAATATAGGCCCCTTAGCGCTCAGAATGTCCATTTGCATTTTCTACAGAAAGAGTGTTTCAGAACGGCCCAATCAAAAGTAAGGTTCAACTCTGTTAGTTGAATGCACAGAACAGAAAGAAGTTTCATACAATGCTTCTGTGTAGTTTATATTTGAACATATTCTTTTTTCCACTATTACCCACTTAGTGCTACGAATGTCCAGTTGCATTTTCTACAGACAGAGTGTTTCAAAACTGCTCAATCAAAAGTATGGTTTAACCCTGTTAGCTGAATGCTCAGATCAGAAAGAAGTTTCACAGAATGCTTCTGTGTAGTTTATATTTGAATATATTCCTTTTTCCACTACTACGCTCTGAGCGCTCCAAATGTCCAGTTGCATTTTCTACAGAAAGAGTGTTCAGATCTGCTCAATCAAAAGTATGGTTTAACTCTGTTAGCTGAATGCACAGATCAGAAAGAAGTTTCACCGAATGATTCTGTGCAGTTTATATTTGAATACATTCCTTTTTCCACTATTACCCTCTTAGCGCTCCGAATCTCCACTTGCATTTTCTACAAAAAGAGTGTTTCATAACTGCTCAATAAAAAATATGTTTTATCTCTGTTAACTGAATTTACAGATCAGAAATAAGTTTCACAGAATGCATCTGTGTAGTTTTTATTTGAAGATATTCTTTTTCCCAATATAGGCCTCTTAGCCCTTAGCATGTCCAATTGCAGTTTCTACAGAAAGAGTGTTTCAGAACGGCTCAATCAAAAGTAAGGTTCAACTCTGTTAGTTGAATGCGCAGAACAGAAAGAATTTTCACAGAGTGCTACTGTGTAGTTTATATTTGAATATATTCCTTTTTCCACTATTACCCTCTTAGCGCTCCGAATGTCCACTTGCATTTTCTACAGAAAGAGTGTTCAGAACTGCGCAATCAAAAGTATGGTTTAACTCTGTTAGCTTAATGAACATATCAGAAATAAGTTTCACACAATGCTTCTGTGTAGTTTTTATTTGAAGATATTATTTTTCCCAATATAGGCCTCTTAGCGCTCAGAATGTCCAATTGCAGTTTCTACAGAAAGAGTGTTTCAGAAAGGCTCAATCAAAAGTAAGGTTCAACTCTGTTAGTTGAATGCACAGAACAGAAAGAAGTTTCATACAATGCTTCTGTGTAGTTTCTATTTGAACATATTCTTTTTTCCACTATTACCCACTTAGCGCTACGAATGTCCAGTTGCATTTTCTACAGACAGAGGGTTTCAAAACTGCTCAATCAAAAGTATGGTTTAACTCTGTTAGCTGAATGCTCAGATCAGAAAGAAGTTTCACAGAATGCTTCTGTGTAGTTTATATTTGAATATATTCCTTTTTCCACTACTACTCTCTTAGCGCTCCAAATGTCCAGTTGCATTTTCTACAGAAAGAGTGTTCAGATCTGCTCAATCAAAAGTATGGTTTAACCCTGTTAGCTGAATGCACAGATCAGAAAGAAGTTTCACAGAATGATTCTGTGTAGTTTATATTTGGAGACATTCCTTTTTCCACTATTACCCACTTAGCGCTCCGAATCTCCACTTGCATTTTCTACAGAAAGAGTGTTTCAGAACGGCTCAATCGAAACTAAGGTCTAACTCTTTTAGTTGAACAAACAGAACAGAAAGAAGTTTCACACAATTCTTCTGTGTAGTTTTTATTTGTAGACATTCTTTTTCCCAATATAGGCCTCTTAGCGCTCAGAATGTCCAATTGCAGTTTCTACAGAAAGAGTGTTTCAGTACGGCTCAATCAAAAGTAAGGTTCAACTCTGTTAGTTGAATGCACAGAACAGAAAGAAGTTTCATACAATGCTTCTGTGTAGTTTATATTTGAACATATTCTTTTTTCCACTATTACCCACTTAGCGCTACGAATGTCCAGTTGCATTTTCTACAGACAGAGTGTTTCAAAACTGCTCAATCAAAAGTATGGTTTAACTCTGTTAGCTGAATGCTCAGATCAGAAGGAAGTTTCACAGAATGCTTCTGTGTAATTTATATTTGAATATATTCCTTTTTCAACTACTACGCTCTTAGCGCTCCAAATGTCCAGTTGCATTTTCTACAGAAAGAGTGTTCAGATCTGCTCAATCAAAAGTATGGTTTAACTCTGTTAGCTGAATGCACAGATCAGAAAGAAGTTTCACCGAATGATTCTGTGTAGTTTATATTTGAAGACATTCCTTTTTCCACTATTACCCTCTTAGCGCTCTGAATCTCCTCTTGCATTTTCTACAAAAAGAGTGTTTCATAACTGCTCAATCAAAAATATGTTTTATCTCTGTTAACTGAATTTACAGATCAGAAATAAGTTTCACAGAATGCATCTGTGTAGTTTTTATTTGAAGATATTCTTTTTCCCAATGTAGGCCTCTTAGCGCTTAGCATGTCCAATTGCAGTTTCTACAAAAAGAGTGTTTCAGAACGGCTCAATCAAAAGTAAGGTTCAACTCTGTTAGTTGAATGCACAGAACAGAAAGAATTTTCACAGAATGCTACTGTGTAGTTTATATTTGAATATATTCCTTTTTCCACTATTACCCTCTTAGCGCTCCGAATCTCCACTTGCATTTTCTACAGAAAGAGTGTTCAGAACTGCGCAATCAAAAGTATGGTTTAACTCTGTTAGCTTAATGAACATATCAGAAATAAGTTTCACACAATGCTTCTGTGTAGTTTTTATTTGAAGCTATTATTTTTCCCAATATAGGCCTCTTAGCGCTCAGAATGTCCAATTGCAGATTCTACAGAAAGAGTGTTTCAGAAAGGCTCAATCAAAAGTAAGGTTCAACTCTATTAGTTGAATGCACAGAACAGAAAGAAGTTTCATACAATGCTTCTGT
This sequence comes from Symphalangus syndactylus, assembly GCF_028878055.3. Taxonomy (NCBI): domain Eukaryota; kingdom Metazoa; phylum Chordata; class Mammalia; order Primates; family Hylobatidae; genus Symphalangus; species Symphalangus syndactylus. The sequence goes on along the minus strand of NC_072423.2, from coordinate 167,130,704 downwards.
GTAGTTTATATTTGAACATATTCTTTTTTCCACTATTACCCACTTAGCGCTACGAATGTCCAGTTGCATTTTCTACAGACAGAGTGTTTCAAAACTGCTAAATCAAAAGTATGGTTTAACTCTGTTAGCTGAATGCTCAGATCAGAAAGTAGTTTCACAGAATGCTTCTGTGTAGTTTATATTTGAATATATTCCTTTTTCCACTACTACTCTCTTAGCGCTCCAAATGTCCAGTTGCATTTTCTACAGAAAGAGTGTTCAGATCTGCTCAATCAAAAGTATGGTTTAACTCTGTTAGCTGAATGCACAGATCAGAAAGAAGTTTCACCGAATGTTTCTGTGTAGTTTATATTTGAAGACATTCCTTTTTCCACTATTACCCTCTTAGCGCTCCGAATCTCCACTTGCATTTTCTACAAAAAGATAGTTTCATAACTGCTCAATCAAAAATATGTTTTATCTCTGTTAACTGAATTTACAGATCAGAAATAAGTTTCACAGAATGCATCTGTGTAGTTTTTATTTGAAGATATTCTTTTTCCCAATGTAGGACTCTTAGCGCTTAGCATGTCCAATTGCAGTTTCTACAGAAGGAGTGTTTCAGAATGGCTCAATCTAAAGTAAGGTTCAACTCTGTTAGTTGAATGCACAGAACAGAAAGAATTTTCACAGAATGCTACTGTGTAGTTTATATTTGAATATATTCCTTTTTCCACTATTACCCTCTTAGCGCTCCGAATGTCCACTTGCATTTTCTACAGAAAGAGTGTTCAGAACTGCGCAATCAAAAGTATGGTTTAACTCTGTTAGCTTAATGAACATATCAGAAATAAGTTTCACACAATGCTTCTGTGTAGTTTTTATTTGAAGATATTATTTTTCCCAATAGAGGCCTCTTAGCGCTCAGAATGTCCAATTGCAGTTTGTACAGAAAGAGTGTTTCAGAAAGGCTCAATCAAAAGTAAGGTTCAACTCTGTTAGTTGAATGCACAGAACAGAAAGAAGTTTCATACAATGCTTCTGTGTAGTTTCTATTTGAACATATTCTTTTTTCCACTATTACCCACTTAGCGCTACGAATGTCCAGTTGCATTTTCTACAGACAGTGTGTTTCAAAACTGCTCAATCAAAAGTATGGTTTAACTCTGTTAGCTGAATGCTCAGATCAGAAAGAAGTTTCACAGAATGCTTCTGTATAGTTTATATTTGAATATATTCCTTTTTCCACTACTACTCTCTTAGCGCTCCAAATGTCCAGTTGCATTTTCTACAGAAAGAGTGTTCAGATCTGCTCAATCAAAAGTATGGTTTAACCCTGTTAGCTGAATGCACAGATCAGAAAGAAGTTTCACAGAATGATTCTGTGTAGTTTATATTTGGAGACATTCCTTTTTCCACTATTACCCTCTTAGCGCTCCGAATCTCCACTTGCATTTTCTACAGAAAGAGTGTTTCAGAACGGCTCAATCGAAACTAAGGTCCAACTCTTTTAGTTGAACAAACAGAACAGAAAGAAGTTTCACACAATTCTTCTGTGTAGTTTTTATTTGTAGACATTCTTTTTCCCAATATAGGCCTCTTAGCGCTCAGAATGTCCAATTGCAGTTTCTACAGAAAGAGTGTTTCAGAAAGGGTCAATCAAAAGTAAGGTTCAACTCTGTTAGTTGAATGCACAGAACAGAAAGAAGTTTCATACAATGCTTCTGTGTAGTTTATATTTGAACATATACTTTTTTCCACTATTACCCACTTAGCGCTACGAATGTCCAGTTGCATTTTCTACAGACAGAGTGTTTCAAAACTGCTCAATCAAAAGTATGGTTTAACTCTGTTAGCTGAATGCTCAGATCAGAAAGAAGTTTCACAGAATGCTTCTGTGTAGTTTATATATGAATATATTCCTTTTTCCACTACTACGCTCTTAGCGCTCCACATGTCCAGTTGCATTTTCTACAGAAAGAGTGTTCAGAACTGCTCAATCAAAAGTATGGTTTAACTCTGTTAGCTGAATGCACAGATCAGAAAGAAGTTTCACCGAATGATTCTGTGTAGTTTATATTTGAAGACATTCCTTTTTCCACTATTACCCTCTTAGCGCTCCGAATCTCCACTTGCATTTTCTACAAAAAGAGTGTTTCATATCTGCTCAATCAAAAATATGTTTTATCTCTGTTAACTGAATTTACAGATCAGAAATAAGTTTCACAGAATGCATCTGTGTAGTTTTTATTTGAAGATATTCTTTTTCCCAATGTAGGCCTCTTAGCGCTTAGCATGTCCAATTGCAGTTTGTACAGAAAGTGTGTTTCAGAACGGCTCAATCAAAAGTAAGGTTCAACTCTGTTAGTTGAATGCACAGAACAGAAAGAATTTTCACAGAATGCTACTGTGTAGTTTATATTTGAATATATTCCTTTTTCCACTATTACCCTCTTAGCGCTCCGAATGTCCACTTGCATTTTCTACAGAAAGAGTGTTCAGAACTGCGCAATCAAAAGTATGGTTTAACTCTGTTAGCTTAATGAACATATCAGAAATAAGTTTCACACAATGCTTCTGTGTAGTTTTTATTTGAAGATATTATTTTTCCCAATAGAGGCCTCTTAGCGCTCAGAATGTCCAATTGCAGTTTCTACAGAAAGAGTGTTTCAGAAAGGCTCAATCAAAAGTAAGGTTCAACTCTGTTAGTTGAATGCACAGAACAGAAAGGAGTTTCATACAATGCTTCTGTGTAGTTTATATTTGAACATATTCTTTTTTCCACTATTACCCACTTAGCGCTACGAATGTCCAGTTGCATTTTCTACAGACAGAGTGTTTCAAAACTGCTCAATCAAAAGTATGGTTTAACTCTGTTAGCTGAATGCTCAGATCAGAAAGAAGTTTCACAGAATGCTTCTGTGTAGTTTATATTTGAGTATATTCCTTTTTCCACTACTACTCTCTTAGCGCTCCAAATGTCCAGTTGCATTTTCTACAGAAAGAGTGTTCAGATCTGCTCAATCAAAAGTATGGTTTAACTCTGTTAGCTGAATGCACAGATCAGAAAGAAGTTTCACAGAATGATTCTGTGTAGTTTATATTTGGAGACATTCCTTTTTCCACTATTTCCCTCTTAGCGCTCCGAAACTCCACTTGCATTTTCTACAGAAAGAGTGTTTCAGAACGGCTCAATCAAAACTAGGGTTCAACTCCTTTAGTTGAACAAACAGAACAGAAAGAAGTTTCACACAATTCTTCTGTGTAGTTTTTATTTGTAGACATTCTTTTTCCCAATATAGGCCTCTTAGCGCTCAGAATGTCCATTTGCATTTTCTACAGAAAGAGTGTTTCAGAACGGCCCAATCAAAAGTAAGGTTCAACTCTGTTAGTTGAATGCACAGAACAGAAAGAAGTTTCATACAATGCTTCTGTGTAGTTTATATTTGAACATATTCTTTTTTCCACTATTACCCACATAGTGCTACGAATGTCCAGTTGCATTTTCTACAGACAGAGTGTTTCAAAACTGCTCAATCAAAAGTATGGTTTAACCCTGTTAGCTGAATGCTCAGATCAGAAAGAAGTTTCACAGAATGCTTCTGTGTAGTTTATATTTGAATATATTCCTTTTTCCACTACTACGCTCTGAGCGCTCCAAATGTCCAGTTGCATTTTCTACAGAAAGAGTGTTCAGATCTGCTCAATCAAAAGTATGGTTTAACTCTGTTAGCTGAATGCACAGATCAGAAAGAAGTTTCACCGAATGATTCTGTGCAGTTTATATTTGAATACATTCCTTTTTCCACTATTACCCTCTTAGCGCTCCGAATCTCCACTTGCATTTTCTACAAAAAGAGTGTTTCATAACTGCTCAATAAAAAATATGTTTTATCTCTGTTAACTGAATTTACAGATCAGAAATAAGTTTCACAGAATGCATCTGTGTAGTTTTTATTTGAAGATATTCTTTTTCCCAATATAGGCCTCTTAGCCCTTAGCATGTCCAATTGCAGTTTCTACAGAAAGAGTGTTTCAGAACGGCTCAATCAAAAGTAAGGTTCAACTCTGTTAGTTGAATGCGCAGAACAGAAAGAATTTTCACAGAGTGCTACTGTGTAGTTTATATTTGAATATATTCCTTTTTCCACTATTACCCTCTTAGCGCTCCGAATGTCCACTTGCATTTTCTACAGAAAGGGTGTTCAGAACTGCGCAATCAAAAGTATGGTTTAACTCTGTTAGCTTAATGAACATATCAGTAATAAGTTTCACACAATGCTTCTGTGTAGTTTTTATTGGAAGATATTATTTTTCCCAATATAGGCCTCTTAGCGCTCAGAATGTCCAATTGCAGTTTCTACAGAAAGAGTGTTTCAGAAAGGCTCAATCAAATGTAAGGTTCAACTCTGTTAGTTGAATGCACAGAACAGAAAGAAGTTTCATACAATGCTTCTGTGTAGTTTATATTTGAACATATTGTTTTTTCCACTATTACCCACTTAGCGCTACGAATGTCCAGTTGCATTTTCTACAGACAGAGTGTTTCAAAACTGCTAAATCAAAAGTATGGTTTAACTCTGTTAGCTGAATGCTCAGATCAGAAAGAAGTTTCACAGAATGCTTCTGTGTAGTTTATATTTGAATATATTCCTTTTTCCACTACTACTCTCTTAGCGCTCCAAATGTCCAGTTGCATTTTCTACAGAAAGAGTGTTCAGATCTGCTCAATCAAAAGTATGGTTTAACTCTGTTAGCTGAATGCACAGATCAGAAAGAAGTTTCACCGAATGTTTCTGTGTAGTTTATATTTGAAGACATTCCTTTTTCCACTATTACCCTCTTAGCGCTCCGAATCTCCACTTGCATTTTCTACAAAAAGAGTGTTTCATAACTGCTCAATCAAAAATATGTTTTATCTCTGTTAACTGAATTTACAGATCAGAAATAAGTTTCACAGAATGCATCTGTGTAGTTTTTATTTGAAGATATTCTTTTTCCCAATGTAGGACTCTTAGCGCTTAGCATGTCCAATTGCAGTTTCTACAGAAGGAGTGTTTCAGAATGGCTCAATCAAAAGTAAGGTTCAACTCTGTTAGTTGAATGCACAGAACAGAAAGAATTTTCACAGAATGCTACTGTGTAGTTTATATTTGAATATATTCCTTTTTCCACTATTACCCTCTTAGCGCTCCGAATGTCCACTTGCATTTTCTACAGAAAGAGTGTTCAGAACTGCGCAATCAAAAGTATGGTTTAACTCTGTTAGCTTAATGAACATATCAGAAATAAGTTTCACACAATGCTTCTGTGTAGTTTTTATTTGAAGATATTATTTTTCCCAATATAGGCCTCTTAGCGCTCAGAATGTCCAATTGCAGTTTCTACAGAAAGAGTGTTTCAGAAAGGCTCAATCAAAAGTAAGGTTCAACTCTGTTAGTTGAATGCACAGAACAGAAAGAAGTTTCATACAATGCTTCTGTGTAGTTTCTATTTGAACATATTCTTTTTTCCACTATTACCCACTTAGCGCTACGAATGTCCAGTTGCATTTTCTACAGACAGAGTGTTTCAAAACTGCTCAATCAAAAGTATGGTTTAACTCTGTTAGCTGAATGCTCAGATCAGAAAGAAGTTTCACAGAATGCTTCTGTGTAGTTTATATTTGAATATATTCCTTTTTCCACTACTACTCTCTTAGCGCTCCAAATGTCCAGTTGCATTTTCTACAGAAAGAGTGTTCAGATCTGCTCAATCAAAAGTATGGTTTAACCCTGTTAGCTGAATGCACAGATCAGAAAGAAGTTTCACAGAATGATTCTGTGTAGTTTATATTTGGAGACATTCCTTTTTCCACTATTACCCTCTTAGCGCTCCGAATCTCCACTTGCATTTTCTACATAAAGAGTGTTTCAGAACGGCTCAATCGAAACTAAGGTCCAAATCTTTTAGTTGAACAAACAGAACAGAAAGTAGTTTCACACAATTCTTCTGTGTAGTTTTTATTTGTAGACATTCTTTTTCCCAATATAGGCCTCTTAGCGCTCAGAATGTCCAATTGCAGTTTCTACAGAAAGAGTGTTTCAGTACGGCTCAATCAAAAGTAAGGTTCAACTCTGTTAGTTGAATGCACAGAACAGAAAGAAGTTTCATACAATGCTTCTGTGTAGTTTATATTTGAACATATTCTTTTTTCCACTATTACCCACTTAGCTCTACGAATGTCCAGTTGCATTTTCTACAGACAGAGTGTTTCAAAACTGCTCAATCAAAAGTATGGTTTAACTCTGTTAGCTGAATGCTCAGATCAGAAAGAAGTTTCACAGAATGCTTCTGTGTAGTTTATATTTGAATATATTCCTTTTTCAACTACTACGCTCTTAGCGCTCCAAATGTCCAGTTGCATTTTCTACAGAAAGAGTGTTCAGATCTGCTCAATCAAAAGTATGGTTTAACTCTGTTAGCTGAATGCACAGATCAGAAAGAAGTTTCACCGAATGATTCTGTGTAGTTTATATTTGAAGACATTCCTTTTTCCACTATTACCCTCTTAGCGCTCTGAATCTCCTCTTGCATTTTCTACAAAAAGAGTGTTTCATAACTGCTCAATCAAAAATATGTTTTATCTCTGTTAACTGAATTTACAGATCAGAAATAAGTTTCACAGAATGCATCTGTGTAGTTTTTATTTGAAGATATTCTTTTTCCCAATGTAGGCCTCTTAGCGCTTAGCATGTCCAATTGCAGTTTCTACAAAAAGAGTGTTTCAGAACGGCTCAATCAAAAGTAAGGTTCAACTCTGTTAGTTGAATGCACAGAACAGAAAGAATTTTCACAGAATGCTACTGTGTAGTTTATATTTGAATATATTCCTTTTTCCACTATTACCCTCTTAGCGCTCCGAATCTCCACTTGCATTTTCTACAGAAAGAGTGTTCAGAACTGCGCAATCAAAAGTATGGTTTAACTCTGTTAGCTTAATGAACATATCAGAAATAAGTTTCACACAATGCTTCTGTGTAGTTTTTATTTGAAGCTATTATTTTTCCCAATATAGGCCTCTTAGCGCTCAGAATGTCCAATTGCAGATTCTACAGAAAGAGTGTTTCAGAAAGGCTCAATCAAAAGTAAGGTTCAACTCTATTAGTTGAATGCACAGAACAGAAAGAAGTTTCATACAATGCTTCTGTGTAGTTTATATTTGAACATATTCTTTTTTCCACTATTACCCACTTAGCGCTACGAATGTCCAGTTGCATTTTCTACAGACAGAGTGTTTCAAAACTGCTAAATCAAAAGTATGGTTTAACTCTGTTAGCTGAATGCTCAGATCAGAAAGTAGTTTCACAGAATGCTTCTGTGTAGTTTATATTTGAATATATTCCTTTTTCCACTACTACTCTCTTAGCGCTCCAAATGTCCAGTTGCATTTTCTACAGAAAGAGTGTTCAGATCTGCTCAATCAAAAGTATGGTTTAATTCTGTTAGCTGAATGCACAGATCAGAAAGAAGTTTCACCGAATGTTTCTGTGTAGTTTATATTTGAAGACATTCCTTTTTCCACTATTACCCTCTTAGCGCTCCGAATCTCGACTTGCATTTTCTACAAAAAGATTGTTTCATAACTGCTCAATCAAAAATATGTTTTATCTCTGTTAACTGAATTTACAGATCAGAAATAAGTTTCACAGAATGCATCTGTGTAGTTTTTATTTGAAGATATTCTTTTTCCCAATGTAGGACTCTTAGCGCTTAGCATGTCCAATTGCAGTTTCTACAGAAGGAGTGTTTCAGAATGGCTCAATCTAAAGTAAGGTTCAACTCTGTTAGTTGAATGCACAGAACAGAAAGAATTTTCACAGAATGCTACTGTGTAGTTTATATTTGAATATATTCCTTTTTCCACTATTACCCTCTTAGCGCTCCGAATGTCCACTTGCATTTTCTACAGAAAGAGTGTTCAGAACTGCGCAATCAAAAGTATGGTTTAACTCTGTTAGCTTAATGAACATATCAGAAATAAGTTTCACACAATGCTTCTGTGTAGTTTTTATTTGAAGATATTATTTTTCCCAATAGAGGCCTCTTAGCGCTCAGAATGTCCAATTGCAGTTTCTACAGAAAGAGTGTTTCAGAAAGGCTCAATCAAAAGTAAGGTTCAACTCTGTTAGTTGAATGCACAGAACAGAAAGAAGTTTCATACAATGCTTCTGTGTAGTTTCTATTTGAACATATTCTTTTTTCCACTATTACCCACTTAGCGCTACGAATGTCCAGTTGCATTTTCTACAGACAGTGTGTTTCAAAACTGCTCAATCAAAAGTATGGTTTAACTCTGTTAGCTGAATGCTCAGATCAGAAAGAAGTTTCACAGAATGCTTCTGTATAGTTTATATTTGAATATATTCCTTTTTCCACTACTACTCTCTTAGCGCTCCAAATGTCCAGTTGCATTTTCTACAGAAAGAGTGTTCAGATCTGCTCAATCAAAAGTATGGTTTAACCCTGTTAGCTGAATGCACAGATCAGAAAGAAGTTTCACAGAATGATTCTGTGTAGTTTATATTTGGAGACATTCCTTTTTCCACTATTACCCTCTTAGCGCTCCGAATCTCCACTTGCATTTTCTACAGAAAGAGTGTTTCAGAACGGCTCAATCGAAACTAAGGTCCAACTCTTTTAGTTGAACAAACAGAACAGAAAGAAGTTTCACACAATTCTTCTGTGTAGTTTTTATTTGTAGACATTCTTTTTCCCAATATAGGCCTCTTAGCGCTCAGAATGTCCAATTGCAGTTTCTACAGAAAGAGTGTTTCAGTACGGCTCAATCAAAAGTAAGGTTCAACTCTGTTAGTTGAATGCACAGAACAGAAAGAAGTTTCATACAATGCTTCTGTGTAGTTTATATTTGAACATATACTTTTTTCCACTATTACCCACTTAGCGCTACGAATGTCCAGTTGCATTTTCTACAGACAGAGTGTTTCAAAACTGCTCAATCAAAAGTATGGTTTAACTCTGTTAGCTGAATGCTCAGATCAGAAAGAAGTTTCACAGAATGCTTCTGTGTAGTTTATATATGAATATATTCCTTTTTCCACTACTACGCTCTTAGCGCTCCACATGTCCAGTTGCATTTTCTACAGAAAGAGTGTTCAGATCTGCTCAATCAAAAGTATGGTTTAACTCTGTTAGCTGAATGCACAGATCAGAAAGAAGTTTCACCGAATGATTCTGTGTAGTTTATATTTGAAGACATTCCTTTTTCCACTATTACCCTCTTAGCGCTCCGAATCTCCACTTGCATTTTCTACAAAAAGAGTGTTTCATATCTGCTCAATCAAAAATATGTTTTATCTCTGTTAACTGAATTTACAGATCAGAAATAAGTTTCACAGAATGCATCTGTGTAGTTTTTATTTGAAGATATTCTTTTTCCCAATGTAGGCCTCTTAGCGCTTAGCATGTCCAATTGCAGTTTGTACAGAAAGTGTGTTTCAGAACGGCTCAATCAAAAGTAAGGTTCAACTCTGTTAGTTGAATGCACAGAACAGAAAGAATTTTCACAGAATGCTACTGTGTAGTTTATATTTGAATATATTCCTTTTTCCACTATTACCCTCTTAGCGCTCCGAATGTCCACTTGCATTTTCTACAGAAAGAGTGTTCAGAACTGCGCAATCAAAAGTATGGTTTAACTCTGTTAGCTTAATGAACATATCAGAAATAAGTTTCACACAATGCTTCTGTGTAGTTTTTATTTGAAGATATTATTTTTCCCAATAGAGGCCTCTTAGCGCTCAGAATGTCCAATTGCAGTTTCTACAGAAAGAGTGTTTCAGAAAGGCTCAATCAAAAGTAAGGTTCAACTCTGTTAGTTGAATGCACAGAACAGAAAGAAGTTTCATACAATGCTTCTGTGTAGTTTATATTTGAACATATTCTTTTTTCCACTATTACCCACTTAGCGCTACGAATGTCCAGTTGCATTTTCTACAGACAGAGTGTTTCAAAACTGCTCAATCAAAAGTATGGTTTAACCCTGTTAGCTGAATGCTCAGATCAGAAAGAAGTTTCACAGAATGCTTCTGTGTAGTTTATATTTGAATATATTCCTTTTTCCACTACTACGCTCTGAGCGCTCCAAATGTCCAGTTGCATTTTCTACAGAAAGAGTGTTCAGATCTGCTCAATCAAAAGTATGGTTTAACTCTGTTAGCTGAATGCACAGATCAGAAAGAAGTTTCACCGAATGATTCTGTGCAGTTTATATTTGAATACATTCCTTTTTCCACTATTACCCTCTTAGCGCTCCGAATCTCCACTTGCATTTTCTACAAAAAGAGTGTTTCATAACTGCTCAATAAAAAATATGTTTTATCTCTGTTAACTGAATTTACAGATCAGAAATAAGTTTCACAGAATGCATCTGTGTAGTTTTTATTTGAAGATATTCTTTTTCCCAATATAGGCCTCTTAGCCCTTAGCATGTCCAATTGCAGTTTCTACAGAAAGAGTGTTTCAGAACGGCTCAATCAAAAGTAAGGTTCAACTCTGTTAGTTGAATGCGCAGAACAGAAAGAATTTTCACAGAGTGCTACTGTGTAGTTTATATTTGAATATATTCCTTTTTCCACTATTACCCTCTTAGCGCTCCGAATGTCCACTTGCATTTTCTACAGAAAGGGTGTTCAGAACTGCGCAATCAAAAGTATGGTTTAACTCTGTTAGCTTAATGAACATATCAGTAATAAGTTTCACACAATGCTTCTGTGTAGTTTTTATTGGAAGATATTATTTTTCCCAATATAGGCCTCTTAGCGCTCAGAATGTCCAATTGCAGTTTCTACAGAAAGAGTGTTTCAGAAAGGCTCAATCAAATGTAAGGTTCAACTCTGTTAGTTGAATGCACAGAACAGAAAGAAGTTTCATACAATGCTTCTGTGTAGTTTATATTTGAACATATTGTTTTTTCCACTATTACCCACTTAGCTCTACGAATGTCCAGTTGCATTTTCTACAGACAGAGTGTTTCAAAACTGCTAAATCAAAAGTATGGTTTAACTCTGTTAGCTGAATGCTCAGATCAGAAAGAAGTTTCACAGAATGCTTCTGTGTAGTTTATATTTGAATATATTCCTTTTTCCACTACTACTCTCTTAGCGCTCCAAATGTCCAGTTGCATTTTCTACAGAAAGAGTGTTCAGATCTGCTCAATCAAAAGTATGGTTTAACTCTGTTAGCTGAATGCACAGATCAGAAAGAAGTTTCACCGAATGTTTCTGTGTAGTTTATATTTGAAGACATTCCTTTTTCCACTATTACCCTCTTAGCGCTCCGAATCTCCACTTGCATTTTCTACAAAAAGAGTGTTTCATAACTGCTCAATCAAAAATATGTTTTATCTCTGTTAACTGAATTTACAGATCAGAAATAAGTTTCACAGAATGCATCTGTGTAGTTTTTATTTGAAGATATTCTTTTTCCCAATGTAGGACTCTTAGCGCTTAGCATGTCCAATTGCAGTTTCTACAGAAGGAGTGTTTCAGAATGGCTCAATCAAAAGTAAGGTTCAACTCTGTTAGTTGAATGCACAGAACAGAAAGAATTTTCACAGAATGCTACTGTGTAGTTTATATTTGAATATATTCCTTTTTCCACTATTACCCTCTTAGCGCTCCGAATGTCCACTTGCATTTTCTACAGAAAGAGTGTTCAGAACTGCGCAATCAAAAGTATGGTTTAACTCTGTTAGCTTAATGAACATATCAGAAATAAGTTTCACACAATGCTTCTGTGTAGTTTTTATTTGAAGATATTATTTTTCCCAATATAGGCCTCTTAGCGCTCAGAATGTCCAATTGCAGTTTCTACAGAAAGAGTGTTTCAGAAAGGCTCAATCAAAAGTAAGGTTCAACTCTGTTAGTTGAATGCACAGAACAGAAAGAAGTTTCATACAATGCTTCTGTGTAGTTTCTATTTGAACATATTCTTTTTTCCACTATTACCCACTTAGCGCTACGAATGTCCAGTTGCATTTTCTACAGACAGAGTGTTTCAAAACTGCTCAATCAAAAGTATGGTTTAACTCTGTTAGCTGAATGCTCAGATCAGAAAGAAGTTTCACAGAATGCTTCTGTGTAGTTTATATTTGAATATATTCCTTTTTCCACTACTACTCTCTTAGCGCTCCAAATGTCCAGTTGCATTTTCTACAGAAAGAGTGTTCAGATCTGCTCAATCAAAAGTATGGTTTAACCCTGTTAGCTGAATGCACAGATCAGAAAGAAGTTTCACAGAATGATTCTGTGTAGTTTATATTTGGAGACATTCCTTTTTCCACTATTACCCTCTTAGCGCTCCGAATCTCCACTTGCATTTTCTACAGAAAGAGTGTTTCAGAACGGCTCAATCGAAACTAAGGTCCAAATCTTTTAGTTGAACAAACAGAACAGAAAGTAGTTTCACACAATTCTTCTGTGTAGTTTTTATTTGTAGACATTCTTTTTCCCAATATAGGCCTCTTAGCGCTCAGAATGTCCAATTGCAGTTTCTACAGAAAGAGTGTTTCAGTACGGCTCAATCAAAAGTAAGGTTCAACTCTGTTAGTTGAATGCACAGAACAGAAAGAAGTTTCATACAATGCTTCTGTGTAGTTTATATTTGAACATATTCTTTTTTCCACTATTACCCACTTAGCTCTACGAATGTCCAGTTGCATTTTCTACAGACAGAGTGTTTCAAAACTGCTCAATCAAAAGTATGGTTTAACTCTGTTAGCTGAATGCTCAGATCAGAAAGAAGTTTCACAGAATGCTTCTGTGTAGTTTATATTTGAATATATTCTTTTTTCAACTACTACGCTCTTAGCGCTCCAAATGTCCAGTTGCATTTTCTACAGAAAGAGTGTTCAGATCTGCTCAATCAAAAGTATGGTTTAACTCTGTTAGCTGAATGCACAGATCAGAAAGAAGTTTCACCGAATGATTCTGTGTAGTTTATATTTGAAGACATTCCTTTTTCCACTATTACCCTCTTAGCGCTCCGAATCTCCTCTTGCATTTTCTACAAAAAGAGTGTTTCATAACTGCTCAATCAAAAATATGTTTTATCTCTGTTAACTGAATTTACAGATCAGAAATAAGTTTCACAGAATGCATCTGTGTAGTTTTTATTTGAAGATATTCTTTTTCCCAATGTAGGCCTCTTAGCGCTTAGCATGTCCAATTGCAGTTTCTACAAAAAGAGTGTTTCAGAACGGCTGAATCAAAAGTAAGGTTCAACTCTGGTAGTTGAATGCACACAACAGAAAGAATTTTCACAGAATGCTACTGTGTAGTTTATATTTGAATATATTCCTTTTTCCACTATTACCCTCTTAGCGCTCCGAATCTCCACTTGCATTTTCTACAGAAAGAGTGTTCAGAACTGCGCAATCAAAAGTATGGTTTAACTCTGTTAGCTTAATGAACATATCAGAAATAAGTTTCACACAATGCTTCTGTGTAGTTTTTATTTGAAGATATTATTTTTCCCAATATAGGCCTCTTAGCGCTCAGAATGTCCAATTGCAGATTCTACAGAAAGAGTGTTTCAGAAAGGCTCAATCAAAAGTAAGGTTCAACTCTGTTAGTTGAATGCACAGAACAGAAAGAAGTTTCATACAATGCTTCTGTGTAGTTTCTATTTGAACATATTCTTTTTTCCACTATTACCCACTTAGCGCTACGAATGTCCAGTTGCATTTTCTACAGACAGTGTGTTTCAAAACTGCTCAATCAAAAGTATGGTTTAACTCTGTTAGCTGAATGCTCAGATCAGAAAGAAGTTTCACAGAATGCTTCTGTGTAGTTTATATTTGAATATATTCCTTTTTCCACTACTACTCTCTTAGCGCTCCAAATGTCCAGTTGCATTTTCTACAGAAAGAGTGTTCAGATCTGCTCAATCAAAAGTATGGTTTAACCCTGTTAGCTGAATGCACAGATCAGAAAGAAGTTTCACAGAATGATTCTGTGTAGTTTATATTTGGAGACATTCCTTTTTCCACTATTACCCTCTTAGCGCTCCGAATCTCCACTTGCATTTTCTACAGAAAGAGTGTTTCAGAACGGCTCAATCGAAACTAAGGTCCAACTCTTTTAGTTGAACAAACAGAACAGAAAGGAGTTTCACACAATTCTTCTGTGTAGTTTTTATTTGTAGACATTCTTTTTCCCAATATAGGCCTCTTAGCGCTCAGAATGTCCAATTCCAGTTTCTACAGAAAGAGTGTTTCAGTACGGCTCAATCAAAAGTAAGGTTCAACTCTGTTAGTTGAATGCACAGAACAGAAAGAATTTTCACAGAATGCTACTGTGTAGTTTATATTTGAAGACATTCCTTTTTCCACTATTACCCACTTAGCGCTCCGAATCTCCACTTGCATTTTCTACAAAAAGAGTGTTTAATAACTGCTCAATCAAAAATATGTTTTATCTCTGTTAACTGAATTTACAGATCAGAAATAAGTTTCACAGAATGCATCTGTGTAGTTTTTATTTGAAGATATTCTTTTTCCCAAAGTAGTCCTCTTAGCGCTTAGCATGTCCAATTGCAGTTTCTACAGAAAGAGTGTTTCAGAACGGCTCAATCAAAACTAAGGTTCAACTCTTTTAGTTGAACAAACACAACAGAAAGAAGTTTCACACAATTCTTCTGTGTAGTTTTTATTTGTAGACATTCTTTTTCCCAATATAGGCCTCCTAGCGCTCAGAAAGTCCAATTGCAGTTTCTACAGAAAGAGTGTTTCAGAAAGGCTCAATCAAAAGTAAGGTTCAACTCTGTTAGTTGAATGCACAGAACAGAAAGAAGTTTCATACAATGCTTCTGTGTACTTTATATTTGAACATATTCTTTTTTCCACTATTACCCACTTAGCGCTACGAATGTGCAGTTGCATTTTCTACAGACAGAGTGTTTCAAAACTGCTCAATCAAAAGTATGGTTTAACTCTGTTAGCTGAATGCACAGATCAGAAAGAAGTTTCACCGAATGATTCTGTGTAGTTTATATTTGAAGGCATTCCTTTTTCCACTATTACCCTCTTAGCGCTCCGAATCTCCACTTGCATTTTCTACAAAAAGAGTGTTTCATAACTGCTCAATCAAAAATATGTTTTATCTCTGTTAACTGAATTTACAGATCAGAAATAAGTTTCACAGAATGCATCTGTGTAGTTTTTATTTGAAGATATTCTTTTTCTCAATGTAGGCCTCTTAGCGCTTAGCATGTCCAATTGCAGTTTCTACAGAAAGAGTGTTTCAGAACGGCTCAATCAAAAGTAAGGTTCAACTCTGTTAGTTGAATGCACAGAACAGAAAGAATTTTCACAGAATGCTACTGTGTAGTTTATATTTGAATATATTCCTTTTTCCACTATTACACTCTTAGCGCTCCGAATGTCCACTTGCATTTTCTACAGAAAGAGTGTTCAGAACTGCGCAATCAAAAGTATGGTTTAACTCTGTTAGCTTAATGAACATATCAGAAATAAGTTTCACACAATTCTTCTGTGTAGTTTTTATTTGAAGATATTATTTTTCCCAATATAGGCCTCTTAGCGCTCAGAATGTCCAATTGCAGTTTCTACAGAAAGAGTGTTTCAGAAAGGCTCAATCAAAAGTAAGTTTCAACTCTGTTAGTTGAATGCACAGAACAGAAAGAAGTTTCATACAATGCTTCTGTGTAGTTTATATTTGAACATATTGTTTTTTCCACTATTACCCACTTAGCGCTACGAATGTCCAGTTGCATTTTCTACAGACAGAGTGTTTCAAAACTGCTCAATCAAAAGTATGGTTTAACTCTGTTAGCTGAATGCTCAGATCAGAAAGAAGTTTCACAGAATGCTTCTGTGTAGTTTATATTTGAATATATTCCTTTTTCCGCTACTACGCTCTTAGCGCTCCAAATGTCCAGTTGCATTTTCTACAGAAAGAGTGTTCAGATCTGCTCAATCAAAAGTATGGTTTAACTCTGTTAGCTGAATGCACAGATCAGAAAGTAGTTTCACCGAATGATTCTCTGTAGTTTATATTTGAAGACATTCCTTTTTCCACTATTACCCTCTTAGCGCTCCGAATCTCCACTTGCATTTTCTACAAGAAGAGTGTTTCATAACTGCTCAATCAAAAATATGTTTTATCTCTGTTAACTGAATTTACAGATCAGAAATAAGTTTCACAGAATGCATCTGTGTAGTTTTTATTTGAAGATATTCTTTTTCCCAATGTAGGCCTCTTAGCGCTTAGCATGTCCAATTGCAGTTTCTCCAGAAAGAGTGTTTCAGAACGGCTCAATCAAAAGTAAGGTTCAACTCTGTTAGTTGAATGCACAGAACAGAAAGAATTTTCACAGAATGCTACTGTGTAGTTTATATTTGAATATATTCCTTTTTCCACTATTACCCTCTTAGCGCTCCGAATGTCCACTTGCATTTTCTACAGAAAGAGTGTTCAGAACTGCGCAATCAAAAGTATTGTTTAACTCTGTTAGCTTAATGAACATAACAGAAATAAGTTTCACACAATGCTTCTGTGTAGTTTTTATTTGAAGATATTATTTTTCCCAATATAGGCCTCTTAGCGCTCAGAATGTCCAATTGCAGTTTCTACAGAAAGAGTGTTTCAGAAAGGCTCAATCAAAAGTAAGGTTCAACTCTGTTAGTTGAAAGCACAGAACAGAAAGGAGTTTCATACAATGCTTCTGTGTAGTTTATATTTGAACATATTCTTTTTTACACTATTACCCACTTAGCGCTACGAATGTCCAGTTGCATTTTCTACAGACAGAGTGTTTCAAAACTGCTCAATCAAAAGTATGGTTTAACTCCGTTAGCTGAATGCTAAGATCAGAAAGAAGTTTCACAGAATGCTTCTGTGTAGTTTATATTTGCATATATTCCTTTTTCCACTACTACTCTCTTAGCGCTCCAAATGTCCAGTTGCATTTTCTACAGAAAGAGTGTTCAGATCTGCTCAATCAAAAGTATGGTTTAACTCTGTTAGCTGAATGCACAGATCAGAAAGAAGTTTCACAGAATGATTCTGTGTAGTTTATATTTGGAGACATTCCTTTTTCCACTATTACCCACTTAGCGCTCCGAATCCCCACTTGCATTTTCTACAGAAAGAGTGTTTCAGAACGGCTCAATCAAAACTAAGGTTCAACTCTTTTAGTTGAACAAACAGAACAGAAAAAAGTTTCACACAATTCTTCTGTGTAGTTTTTATTTGTAGACATTCCTTTTCCCAATATAGGCCTCTTAGCGCTCAGAATGTCCAATTGCAGTTTCTACAGAAAGAGTGTTTCAGAACGGCCCAATCAAAAGTAAGGTTCAACTCTGTTAGTTGAATGCACAGAACAGAAAGAAGTTTCATACAATGCTTCTGTGTAGTTTATATTTGAACATATTCTTTTTTCCACTATTACCCACTTAGCGCTACGAATGTCCAGTTGCATTTTCTACAGACAGAGTGTTTCAAAACTGCTCAATCAAAAGTATGGTTTAACTCTGTTAGCTGAATGCTCAGATCAGAAAGAAGTTTCACAGAATGCTTCTGTGTAGTTTATAATTGAATATATTCCTTTTTCCACTACTACGCTCTTAGCGCTCCAAATGTCCAGTTGCATTTTCTACAGAAATAGTGTTCAGATCTGCTCAATCAAAAGTATGGTTTAACTCTGTTAGCTGAATGCACAGATCAGAAAGAAGTTTCACCGAATGATTCTGTGTAGTTTATATTTGAAGACATTCCTTTTTCCACTATTACCCTCTTAGCGCTCCGAATCTCCACTTGCATTTTCTCCAAAAGGGTGTTTCATAACTGCTCAATCAAAAATATGTTTTATCTCTGTTAACTGAATTTACAGATCAGAAATAAGTTTCACAGACTGCATCTGTGTAGTTTTTATTTGAAGATATACTTTTTCCCAATGTAGGCCTCTTAGCGCTTAGCATGTCCAATTGCAGTTTCTACAGAAAGAGTGTTTCAGAACGGCTCAATCAAAAGTAAGGTTCAAATCTGTTAGTTGAATGCACAGAACAGAAAGAATTTTCACAGAATGCTACTGTGTAGTTTATATTTGAATATATTCCTTTTTCCACTATTACCCTCTTAGCGCTCCGAATGTCCACTTGCATTTTCTACAGAAAGAGTGTTCAGAACTGCACAATCAAAAGTATGGTTTAACTTGTTAGCTTAATGAACATATCAGAAATAAGTTTCACACAATGCTTCTGTGTAGTTTTTATTTGAAGATATTATTTTTCCCAATATAGGCCTCTTAGCGCTCAGAATGTCCAATTGCAGTTTCTACAGAAAGAGTGTTTCAGAAAGGCTCAATCAAAAGTAAGGTTCAACTCTGTTAGTTGAATGCACAGAACAGAAAGAAGTTTCATACAATGCTTCTGTGTAGTTTATATTTGAACATATTCTTTTTTCCACTATTACCCACTTAGCGCTACGAATGTCCAGTTGCATTTTCTACAGACAGAGTGTTTCAAAACTGCTCAATCAAAAGTATGGTTTAACTCTGTTAGCTGAATGCTCAGATCAGAAAGAAGTTTCACAGAATGCTTCTGTGTAGTTTATATTTGAATATATTCCTTTTTCCACTACTACGCTCTTAGCGCTCCAAATGTCCAGTTGCATTTTCTACAGAAAGAGTGTTCAGATCTGCTCAATCAAAAGTATGGTTTAACTCTGTTAGCTGAATGCACAGATCAGAAAGAAGTTTCACCGAATGATTCTGTGTACTTTATATTTGAAGACATTCCTTTTTCCACTATTACCCTCTTAGCGCTCCGAATCTCCACTTGCATTTTCTACAAAAAGAGTGTTTCATAACTGCTCAATCAAAAATATGTTTTATCTCTGTTAACTGAATTTACAGATCAGAAATAAGTTTCACAGAATGCATCTGTGTAGTTTTTATTTGAAGATATTCTTTTTCCCAATGTAGGCCTCTTAGCGCTTAGCATGTCCAATTGCAGTTTCTACAGAAAGAGTGTTTCAGAACGGCTCCATCAAAAGTAAGGTTCAGCTCTGTTAGTTGAATGCACAGAACTGAAAGAATTTTCACAGAATGCTACTGGGTAGTTTATATTTGAATATATTCCTTTTTCCACTATTACCCTCTTAGTGCTCCGAATGTCCACTTGCATTTTCTACAGAAAGAGTGTTCAGAACTGCGCAATCAAAAGTATGGTTTAACTCTGTTAGCTTAATGAACATATCAGAAATAAGTTTCACACAATGCTTCTGTGTAGTTTTTATTTGAAGATATTATTTTTCCCAATAGAAGCCTCTTAGCGCTCAGAATGTCCAATTGCAGTTTCTACAGAAAGAGTGTTTCAGAAAGGCTCAATCAAATGTAAGGTTCAACTCTGTTAGTTGAATGCACAGAACAGAAAGAAGTTTCATACAATGCTTCTGTGTAGTTTATATTTGAACATATTCTTTTTTCCACTATTACCCACTTAGCGCTACGAATGTCCAGTTGCATTTTCTACAGACAGAGTGTTTCAAAACTGCTCAATCAAAAGTATGGTTTAACTCTGTTAGCTGAATGCTCAGATCAGAAAGAAGTTTCACAGAATGCTTCTGTGTAGTTTATATTTGAATATATTCCTTTTTCCACTACTACTCTCTTAGCGCTCCAAATGTCCAGTTGCATTTTCTACAGAAAGAGTGTTCAGATCTGCTCAACCAAAAGTATGGTTTAACTCTGTTAACTGAATGCACAGATCAGAAAGAAGTTTCACAGAATGATTCTGTGTAGTTTATATTTGGAGACATTCCTTTTTCCACTATTACCCTCTTAGCGCTCCGAATCCCACTTGCATTTTCTACAGAAAGAGTGTTTCAGAAAGGCTCAATCAAAACTAAGGTTCAACTCTTTTAGTTGAACAAACAGAACAGAAAGAAGTTTCACACAATTCTTCTGTGTAGTTTTTATTTGTAGACATTCTTTTTCCCAATATAGGCCTCTTAGCGCTCAGAATGTCCAATTGCAGTTTCTACAGAAAGAGTGTTTCAGAACGGCTCAATCAAAAGTAAGGTTCAACTCTGTTAGTTGAATGCACAGAACAGAAAGAAGTTTCATACAATGCTTCTGTGTAGTTTATATTTGAACATATTCTTTTTTCCACTATTACCCACTTAGCGCTACGAATGTCCAGTTGCATTTTCTACAGACAGAGGGTTTCAAAACTGCTCAATCAAAAGTATGGTTTAACTCTGTTAGCTGAATGCTCAGATCAGAAAGAAGTTTCACAGAATGCTTCTGTGTAGTTTATATTTGAATATATTCCTTTTTCCACTACTACGCTCTGAGCGCTCCAAATGTCCAGTTGCATTTTCTACAGAAAGAGTGTTCAGATCTGCTCAATCAAAAGTATGGTTTAACTCTGTTAGCTGAATGCACAGATCAGAAAGAAGTTTCACCGAATGATTCTGTGTAGTTTATATTTGAAGACATTCCTTTTTCCACTATTACCCACTTAGCGCTCCGAATCTCCACTTGCATTTTCTACAAAAAGAGTGTTTCATAACTGCTCAATCAAAAATATGTTTTATCTCTGTTAACTGAATTTACAGATCAGAAATAAGTTTCACAGAATGCATCTGTGTAGTTTTTATTTGAAGATATTCTTTTTCCCAATGTAGGCCTCTTAGCGCTTAGCATGTCCAATTGCAGTTTCTACAGAAAGAGTGTTTCAGAACGGCTCAATCAAAAGTAAGGTTCAACTCTGTTAGTTGAATGCACAGAACAGAAAGAATTTTCACAGAATGCTACTGTGTAGTTTATATTTGAATATATTGCTTTTTCCACTATTACCCTCTTAGCGCTCCGAATGTCCACTTGCATTTTCTACAGAAAGAGTGTTCAGAACTGCGCAATCAAAAGTATGGTTTAACTCTGTTAGCTTAATGAACATATCAGAAATAAGTTTCACACAATGCTTCTGTGTAGTTTTTATTTGAAGATATTATTTTTCCCAATATAGGCCTCTTAGCGCTCAGAATGTCCAATTGCAGTTTCTACAGAAAGAGTGTTTCAGAAAGGCTCAATCAAAAGTAAGGTTCAACTCTGTTAGTTGAATGCACAGAACAGAAAGAAGTTTCATACAATGCTTCTGTGTAGTTTATATTTGAACATATTCTTTTTTCCACTATTACCCACTTAGCGCTACGAATGTCCAGTTGCATTTTCTACAGACAGAGTGTTTCAAAACTGCTCAATCAAAAGTATGGTTTAACTCTGTTAGCTGAATGCTCAGATCAGAAAGAAGTTTCACAGAATGCTTCTGTGTAGTTTATATTTGAATATATTCCTTTTTCCACTACTACGCTCTTAGCGCTCCAAATGTCCAGTTGCATTTTCTACAGAAAGAGTGTTCAGATCTGCTCAATCAAAAGTATGGTTTAACTCTGTTAGCTGAATGCACAGATCAGAAAGAAGTTTCACCGAATGATTCTGTGTACTTTATATTTGAAGACATTCCTTTTTCCACTATTACCCTCTTAGCGCTCCGAATCTCCACTTGCATTTTCTACAAAAAGAGTGTTTCATAACTGCTCAATCAAAAATATGTTTTATCTCTGTTAACTGAATTTACAGATAAGAAATAAGTTTCACAGAATGCATCTGTGTAGTTTTTATTTGAAGATATTCTTTTTCCCAATGTAGGCCTCTTAGCGCTTAGCATGTCCAATTGCAGTTTCTACAGAAAGAGTGTTTCAGAACGGCTCAATCAAAAGTAAGGTTCAGCTCTGTTAGTTGAATGCACAGAACAGAAAGAATTTTCACAGAATGCTACTGTGTAGTTTATATTTGAATATATTCCTTTTTCCACTATTACCCTCTTAGTGCTCCGAATGTCCACTTGCATTTTCTACAGAAAGAGTGTTCAGAACTGCGCAATCAAAAGTATGGTTTAACTCTGTTAGCTTAATGAACATATCAGAAATAAGTTTCACACAATGCTTCTGTGTAGTTTTTATTTGAAGATATTATTTTTTCCAATAGAAGCCTCTTAGCGCTCAGAATGTCCAATTGCAGTTTCTACAGAAAGAGTGTTTCAGAAAGGCTCAATCAAATGTAAGGTTCAACTCTGTTAGTTGAATGCACAGAACAGAAAGAAGTTTCATACAATGCTTCTGTGTAGTTTATATTTGAACATATTCTTTTTTCCACTATTACCCACTTAGCGCTACGAATGTCCAGTTGCATTTTCTACAGACAGAGTGTTTCAAAACTGCTCAATCAAAAGTATGGTTTAACTCTGTTAGCTGAATGCTCAGATCAGAAAGAAGTTTCACAGAATGCTTCTGTGTAGTTTATATTTGAATATATTCCTTTTTCCACTACTACGCTCTTAGCGCTCCAAATGTCCAGTTGCATTTTCTACAGAAAGAGTGTTCAGATCTGCTCAATCAAAAGTATGGTTTAACTCTGTTAGCTGAATGCACAGATCAGAAAGAAGTTTCACCGAATGATTCTGTGTAGTTTATATTTGAAGACATTCCTTTTTCCACTATTACCGTCTTAGCGCTCCGAATCTCCACTTGCATTTTCTACAAAAAGTGTGTTTCATAACTGCTCAATCAAAAATATGTTTTATCTCTGTTAACTGAATTTACAGATCAGAAATAAGTTTCACAGAATGCATCTGTGTAGTTTTTATTTGAAGATATTCTTTTTCCCAATGTAGGCCTCTTAGCGCTTTGCATGTCCAATTGCAGTTTCTACAGAAAGAGTGTTTCAGAACGGCTCAATCAAAAGTAAGGTTCAGCTCTGTTAGTTGAATGCACAGAACAGAAAGAATTTTCACAGAATGCTACTGTGTAGTTTATATTTGAATATATTCCTTTTTCCACTATTACCCCCTTAGCGCTCCGAATGTCCACTTGCATTTTCTACAGAAAGAGTGTTCAGAACTGCGCAATCAAAAGTATGGTTTAACTCTGATAGCTTAATGAACATATCAGAAATAAGTTTCACACAATGCTTCTGTGTAGTTTTTATTTGAAGATATTATTTTTCCCAATAGAGGCCTCTTAGCGCTCAGAATGTCCAATTGCAGTTTCTACAGAAAGAGTGTTTCAGAAAGGCTCAATCAAAAGTAAGGTTCAACTCTGTTAGTTGAATGCACAGAACAGAAAGAAGTTTCATACAATGCTTCTGTGTAGTTTATATTTGAACATATACTTTTTTCCACTATTACCCACTTACCGCTACGAATGTCCAGTTGCATTTTCTACAGACAGAGTGTTTCAAAAGTGCTCAATCAAAAGTATGGTTTAACTCTGTTAGCTGAATGCTCAGATCAGAAAGAAGTTTCACAGAATGCTTCTGTGTAGTTTATATTTGAGTATATTCCTTTTTCCACTACTACTCTCTTAGCGCTCCAAATGTCCAGTTGCATTTTCTACAGAAAGAGTGTTCAGATCTGCTCTATCAAAAGTATGGTTTAACTCTGTTAGCTGAATGCACAGATCAGAAAGAAGTTTCACAGAATGATTCTGTGTAGTTTATATTTGGAGACATTCCTTTTTCCACTACTACCCTCTTAGTGCTCCGAATCTCCACTTGCATTTTCTACAGAAAGAGTGTTTCAGAACGGCTCAATCAAAACTAAGTTTCAACTCTTTTAGTTGAACAAACAGAACAGAAAGAAGTTTCACACAATTCTTCTGTGTAGTTTTTATTTGTAGACATTCTTTTTCCCAATATAGGCCTCTTAGCGCTCAGAATGTCCAATTGCAGTTTCTACAGAAAGAGTGTTTCAGAACGGCTCAATCAAAAGTAAGGTTCAACTCTGTTAGTTGAATGCACAGAACAGAAAGAAGTTTCATACAATGCTTCTGTGTAGTTTATATTTGAACATATTCTTTTTTCCACTATTACCCACTTAGCGCTACGAATGTCCAGTTGCATTTTCTACAGACAGAGTGTTTCAAAACTGCTCAATCAAAAGTATGGTTTAACTCTGTTAGCTGAATGCTCAGATCAGAAAGAAGTTTCACAGAATGCTTCTGTGTAGTTTATATTTGAATATATTCCTTTTTCCACTACTACGCTCTAAGCGCTCCAAATGTCCAGTTGCATTTTCTACAGAAAGAGTGTTCAGATCTGCTCAATCAAAAGTATGGTTTAACTCTGTTAGCTGAATGCACAGATCAGAAAGAAGTTTCACCGAATGATTCTGTGTAGTTTATATTTGAAGACATTCCTTTTTCCACTATTACCCTCTTAGCGCTCCGAATCTCCACTTGCATTTTCTACAAAAAGAGTGTTTCATAACTGCTCAATCAAAAATATGTTTTAACTCTGTTAACTGAATTTACAGATCAGAAATAAGTTTCACAGAATGCATCTGTGTAGTTTTTATTTGAAGATATTCTTTTTCCCAATGTAGGCCTCTTAGCGCTTAGCATGTCCAATTGCAGTTTCTACAGAAAGAGTGTTTCAGAACGGCTCAATCAAAAGTAAGGTTCAGCTCTGTTAGTTGAATGCACAGATCAGAAAGAATTTTCACAGAATGCTACTGTGTAGTTTATATTTGAATATATTCCTTTTTCCACTATTACCCCCTTAGCGCTCCGAATGTCCACTTGCATTTTCTACAGAAAGAGTGTTCAGAACTGCGCAATCAAAAGTATGGTTTAACTCTGTTAGCTTAATGAACATATCGGAAATAAGTTTCACACAATGCTTCTGTGTAGTTTTTATTTGATGATATTATTTTTCCCAATAGAGGCCTCTTAGCGCTCAGAATGTCCAATTGCAGTTTCTACAGAAAGAGTGTTTCAGAAAGGCTCAATCAAATGTAAGGTTCAACTCTGTTAGTTGAATGCACAGAACAGAAAGAAGTTTCATACAATGCTTCTGTGTAGTTTATATTTGAACATATTCTTTTTTCCACTATTACCCACTTAGCGCTACGAATGTCCAGTTGCATTTTCTACAGACAGAGTGTTTCAAAACTGCTCAATCAAAAGTATGTTTTAACTCTGTTAGCTGAATGCTCAGATCAGAAAGAAGTTTCACAGAATGCTTCTGTGTAGTTTATATTTGAATATATTCCTTTTTCCACTACTACTCTCTTAGCGCTCCAAATGTCCAGTTGCATTTCCTACAGAAAGAGTGTTCAGATCTGCTCAACCAAAAGTATGGTTTAACTCTGTTAGCTGAATGCACAGATCAGAAAGAAGTTTCACAGAATGATTCTGTGTAGTTTATATTTGGAGACATTCCTTTTTCCACTATTACCCTCTTAGCGCTCCGAATCTCCACTTGCATTTTCTACAGAAAGAGTGTTTCAGAACGGCTCAATCAAAACTAAGGTTCAACTCTTTTAGTTGAACAAACAGAACAGAAAGAAGTTTCACACAATTCTTCTGTGTAGTTTTTATTTGTAGACATTCTTTTTCCCAATATAGGCCTCTTAGCGCTCAGAATGTCCAATTGCAGTTTCTACAGAAAGAGTGTTTCAGAACGGCTCAATCAAAAGTAAGGTTCAACTCTGTTAGTTGAATGCACAGAACAGAAAGAAGTTTCATACAATGCTTCTGTGTAGTTTATATTTGAACATATTCTTTTTTCCACTATTACCCACTTAGCGCTACGAATGTCCAGTTGCATTTTCTACAGACAGAGTGTTTCAAAACTGCTCAATCAAAAGTATGGTTTAACTCTGTTAGCTGAATGCTCAGATCAGAAAGAAGTTTCACAGAATGCTTCTGTGTAGTTTATATTTGAATATATTCCTTTTTCCACTACTACGCTCTTAGCGCTCCAAATGTCCAGTTGCATTTTCTACAGAAAGAGTGTTCAGATCTGCTCAATCAAAAGTATGGTTTAACTCTGTTAGCTGAATGCACAGATCAGAAAGAAGTTTCACCGAATGATTCTGTGTAGTTTATATTTGAAGACATTCCTTTTTCCACTATTACCGTCTTAGCGCTCCGAATCTCCACTTGCATTTTCTACAAAAAGTGTGTTTCATAACTGCTCAATCAAAAATATGTTTTATCTCTGTTAACTGAATTTACAGATCAGAAATAAGTTTCACAGAATGCATCTGTGTAGTTTTTATTTGAAGATATTCTTTTTCCCAATGTAGGCCTCTTAGCGCTTTGCATGTCCAATTGCAGTTTCTACAGAAAGAGTGTTTCAGAACGGCTCAATCAAAAGTAAGGTTCAGCTCTGTTAGTTGAATGCACAGAACAGAAAGAATTTTCACAGAATGCTACTGTGTAGTTTATATTTGAATATATTCCTTTTTCCACTATTACCCTCTTAGCTCTCCGAATGTCCACTTGCATTTTCTACAGAAAGAGTGTTCAGAACTGCGCAATCAAAAGTATGGTTTAACTCTGTTAGCTTAATGAACATATCAGAAATAAGTTTCACACAATGCTTCTGTGTAGTTTTTATTTGAAGATATTATTTTTCCCAATAGAGGCCTCTTAGCGCTCAGAATGTCCAATTGCAGTTTCTACAGAAAGAGTGTTTCAGAAAGGCTCAATCAAAAGTAAGGTTCAACTCTGTTAGTTGAATGCACAGAACAGAAAGAAGTTTCATACAATGCTTCTGTGTAGTTTATATTTGAACATATACTTTTTTCCACTATTACCCACTTACCGCTACGAATGTCCAGTTGCATTTTCTACAGACAGAGTGTTTCAAAAGTGCTCAATCAAAAGTATGGTTTAACTCTGTTAGCTGAATGCTCAGATCAGAAAGAAGTTTCACAGAATGCTTCTGTGTAGTTTATATTTGAATATATTCCTTTTTCCACTACTACTCTCTTAGCGCTCCAAATGTCCAGTTGCATTTTCTACAGAAAGAGTGTTCAGATCTGCTCTATCAAAAGTATGGTTTAACTCTGTTAGCTGAATGCACAGATCAGAAAGAAGTTTCACAGAATGATTCTGTGTAGTTTATATTTGGAGACATTCCTTTTTCCACTATTACCCTCTTAGCGCTCCGAATCTCCACTTGCATTTTCTACAGAAAGAGTGTTTCAGAACGGCTCAATCAAAACTAAGTTTCAACTCTTTTAGTTGAACAAACAGAACAGAAAGAAGTTTCACACAATTCTTCTGTGTAGTTTTTATTTGTAGACATTCTTTTTCCCAATATAGGCCTCTTAGCGCTCAGAATGTCCAATTGCAGTTTCTACAGAAAGAGTGTTTCAGAACGGCTCAATCAAAAGTAAGGTTCAACTCTGTTAGTTGAATGCACAGAACAGAAAGAAGTTTCATACAATGCTTCTGTGTAGTTTATATTTGAACATATTCTTTTTTCCACTATTACCCACTTAGCGCTACGAATGTCCAGTTGCATTTTCTACAGACAGAGTGTTTCAAAACTGCTCAATCAAAAGTATGGTTTAACTCTGTTAGCTGAATGCTCAGATCAGAAAGAAGTTTCACAGAATGCTTCTGTGTAGTTTATATTTGAATATATTCCTTTTTCCACTACTACGCTCTAAGCGCTCCAAATGTCCAGTTGCATTTTCTACAGAAAGAGTGTTCAGATCTGCTCAATCAAAAGTATGGTTTAACTCTGTTAGCTGAATGCACAGATCAGAAAGAAGTTTCACCGAATGATTCTGTGTAGTTTATATTTGAAGACATTCCTTTTTCCACTATTACCCTCTTAGCGCTCCGAATCTCCACTTGCATTTTCTACAAAAAGAGTGTTTCATAACTGCTCAATCAAAAATATGTTTTAACTCTGTTAACTGAATTTACAGATCAGAAATAAGTTTCACAGAATGCATCTGTGTAGTTTTTATTTGAAGATATTCTTTTTCCCAATGTAGGCCTCTTAGCGCTTAGCATGTCCAATTGCAGTTTCTACAGAAAGAGTGTTTCAGAACGGCTCAATCAAAAGTAAGGTTCAGCTCTGTTAGTTGAATGCACAGATCAGAAAGAATTTTCACAGAATGCTACTGTGTAGTTTATATTTGAATATATTCCTTTTTCCACTATTACCCCCTTAGCGCTCCGAATGTCCACTTGCATTTTCTACAGAAAGAGTGTTCAGAACTGCGCAATCAAAAGTATGGTTTAACTCTGTTAGCTTAATGAACATATCGGAAATAAGTTTCACACAATGCTTCTGTGTAGTTTTTATTTGATGATATTATTTTTCCCAATAGAGGCCTCTTAGCGCTCAGAATGTCCAATTGCAGTTTCTACAGAAAGAGTGTTTCAGAAAGGCTCAATCAAATGTAAGGTTCAACTCTGTTAGTTGAATGCACAGAACAGAAAGAAGTTTCATACAATGCTTCTGTGTAGTTTATATTTGAACATATTCTTTTTTCCACTATTACCCACTTAGCGCTACGAATGTCCAGTTGCATTTTCTACAGACAGAGTGTTTCAAAACTGCTCAATCAAAAGTATGTTTTAACTCTGTTAGCTGAATGCTCAGATCAGAAAGAAGTTTCACAGAATGCTTCTGTGTAGTTTATATTTGAATATATTCCTTTTTCCACTACTAATCTCTTAGCGCTCCAAATGTCCAGTTGCATTTTCTACAGAAAGAGTGTTCAGATCTGCTCAACCAAAAGTATGGTTTAATTCTGTTAGCTGAATGCACAGATCAGAAAGAAGTTTCACAGAATGATTCTGTGTAGTTTATATTTGGAGACATTCCTTTTTCCACTATTACCCTCTTAGCGCTCCGAATCTCCACTTGCATTTTCTACAGAAAGAGTGTTTCAGAACGGCTCAATCAAAACTAAGGTTCAACTCTTTTACTTGAACAAACAGAACAGAAAGAAGTTTCACACAATTCTTCTGTGTAGTTTTTATTTGTAGACATTCTTTTTCCCAATATAGGCCTCTTAGCGCTCAGAATGTCCAATTGCAGTTTCTACAGAAAGAGTGTTTCAGAACGGCTCAATCAAAAGTAAGGTTCAACTCTGTTAGTTGAATGCACAGAACAGAAAGAAGTTTCATACAATGCTTCTGTGTAGTTTATATTTGAACATATTCTTTTTTCCACTATTACCCACTTAGCGCTACGAATGTCCAGTTGCATTTTCTACAGACAGAGTGTTTCAAAACTGCTCAATCAAAAGTATGGTTTAACTCTGTTAGCTGAATGCTCAGATCAGAAAGAAGTTTCACAGAATGCTTCTGTGTAGTTTATATTTGAATATAATCCTTTTTCCACTACTACGCTCTTAGCGCTCCAAATGTCCAGTTGCATTTTCTACAGAAAGAGTGTTCAGATCTGCTCAATCAAAAGTATGGTTTAACTCTGTTAGCTGAATGCACAGATCAGAAAGAAGTTTCACCGAATGATTCTGTGTAGTTTATATTTGAAGACATTCCTTTTTCCACTATTACCCTCTTAGCGCTCCGAATCTCCACTTGCATTTTCTACAAAAAGAGTGTTTCATAACTGCTCAATCAAAAATATGTTTTATCTCTGTTAACTGAATTTACAGATCAGAAATAAGTTTCACAGAATGCATCTGTGTAGTTTTTATTTGAAGATATTCTTTTTCCCAATGTAGGCCTCTTAGCGCTTTGCATGTCCAATTGCAGTTTCTACAGAAAGAGTGTTTCAGAACGGCTCAATCAAAAGTAAGGTTCAGCTCTGTTAGTTGAATGCACAGAACAGAAAGAATTTTCACAGAATGCTACTGTGTAGTTTATATTTGAATATATTCCTTTTTCCACTATTACCCTCTTAGCGCTCCGAATGTCCACTTGCATTTTCTACAGAAAGAGTGTTCAGAACTGCGCAATCAAAAGTATGGTTTAACTCTGTTAGATTAATGAACATATCAGAAATAAGTTTCACACAATGCTTCTGTGTAGTTTTTATTTGAAGATATTATTTTTCCCAATAGAGGCCTCTTAGCGCTCAGAATGTCCAATTGCAGTTTCTACAGAAAGAGTGTTTCAGAAAGGCTCAATCAAAAGTAAGGTTCAACTCTGTTAGTTGAATGCACAGAACAGAAAGAAGTTTCATAGAATGCTTCTGTGTAGTTTATATTTGAACATATACTTTTTTCCACTATTACCCACTTACCGCTACGAATGTCCAGTTGCATTTTCTACAGACAGAGTGTTTCAAAAGTGCTCAATCAAAAGTATGGTTTAACTCTGTTAGCTGAATGCTCAGATCAGAAAGAAGTTTCACAGAATGCTTCTGTGTAGTTTATATTTGAATATATTCCTTTTTCCACTACTACTCTCTTAGCGCTCCAAATGTCCAGTTGCATTTTCTACAGAAAGAGTGTTCAGATCTGCTCTATCAAAAGTATGGTTTAACTCTGTTAGCTGAATGCACAGATCAGAAAGAAGTTTCACAGAATGATTCTGTGTAGTTTATATTTGGAGACATTCCTTTTTCCACTATTACCCTCTTAGCGCTCCGAATCTCCACTTGCATTTTCTACAGAAAGAGTGTTTCAGAACGGCTCAATCAAAACTAAGTTTCAACTCTTTTATTTGAACAAACAGAACAGAAAGAAGTTTCACACAATTCTTCTGTGTAGTTTTTATTTGTAGACATTCTTTTTCCCAATATAGGCCTCTTAGCGCTCAGAATGTCCAATTGCAGTTTCTACAGAAAGAGTGTTTCAGAACGGCTCAATCAAAAGTAAGGTTCAACTCTGTTAGTTGAATGCACAGAACAGAAAGAAGTTTCATACAATGCTTCTGTGTAGTTTATATTTGAACATATTCTTTTTTCCACTATTACCCACTTAGCGCTACGAATGTCCAGTTGCATTTTCTACAGACAGAGTGTTTCAAAACTGCTCAATCAAAAGTATGGTTTAACTCTGTTAGCTGAATGCTCAGATCAGAAAGAAGTTTCACAGAATGCTTCTGTGTAGTTTATATTTGAATATATTCCTTTTTCCACTACTACGCTCTAAGCACTCAAAATGTCCAGTTGCATTTTCTACAGAAAGAGTGTTCAGATCTGCTCAATCAAAAGTATGGTTTAACTCTGTTAGCTGAATGCACAGATCAGAAAGAAGTTTCACCGAATGATTCTGTGTAGTTTATATTTGAAGACATTCCTTTTTCCACTATTACCCACTTAGTGCTCCGAATCTCCACTTGCATTTTCTACAAAAAGAGTGTTTCATAACTGCTCAATCAAAAATATGTTTTATCTCTGTTAACTGAATTTACAGATCAGAAATAAGTTTCACAGAATGCATCTGTGTAGTTTTTATTTGAAGATATTCTTTTTCCCAATGTAGGCCTCTTAGCGCTTAGCATGTCCAATTGCAGTTTCTACAGAAAGAGTGTTTCAGAACGGCTCAATCAAAAGTAAGGTTCAACTCTGTTAGTTGAATGCACAGAACAGAAAGAATTTTCACAGAATGCTACTGTGTAGTTTATATTTGAATATATTCCTTTTTCCACTATTACCCTCTTAGCGCTCCGAATGTCCACTTGCATTTTCTACAGAAAGAGTGTTCAGAACTGCGCAATCAAAACTATGGTTTAACTCTGTTAGCTTAATGAACATATCAGAAATAAGTTTCACACAATGCTTCTGTGTAGTTTTTATTTGAAGATATTATTTTTCCCAATATAGGCCTCTTAGCGCTCAGAATGTCCAATTGCAGTTTCTACAGAAAGAGTGTTTCAGAAAGGCTCAATCAAAAGTAAGGTTCAACTCTGTTAGTTGAATGCACAGAACAGAAAGAAGTTTCATACAATGCTTCTGTGTAGTTTATATTTGAACATATTCTTTTTTCCACTATTACCCACTTAGCGCTACGAATGTCCAGTTGTATTTTCTACAGACAGAGTGTTTCAAAACTGCTCAATCAAAAGTATGGTTTAACTCTGTTAGCTGAATGCTCAGATCAGAAAGAAGTTTCACAGAATGCTTCTGTGTAGTTTATATTTGAATATATTCCTTTTTCCACTACTACTCTCGTAGCGCTCCAAATGTCCGGTTGCATTTTCTACAGAAAGAGTGTTCAGATCTGCTCAATCAAAAGTATGGTTTAACTCTGTTAGCTGAATGCACAGATCAGAAAGAAGTTTCACCGAATGATTCTGTGTAGTTTATATTTGAAGACATTCCTTTTTCCACTATTACCCTCTTAGCGCTCCGAATCTCCACTTGCATTTTCTACAAAAAGAGTGTTTCATAACTGCTCAATCAAAAATATGTTTTATCTCTGTTAACTGAATTTACAGATCAGAAATAAGTTTCACAGAATGCATCTGTGTAGTTTTTATTTGAAGATATTCTTTTTCCCAATGTAGGCCTCTTAGCGCTTAGCATGTCCAATTGCAGTTTCTACAGAAAGAGTGTTTCAGAACGGCTCAATCAAAAGTAAGGTTCAGCCCTGTTAGTTGAATGCACAGAACAGAAAGAATTTTCACAGAATGCTATTGTGTAGTTTATATTTGAATATATTCCTTTTTCCACTATTACCCTCTTAGCGCTCCGAATGTCCACTTGCATTTTCTACAGAAAGAGTGTTCAGAACTGCGCAATCAAAAGTATGGTTTAACTCTGTTAGCTTAATGAACATATCAGAAATAAGTTTCACACAATGCTTCTGTGTAGTTTTTATTTGAAGATATTATTTTTCCCAATAGAGGCCTCTTAGCGCTCAGAATGTCCAATTGCAGTTTCTACATAAAGAGTGTTTCAGAAAGGCTCAATCAAAAGTAAGGTTCAACTCTGTTAGTTGAATGCACAGAACAGAAACAAGTTTCATACAATGCTTCTGTGTAGTTTATATTTGAACATATACTTTTTTCCACTATTACCCACTTACCGCTACGAATGTCCAGTTGCATTTTCTACAGACAGAGTGTTTCAAAAGTGCTCAATCAAAAGTATGGTTTAACTCTGTTAGCTGAATGCTCAGATCAGAAAGAAGTTTCACAGAATGCTTCTGTGTAGTTTATATTTGAATTTATTCCTTTTTCCACTTCTACTCTCTTAGCGCTCCAAATGTCCAGTTGCATTTTCTACAGAAAGAGTGTTCAGATCTGCTCTATCAAAAGTATGGTTTAACTCTGTTAGCTGAATGCACAGATCAGAAAGAAGTTTCACAGAATGATTCTGTGTAGTTTATATTTGGAGACATTCCATTTTCCACTATTACCCTCTTAGCGCTCCGAATCTCCACTTGCATTTTCTACAGAAAGAGTGTTTCAGAACGGCTCAATCAAAACTAAGTTTCAACTCTTTTAGTTGAACAAACAGAACAGAAAGAAGTTTCACACAATTCTTCTGTGTAGTTTTTATTTGTAGACATTCTTTTTCCCAATATAGGCCTCTTAGCGCTCAGAATGTCCAATTGCAGTTTCTACAGAAAGAGTGTTTCAGAACGGCTCAATCAAAAGTAAGGTTCAACTCTGTTAGTTGAATGCACAGAAGAGAAAGAAGTTTCATACAATGCTTCTGTGTAGTTTATATTTGAACATATTCTTTTTTCCACTATTACCCACTTAGCGCTACGAATGTCCAGTTGATTTTCTACAGACAGAGTGTTTCAAAACTGCTCAATCAAAAGTATGGTTTAACTCTGTTAGCTGAATGCTCAGATCAGAAAGAAGTTTCACAGAATGCTTCTGTGTAGTTTATATTTGAATATATTCCTTTTTCCACTACTACGCTCTAAGCGCTCCAAATGTCCAGTTGCATTTTCTACAGAAAGAGTGTTCAGATCTGCTCAATCAAAAGTATGGTTTAACTCTGTTAGCTGAATGCACAGATCGGAAAGAAGTTTCACCGAATGATTCTGTGTAGTTTATATTTGAAGACATTCCTTTTTCCACTATTACCCTCTTAGTGCTCCGAATCTCCACTTGCATTTTCTACAAAAAGAGTGTTTCATAACTGCTCAATCAAAAATATGTTTTATCTCTGTTAACTGAATTTACAGATCAGAAATAAGTTTCACAGAATGCATCTGTGTAGTTTTTATTTGAAGATATTCTTTTTCCCAATGTAGGCCTCTTAGCGCTTAGCATGTCCAATTGCAGTTTCTACAGAAAGAGTGTTTCAGAATGGCTCAATCAAAAGTAAGGTTCAACTCTGTTAGTTGAATGCACAGAACAGAAAGAATTTTCACAGAATGCTACTGTGTAGTTTATATTTGAATATATTCCTTTTTCCACTATTACCCTCTTAGCGCTCCGAATGTCCACTTGCATTTTCTACAGAAAGAGTGTTCAGAACTGCGCAATCAAAAGTATGGTTTAACTCTGTTAGCTTAATGAACATATCAGAAATAAGTTTCACACAATGCTTCTGTGTAGTTTTTATTTGAAGTATTATTTTTCCCAATAGAGGCCTCTTAGCGCTCAGAATGTCCAATTGCAGTTTCTACAGAAAGAGTGTTTCAGAAAGGCTCAATCAAAAGTAAGGTTCAACTCTGTTAGTTGAATGCACAGAACAGAAAGAAGTTTCATACAATGCTTCTGTGTAGTTTATATTTGAACATATTCTTTTTTCCACTATTACCCACTTAGCGCTACGAATGTCCAGTTGTATTTTCTACAGACAGAGTGTTTCAAAACTGCTCAATCAAAAGTATGGTTTAACTCTGTTAGCTGAATGCTCAGATCAGAAAGAAGTTTCACAGAATGCTTCTGTGTAGTTTATATTTGAATATATTCCTTTTTCCACTACTACTCTCTTAGCGCTCCAAATGTCCAGTTGCATTTTCTACAGAAAGAGTGTTCAGATCTGCTCAATCAAAAGTATGGTTTAACTCTGTTAGCTGAATGCACAGATCAGAAAGAAGTTTCACCGAATGATTCTGTGTAGTTTATATTTGAAGACATTCCTTTTTCCACTATTACCCTCTTAGCGCTCCGAATCTCCACTTGCATTTTCTACAAAAAGAGTGTTTCATAACTGCTCAATCAAAAATATGTTTTATCTCTGTTAACTGAATTTACAGATCAGAAATAAGTTTCACAGAATGCATCTGTGTAGTTTTTATTTGAAGATATTCTTTTTCCCAATGTAGGCCTCTTAGCGCTTTGCATGTCCAATTGCAGTTTCTACAGAAAGAGTGTTTCAGAACGGCTCAATCAAAAGTAAGGTTCAGCTCTGTTAGTTGAATGCACAGAACAGAAAGAATTTTCACAGAATGCTACTGTGTAGTTTATATTTGAATATATTCCTTTTTCCACTATTACCCTCTTAGCGCTCCGAATGTCCACTTGCATTTTCTACAGAAAGAGTGTTCAGAACTGCGCAATCAAAAGTATGGTTTAACTCTGTTAGCTTAATGAACATATCAGAAATAAGTTTAACACAATGCTTCTCTGTAGTTTTTATTTGAAGATATTATTTTTCCCAATAGAGGCCTCTTAGCGCTCAGAATGTCCAATTGCAGTTTCTACAGAAATTGTGTTTCAGAAAGGCTCAATCAAATGTAAGGTTCAACTCTGTTAGTTGAATGCACAGAACAGAAAGAAGTTTCATACAATGCTTCTGTGTAGTTTATATTTGAACATATTCTTTTTTCCACTATTACCCACTTAGCGCTACGAATGTCCAGTTGCATTTTCTACAGACAGAGTGTTTCAAAACTGCTCAATCAAAAGTATGGTTTAACTCTGTTAGCTGAATGCTCAGATCAGAAAGAAGTTTCACAGAATGCTTCTGTGTAGTTTATATTTGAATATATTCCTTTTTCCACTACTACTCTCTTAGCGCTCCAAATGTCCAGTTGCATTTCCTACAGAAAGAGTGTTCAGATCTGCTCAACCAAAAGTATGGTTTAACTCTGTTAGCTGAATGCACAGATCAGAAAGAAGTTTCACAGAATGATTCTGTGTAGTTTATATTTGGAGACATTCCTTTTTCCACTATTACCCTCTTAGCGCTCCGAATCTCCACTTGCATTTTCTACAGAAAGAGTGTTTCAGAACGGCTCAATCAAAACTAAGGTTCAACTCTTTTAGTTGAACAAACAGAACAGAAAGAAGTTTCACACAATTCTTCTGTGTAGTTTTTATTTGTAGACATTCTTTTTCCCAATATAGGCCTCTTAGCGCTCAGAATGTCCAATTGCAGTTTCTACAGAAAGAGTGTTTCAGAACGGCTCAATCAAAAGTAAGGTTCAACTCTGTTAGTTGAATGCACAGAACAGAAAGAAGTTTCATACAATGCTTCTGTGTAGTTTATATTTGAACATATTCTTTTTTCCACTATTACCCACTTAGCGCTACGAATGTCCAGTTGCATTTTCTACAGAGTGTTTCAAAACTGCTCAATCAAAAGTATGGTTTAACTCTGTTAGCTGAATGCTCAGATCAGTAAGAAGTTTCACAGAATGCTTCTGTGTAGTTTATATTAGAATATATTACTTTTTCCACTACTACGCTCTTAGCGCTCCAAATGTCCAGTTGCATTTTCTACAGAAAGAGTGTTCAGATCTGCTCAATCAAAAGTATGGTTTAACTCTGTTAGCTGAATGCACAGATCAGAAAGAAGTTTCACCGAATGATTCTGTGTAGTTTATATTTGAAGACATTCCTTTTTCCACTATTACCCACTTAGCGCTCCGAATCTCCACTTGCATTTTCTACAAAAAGAGTGTTTCATAACTGCTCAATCAAAAATATGTTTTATCTCTGTTAACTGAATTTACAGATCAGAAATAAGTTTCACAGAATGCATCTGTGTAGTTTTTATTTGAAGATATTCTTTTTAGCAATGTAGGCCTCTTAGCGCTTAGCATGTCCAATTGCAGTTTCTACAGAAAGAGTGTTTCAGAACGGCTCAATCAAAAGTAAGGTTCAACTCTGTTAGTTGAATGCACAGAACAGAAAGAATTTTCACAGAATGCTACTGTGTAGTTTATATTTGAATATATTCCTTTTTCCACTATTACCCTCTTAGCGCTCCGAATGTCCACTTGCATTTTCTACAGAAAGAGTGTTCAGAACTGCGCAATCAAAAGTATGGTTTAACTCTGTTAGCTTAATGAACATATCAGAAATAAGTTTCACACAATGCTTCTGTGTAGTTTTTATTTGAAGGTATTATTTTTCCCAATAGAGGCCTCTTAGCGCTCAGAATGTCCAATTGCAGTTTCTACAGAAAGAGTGTTTCAGAAAGGCTCAATCAAAAGTAAGGTTCAACTCTGTTAGTTGAATGCACAGAACAGAAAGAAGTTTCATACAATGCTTCTGTGTAGTTTATATTTGAACATATACTTTTTTCCACTATTACCCACTTAGCGCTACGAATGTCCAGTTGTATTTTCTACAGACAGAGTGTTTCAAAACTGCTCAATCAAAAGTATGGTTTAACTCTGTTAGCTGAATGCTCAGATCTGAAAGAAGTTTCACAGAATGCTTCTGTGTAGTTTATATTTGAATATATTCCTTTTTCCACTACTACTCTCTTAGCGCTCCAAATGTCCAGTTGCATTTTCTACAGAAAGAGTGTTCAGATCTGCTCAATCAAAAGTATGGTTTAACTCTGTTAGCTGAATGCACAGATCAGAAAGAAGTTTCACCGAATGATTCTGTGTAGTTTATATTTGAAGACATTCCTTTTTCCACTATTACCCTCTTAGCGCTCCGAATCTCCACTTGCATTTTCTACAAAAAGAGTGTTTCATAACTGCTCAATCAAAAATATGTTTTATCTCTGTTAACTGAATTTACAGATCAGAAATAAGTTTCACAGAATGCATCTGTGTAGTTTTTATTTGAAGATATTCTTTTTCCCAATGTAGGCCTCTTAGCGCTTTGCATGTCCAATTGCAGTTTCTACAGAAAGAGTGTTTCAGAACGGCTCAATCAAAAGTAAGGTTCAGCTCTGTTAGTTGAATGCACAGAACAGAAAGAATTTTCACAGAATGCTACTGTGTAGTTTATATTTGAATATATTCCTTTTTCCACTATTACCCTCTTAGCGCTCCGAACGTCCACTTGCATTTTCTACAGAAAGAGTGTTCAGAACTGCGCAATCAAAAGTATGGTTTAACTCTGTTAGCTTAATGAACATATCAGAAATAAGTTTAACACAATGCTTCTCTGTAGTTTTTATTTGAAGATATTATTTTTCCCAATAGAGGCCTCTTAGCGCTCAGAATGTCCAATTGCAGTTTCTACAGAAATTGTGTTTCAGAAAGGCTCAATCAAATGTAAGGTTCAACTCTGTTAGTTGAATGCACAGAACAGAAAGAAGTTTCATACAATGCTTCTGTGTAGTTTATATTTGAACATATTCTTTTTTCCACTATTACCCACTTAGCGCTACGAATGTCCAGTTGCATTTTCTACAGACAGAGTGTTACAAAACTGCTCAATCAAAAGTATGGTTTAACTCTGTTAGCTGAATGCTCAGATCAGAAAGAAGTTTCACAGAATGCTTCTGTGTAGTTTATATTTGAATATATTCCTTTTTCCACTACTACTCTCTTAGCGCTCCAAATGTCCAGTTGCATTTCCTACAGAAAGAGTGTTCAGATCTGCTCAACCAAAAGTATGGTTTAACTCTGTTAGCTGAATGCACAGATCAGAAAGAAGTTTCACAGAATGATTCTGTGTAGTTTATATTTGGAGACATTCCTTTTTCCACTATTACCCTCTTAGCGCTCCGAATCTCCACTTGCATTTTCTACAGAAAGAGTGTTTCAGAACGGCTCAATCAAAACTAAGGTTCAACTCTTTTAGTTGAACAAACAGAACAGAAAGAAGTTTCACACAATTCTTCTGTGTAGTTTTTATTTGTAGACATTCTTTTTCCCAATATAGGCCTCTTAGCGCTCAGAATGTCCAATTGCAGTTTCTACAGAAAGAGTGTTTCAGAACGGCTCAATCAAAAGTAAGGTTCAACTCCGTTAGTTGAATGCACAGAACAGAAAGAAGTTTCATACAATGCTTCTGTGTAGTTTATATTTGAACATATTCTTTTTTCAACTATTACCCACTTAGCGCTACGAATGTCCAGTTGCATTTTCTACAGACAGAGTGTTTCAAAACTGCTCAATCAAAATTATGGTTTAACTCTGTTAGCTGAATGCTCAGATCAGAAAGAAGTTTCACAGAATGCTTCTGTGTAGTTTATATTTGAATATATTC
The DNA here is from genome assembly GCF_028878055.3 of Symphalangus syndactylus. NCBI lineage: Eukaryota > Metazoa > Chordata > Mammalia > Primates > Hylobatidae > Symphalangus > Symphalangus syndactylus. The sequence goes on along the minus strand of NC_072423.2, from coordinate 167,091,600 downwards.
CTTTTTCCACTACTACGCTCTTAGAGCTCCAAATGTCCAGTTGCATTTTCTACAGAAAGAGTGTTCAGATCTGCTCAATCAAAAGTATGGTTTAACTCTGTTAGCTGAATGCACAGATCAGAAAGAAGTTTCACCGAATGATTCTGTGTGGTTTATATTTGAAGACATTTCTTTTTCCACTATTACCCTCTTAGCGCTCCGAATCTCCACTTGCATTTTCTACAAAAAGAGTGTTTCATAACTGCTCAATCAAAAATATGTTTTATCTCTGTTAACTGAATTTACAGATCAGAAATAAGTTTCACAGAATGCATCTGTGTAGTTTTTATTTGAAGATATTCTTTTTCCCAATGTAGGCCTCTTAACGCTTAGCATGTCCAATTGCAGTTTCTACAGAAAGAGTGTTTCAGAACGGCTCAATCAAAAGTAAGGTTCAACTCTGTTAGTTGAATCCACAGAACAGAAAGAATTTTCACAGAATGCTACTGTGTAGTTTATATTTGAATATATTCCTTTTTCCACTATTACCCTCTTAGCGCTCCGAATGTCCACTTGCATTTTCTACAGAAAGAGTGTTCAGAACTGCGCAATCAAAAGTATGGTTTAACTCTGTTAGCTTAATGAACATATCAGAAATAAGTTTCACACAATGCTTCTGTGTAGTTTTTATTTGAAGATATTATTTTTCCCAATAGAGGCCTCTTAGCGCTCAGAATGTCCAATTGCAGTTTCTACAGAAAGAGTGTTTCAGAAAGGCTCAATGAAAAGTAAGGTTCAACTCTGTTAGTTGAATGCACAGAACAGAAAGAAGTTTCATACAATGCTTCTGTGTAGTTTATATTTGAACATATTCTTTTTTCCACTATTACCCACTTAGCACTACGAATGTCCAGTTGTATTTTCTACAGACAGAGTGTTTCAAAACTGCTCAATCAAAAGTATGGTTTAACTCTGTTAGCTGAATGCTCAGATCAGAAAGAATTTTCACAGAATGCTTCTGTGTAGTTTATATTTGAATATATTCCTTTTTCCACTACTACTCTCTTAGCGCTCCAAATGTCCAGTTGCATTTTCTACAGAAAGCGTGTTCAGATCTGCTCAATCAAAAGTATGGTATAACTCTGTTAGCTGAATGCACAGATCAGAAAGAAGTTTCACAGAATGATTCTGTGTAGTTTATATTTGGAGACATTCCTTTTTCCACTATTACCCTCTTAGCGCTCCGAATCTCCACTTGCATTTTCTACAGAAAGACTGTTTTAGAACGGCTCAATCAAAACTAAGGTTCAACTCTTTTAGTTGAACAAACAGAACAGAAAGAAGTTTCACACAATTCTTCTGTGTAGTTTTCATTTGTAGACATTCTTTTTCCCAATATAGGCCTCTTAGCGCTCAGAATGTCGAATTGCAGTTTCTACAGAAAGAGTGTTTCAGAACGGCTCAATCAAAAGTAAGGTTCAACTCTGTTAGTTGAATGCACAGAACAGAAAGAAGTTTCATACAATGCTTCTGTGTAGTTTATATTTGAACATATTATTTTTTCCACTATTACTCACTTAGCGCTAAGAATGTCCAGTTGCATTTTCTACAGACAGAGTGTTTCAAAACTGCTCAATCAAAAGTATGGTTTAACTCTGTTAGCTGAATGCTCAGATCAGAAAGAAGTTTCACAGAATGCTTCTGTGTAGTTTATATTTGAATATATTCCTTTTTCCACTACTACGCTCTTAGCGCTCCAAATGTCCAGTTGCATTTTCTACAGAAAGAGTGTTCAGATCTGCTCAATCAAAAGTATGGTTTAACTCTGTTTGCTGAATGCACAGATCAGAAAGAAGTTTCACCGAATGATTCTGTGTAGTTTATATTTGAAGACATTCCTTTTTCCACTATTACCCTCTTAGCGCTCCGAATCTCCACTTGCATTTTCTACAAAAAGAGTGTTTCATAACTGCTCAATCAAAAATATGTTTTATCTCTGTTAACTGAATTTACAGATCAGAAATAAGTTTCACAGAATGCATCTGTGTAGTTTTTATTTGAAGATATTCTTTTTCCCAATGTAGGCCTCTTAGCGCTTAGCATGTCCAATTGCAGTTTCTACAGAAAGAGTGTTTCAGAACGGCTCAATCAAAAGTAAGGTTCAACTCTGTTAGTTGAATGCACAGAACAGAAAGAAGTTTCATACAATGCTTCTGTGTAGTTTATATTTGAACATATTCTTTTTTCCACTCTTACCCACTTAGCGCTACGAATGTCCAGTTGCATTTTCTACAGACAGAGTGTTTCAAAACTGCTCAATCAAAGGTATGGTTTAACTCTGTAAACTGAATGCACAGATCAGAAAGATGTTTCACAGAATGATTCTGTGTAGTTTATATTTGAACACATTCCTTTTTCCACTATTACCCTTTTAGCGCTCCGAATCTCCACTTGCATTTTCTACAGAAAGAGTGTTTCAGAACGGCTCAATCAAAACTAAAGTTCAACTCTTTTAGTTGAACAAACAGAACAGAAAGAAGTTTCACACAATTCTTCTGTGTAGTTTTTATTTGTAGACATTCTTTTTCCCAATATAGGCCTCTTAGCGCTCAGAATGTCCAATTGCAGCTTCTACAGAAAGAGTGTTTCAGAACGGCTCAATCAAAAGTAAGGTTCAACTCTGTTAGTTGAATGCACAGAACAGAAAGAAGTTTCATACAATGCTTCTGTGTAGTTTATATTTGAACATATTATTTTTTCCACTATTACCCACTTAGCGCTACGAATATCCAGTTGCATTTTCTACAGACAGAGTGTTTCAAAACTGGTCAATCAAAAGTATCGTTTAACTCTGTTAGCTGAATGCTCAGATCAGAAAGAAGTTTCACAGAATGCTTCTGTGTAGTTTATATTTGAATATATTCCTTTTTCCACTACTACGCTCTTAGCGCTCCAAATGTCCAGTTGCATTTTCTACAGAAAGAGTGTTCAGATCTGCTCAATCAAAAGTATGGTTTAACTCTGTTAGCTGAATGCACAGATCAGAAAGAAGTTTCACCGAACGATTCTGTGTAGTTTATATTTGAAGACATTCCTTTTTCCACTATTACCCTCTTAGCGCTCCGAATCTCCACTTGCATTTTCTACAAAAACAGTGTTTCATAACTGCTCAATCAAAAATATGTTTTATCTCTGTTAACTGAATTTACAGATCAGAAATATGTTTCACAGAATGCATCTGTGTAGTTTTTATTTGAAGATATACTTCTTCCCAATGTAGGCCTCTTAGCGCTTAGCATGTCCAATTGCAGTTTCTACAGAAAGAGTGTTTCAGAACGGCTCAATCAAAAGTAAGGTTCAACTCTGTTAGTTGAATGCACAGAACAGAAAGAATTTTCACAGAATGCTACTGTGTAGTTTATATTTGAATATATTCCTTTTTCCACTATTACCCTCTTAGCGCTCCGAATGTCCACTTGCATTGTCTACAGAAAAAGTGTTCAGTACTGCGCAATCAAAAGTATGGTTTAACTCTGTTAGCTTAATGAACATATCAGAAATAAGTTTCACACAATGCTTCTGTGTAGTTTTTATTTGAAGATATTGTTTTTCCCAATAGAGGCCTCTTAGCGCTCAGAATGTCCAATTGCAGTTTCTACAGAAAGAGTGTTTCAGAAAGGCTCAATCAAAAGTAAGGTTCAACTCTCTTAGTTGAATGCACAGAACAGAAAGAAGTTTCATACAATGCTTCTGTGTAGTTTATATTTGAACATATTCTTTTTTCCACTATTACCCACTTAGCGCTACGAATGTCCAGTTGCATTTTCTACAGACAGAGTGTTTCAAAACTGCTCAATCAAAAGTATGGTTTAACTCTGTTAGCTGAATGCTCAGATCAGAAAGAAGTTTCACAGAATGCTTCTGTGTAGTTTATATTTGAATATATTCCTTTTTCCACTACTACTCTCTTAGCGCTCCAAATGTCCATTTGCATTTTCTACAGAAAGAGTGTTCAGATCTGCTCAATCAAAAGTATGGTTTAACTCTGTTAGCTGAATGCCCAGATCAGAAAGAAGTTTCACAGAATGATTCTGTGTAGTTTATATTTGGAGACATTCCTTTTTCCACTATTACCCTCTTAGCGCTCCGAATCTCCACTTGCATTTTCTGCAGAAAGAGTGTTTCAGAACGGCTCAATCAAAAGTAAGGTTCAACTCTGTTAGTTGAATGCACAGAACAGAAAGAAGTTTCATACAATGCTTCTGTGTAGTTTATATTGGAACATATTCTTTTTTCCACTATTACCCACTTAGCGCTACGAATGTCCAGTTGCATTTTCTACAGACAGAGTGTTTCAAAACTGCTCAATCAAAAGTATCGTTTAACTCTGTTAGCTGAATGCTCAGATCAGAAAGAAGTTTCACAGAATGCTTCTGTGTAGTTTATATATGAATATATTCCTTTTTCCACTACTACGCTCATAGCGCTCCAAATGTCCAGTTGCATTTTCTACAGAAAGAGTGTTCAGATCTGCTCAATCAAAAGTATGGTTTAACTCTGTTAGCTGAATGCACAGATCAGTAAGAAGTTTCACCGAATGATTCTGCGTAGTTTATATTTGAAGACATTCCTTTTTCCACTATTACCCACTTAGCGCTCCGAATCTCCACTTGCATTTTCTACAAAAAGAGTGTTTCATAACTGCTCAATCAAAAATATGTTTTATCTCTGTTAACTGAATTTACAGACCAGAAATAAGTTTCACAGAATGCATCTGTGTAGTTTTTATTTGAAGATATTCTTTTTCCCAATGTAGGCCTCTTAGCGCTTAGCATGTCCAATTGCAGTTTCTACAGAAAGAGTGTTTCAGAACGGCTCAATCAAAAGTAAGGTTCAACTCTGTTAGTTGAATCCACAGAACAGAAAGAATTTTCACAGAATGCTACTGTGTAGTTTATATTTGAATATATTCCTTTTTCCACTATTACCCTCTTAGCGCTCCGAATGTCCACTTGCATTTTCTACAGAAAGAGTGTTCAGAACTGCGCAATCAAAAGTATGGTTTAACTCTGTTAGCTTAATGAACATATCAGAAATAAGTTTCACACAATGCTTCTGTGTAGTTTTTATTTGAAGATATTATTTTTCCCAATAGAGGCCTCTTAGCGCTCAGAATGTCCAATTGCAGTTTCTACAGAAAGAGTGTTTCAGAAAGGCTCAATCAAAAGTAAGGTTCAACTCTGTTAGTTGAATGCACAGAACAGAAAGAAGTTTCATACAATGCTTCTGTGTAGTTTATATTTGAACATATTCTTTTTTCCACTATTACCCACTTAGCACTACGAATGTCCAGTTGTATTTTCTACAGACAGAGTGTTTCAAAACTGCTCAATCAAAAGTATGGTTTAACTCTGTTAGCTGAATGCTCAGATCAGAAAGAATTTTCACAGAATGCTTCTGTGTAGTTTATATTTGAATATATTCCTTTTTCCACTACTACTCTCTTAGCGCTCCAAATGTCCAGTTGCATTTTCTACAGAAAGCGTGTTCAGATCTGCTCAATCAAAAGTATGGTATAACTCTGTTAGCTGAATGCACAGATCAGAAAGAAGTTTCACAGAATGATTCTGTGTAGTTTATATTTGGAGACATTCCTTTTTCCACTATTACCCTCTTAGCGCTCCGAATCTCCACTTGCATTTTCTACAGAAAGACTGTTTTAGAACGGCTCAATCAAAACTAAGGTTCAACTCTTTTAGTTGAACAAACAGAACAGAAAGATGTTTCACACAATTCTTCTGTGTAGTTTTCATTTGTAGACATTCTTTTTCCCAATATAGGCCTCTTAGCGCTCAGAATGTCCAATTGCAGTTTCTACAGAAAGAGTGTTTCAGAACGGCTCAATCAAAAGTAAGGTTCAACTCTGTTAGTTGAATGCACAGAACAGAAAGAAGTTTCATACAATGCTTCTGTGTAGTTTATATTTGAACATATTATTTTTTCCACTATTACCCACTTAGCGCTAAGAATGTCCAGTTGCATTTTCTACAGACAGAGTGTTTCAAAACTGCTCAATCAAAAGTATGGTTTAACTCTGTTAGCTGAATGCTCAGATCAGAAAGAAGTTTCACAGAATGCTTCTGTGTAGTTTATATTTGAATATATTCCTTTTTCCACTACTACGCTCTTAGCGCTCCAAATGTCCAGTTGCATTTTCTACAGAAAGAGTGTTCAGATCTGCTCAATCAAAAGTATGGTTTAACTCTGTTTGCTGAATGCACAGATCAGAAAGAAGTTTCACCGAATGATTCTGTGTAGTTTATATTTGAAGACATTCCTTTTTCCACTATTACCCTCTTAGCGCTCCGAATCTCCACTTGCATTTTCTACAAAAAGAGTGTTTCATAACTGCTCAATCAAAAATATGTTTTATCTCTGTTAACTGAATTTACAGATCAGAAATAAGTTTCACAGAATGCATCTGTGTAGTTTTTATTTGAAGATATTCTTTTTCCCAATGTAGGCCTCTTAGCGCTTAGCATGTCCAATTGCAGTTTCTACAGAAAGAGTGTTTCAGAACGGCTCAATCAAAAGTAAGGTTCAACTCTGTTAGTTGAATGCACAGAACAGAAAGAAGTTTCATACAATGCTTCTGTGTAGTTTATATTTGAACATATTCTTTTTTCCACTCTTACCCACTTAGCGCTACGAATGTCCAGTTGCATTTTCTACAGACAGAGTGTTTCAAAACTGCTCAATCAAAGGTATGGTTTAACTCTGTAAACTGAATGCACAGATCAGAAAGATGTTTCACAGAATGATTCTGTGTAGTTTATATTTGAACACATTCCTTTTTCCACTATTACCCTTTTAGCGCTCCGAATCTCCACTTGCATTTTCTACAGAAAGAGTGTTTCAGAACGGCTCAATCAAAACTAAAGTTCAACTCTTTTAGTTGAACAAACAGAACAGAAAGAAGTTTCACACAATTCTTCTGTGTAGTTTTTATTTGTAGACATTCTTTTTCCCAATATAGGCCTCTTAGCGCTCAGAATGTCCAATTGCAGTTTCTACAGAAAGAGTGTTTCAGAACGGCTCAATCAAAAGTAAGGTTCAACTCTGTTAGTTGAATGCACAGAACAGAAAGAAGTTTCATACAATGCTTCTGTGTAGTTTATACTTGAACATATTATTTTTTCCACTATTACCCACTTAGCGCTACGAATATCCAGTTGCATTTTCTACAGACAGAGTGTTTCAAAACTGGTCAATCAAAAGTATGGTTTAACTCTGTTAGCTGAATGCTCAGATCAGAAAGAAGTTTCACAGAATGCTTCTGTGTAGTTTATATTTGAATATATTCCTTTTTCCACTACTACGCTCTTAGCGCTCCAAATGTCCAGTTGCATTTTCTACAGAAAGAGTGTTCAGATCTGCTCAATCAAAAGTATGGTTTAACTCTGTTAGCTGAATGCACAGATCAGAAAGAAGTTTCACCGAACGATTCTGTGTAGTTTATATTTGAAGACATTCCTTTTTCCACTATTACCCTCTTAGCGCTCCGAATCTCCACTTGCATTTTCTACAAAAACAGTGTTTCATAACTGCTCAATCAAAAATATGTTTTATCTCTGTTAACTGAATTTACAGATCAGAAATATGTTTCACAGAATGCATCTGTGTAGTTTTTATTTGAAGATATACTTCTTCCCAATGTAGGCCTCTTAGCGCTTAGCATGTCCAATTGCAGTTTCTACAGAAAGAGTGTTTCAGAACGGCTCAATCAAAAGTAAGGTTCAACTCTGTTAGTTGAATGCACAGAACAGAAAGAATTTTCACAGATTGCTACTGTGTAGTTTATATTTGAATATATTCCTTTTTCCACTATTACCCTCTTAGCGCTCCGAATGTCCACTTGCATTTTCTACAGAAAGAGTGTTCAGAACTGCGCAATCAAAAGTATGGTTTAACTCTGTTAGCTTAATGAACATATCAGAAATAAGTTTCACACAATGCTTCTGTGTAGTTTTTATTTGAAGATATTATTTTTCCCAATAGAGGCCTCTTAGCGCTCAGAATGTCCAATTGCAGTTTCTACAGAAAGAGTGTTTCAGAAAGGCTCAATCAAAAGTAAGGTTCAACTCTCTTAGTTGAATGCACAGAACAGAAAGAAGTTTCATACAATGCTTCTGTGTAGTTTATATTTGAACATATTCTTTTTTCCACTATTACCCACATAGCGCTACGAATGTCCAGTTGCATTTTCTACAGACAGAGTGTTTCAAAACTGCTCAATCAAAAGTATGGTTTAACTCTGTTAGCTGAATGCTCAGATCAGAAAGAAGTTTCACAGAATGCTTCTGTGTAGTTTATATTTGAATATATTCCTTTTTCCACTACTACTCTCTTAGCGCTCCAAATGTCCATTTGCATTTTCTACAGAAAGAGTGTTCAGATCTGCTCAATCAAAAGTATGGTTTAACTCTGTTAGCTGAATGCCCAGATCAGAAAGAAGTTTCACAGAATGATTCTGTGTAGTTTATATTTGGAGACATTCCTTTTTCCACTATTACCCTCTTAGCGCTCCGAATCTCCACTTGCATTTTCTGCAGAAAGAGTGTTTCAGAACGGCTCAATCAAAAGTAAGGTTCAACTCTGTTAGTTGAATGCACAGAACAGAAAGAAGTTTCATACAATGCTTCTGTGTAGTTTATATTGGAACATATTCTTTTTTCCACTATTACCCACTTAGCGCTACGAATGTCCAGTTGCATTTTCTACAGACAGAGTGTTTCAAAACTGCTCAATCAAAAGTATCGTTTAACTCTGTTAGCTGAATGCTCAGATCAGAAAGAAGTTTCACAGAATGCTTCTGTGTAGTTTATATATGAATATATTCCTTTTTCCACTACTACGCTCATAGCGCTCCAAATGTCCAGTTGCATTTTCTACAGAAAGAGTGTTCAGATCTGCTCAATCAAAAGTATGGTTTAACTCTGTTAGCTGAATGCACAGATCAGAAAGAAGTTTCACCGAATGATTCTGCGTAGTTTATATTTGAAGACATTCCTTTTTCCACTATTACCCACTTAGCGCTCCGAATCTCCACTTGCATTTTCTACAAAAAGAGTGTTTCATAACTGCTCAATCAAAAATATGTTTTATCTCTGTTAACTGAATTTACAGATCAGAAATAAGTTTCACAGAATGCATCTGTGTAGTTTTTATTTGAAGATATTCTTTTTCCCAATGTAGGCCTCTTAGCGCTTAGCATGTCCAATTGCAGTTTCTCCAGAAAGAGTGTTTCAGAACGGCTCAATCAAAAGTAAGGTTCCACTCTGTTAGTTGAATGCACAGAACGGAAAGTATTTTCACAGAATGCTACTGTGTAGTTTATATATGAATATATTCCTTTTTCCACTATTACCCTCTTAGCGCTCCGAATGTACACTTGCATTTTCTACAGAAAGAGTGTTCAGAACTGCGCAATCAAAAGTATGGTTTAACTCTGTTAGCTTAATGAACATATCAGAAATAAGTTTCACACAATGCTTCTGTGTAGTTTTTATTTGAAGATATTATTTTTCCCAATAGAGGCCTCTTAGCGCTCAGAATGTCCAATTGCAGTTTCTACAGAACGAGTGTTTCAGAAAGGCTCAATCAAAAGTAAGGTTCAACTCAGTTAGTTGAATGCACAGAACAGAAAGCAGTTTCATACAATGCTTCTGTGTAGTTTATATTTGAACATATTCTTTTTTCCACTATTACCCACTTAGCGCTACGAATGTCCAGTTGCATTTTCTACAGACAGAGTGTTTCAAAACTGCTCAATCAAAAGTATGGTTTAAATCTGTTAGCTGAATGCTCAGATCAGAAAGAAGTTTCACAGAACGCTTCTGTGTAGTTTATATTTGAATATATTCCTTTTTCCACTACTACTCCCTTAGCGCTCCAAATGTCCAGTTGCATTTTCTACAGAAAGAGTGTTCAGATCTGCTCAATCAAAAGTATGGTTTAACTCTGTTAGCTGAATGCACAGATCAAAAAAAGTTTCACCGAATGATTCTGTGTAGTTTATATTTGAAGACATTCCTTTTTCCACTATTACCCCCTTAGCGCTCCGAATCTCCACTTGCATTTTCTACAAAAAGAGTGTTTCATAACTGCTCAATCAAAAATATGTTTTATCTCTGTTAACTGAATTTACAGATCAGAAATAAGTTTCACAGAATGCATCTGTGTAGTTTTTATTTGAAGATATTCTTTTTCCCAATGTAGGCCTCTTAGCGCTTAGCATGTCCAATTGCACTTTCTACAGAAAGAGTGTTTCAGAACGGCTCAATCAAAAGTAAGGTTCAACTCTGTTAGTTGAATGCACAGAACAGAAAGAATTTTCACAGAATGCTACTGTGTAGTTTATATTTGAATATATTCCTTTTTCCACTATTACCCTCTTAGCGCTCCGAATGTCCACTTGCATTTTCTACAGAAAGAGTGTTCAGAACTGCGCAATCAAAAGTATGGTTTAACTCTGTTAGCTTAATGAACTTATCAGAAATAAGTTTCACACAATGCTTCTGTGTAGTTTTTATTTGAAGATATTATTTTTCCCAATAGAGACCTCTTAGCGCTCAGAATGTCCAATTGCAGTTTCTACAGAAAGAGAGTTTCAGAAAGGCTCAATCAAAAGTAAGGTTCAACTCTGTTAGTTGAATGCACAGAACAGAAAGAAGTTTCATACAATGCTTCTGTGTAGTTTATATTTGAACATATTCTTTTTTCCACTATTACCCACTTAGCGCTACGAATGTCCAGTTGCACTTTCTACAGACAGAGTGTTTCAAAACTGCTCAATCAAAAGTATGGTTTAACTCTGTTAGCTGAATGCTCAGATCAGAAAGAAGTTTCACAGAATGCTTCTGTGTAGTTTATATTTGAATATATTCCTTTTTCCACTACTACTCTCTTAGCGCTCCAAATGTCCATTTGCATTTTCTACAGAAAGAGTGTTCAGATCTGCTCAATCAAAAGTATGGTTTAACTCTGTTAGCTGAATGCCCAGATCAGAAAGAAGTTTCACAGAATGATTCTGTGTAGTTTATATTTGAAGACATTCCTTTTTCCACTATTACCCTCTTAGCGCTCCGAATCTCCACTTGCATTTTCTGCAGAAAGAGTGTTTCAGAACGGCTCAATCAAAAGTAAGGTTCAACTCTGTTAGTTGAATGCACAGAACAGAAAGAAGTTTCATACAATGCTTCTGTGTAGTTTATATTGGAACATATTCTTTTTTCCACTATTACCCACTTAGCGCTACGAATGTCCAGTTGCATTTTCTACAGACAGAGTGTTTCAAAACTGCTCAATCAAAAGTATCGTTTAACTCTGTTAGCTGAATGCTCAGATCAGAAAGAAGTTTCACAGAATGCTTCTGTGTAGTTTATATATGAATATATTCCTTTTTCCACTACTACGCTCTTAGCGCTCCAAATGTCCAGTTGCATTTTCTACAGAAAGAGTGTTCAGATCTGCTCAATCAAAAGTATGGTTTAACTCTGTTAGCTGAATGCACAGATCAGAAAGAAGTTTCACCGAATGATTCTGTGTAGTTTATATTTGAAGACATTCCTTTTTCCACTATTACCCACTTAGCGCTCCGAATCTCCACTTGCATTTTCTACAAAAAGAGTGTTTCATAACTGCTCAATCAAAAATATGTTTTATCTCTGTTAACTGAATTTACAGATCAGAAATAAGTTTCACAGAATGCATCTGTGTAGTTTTTATTTGAAGATATTCTTTTTCCCAATGTAGGCCTCTTAGCGCTTAGCATGTCCAATTGCAGTTTCTCCAGAAAGAGTGTTTCAGAACGGCTCAATCAAAAGTAAGGTTCCACTCTGTTAGTTGAATGCACAGAACGGAAAGTATTTTCACAGAATGCTACTGTGTAGTTTATATATGAATATATTCCTTTTTCCACTATTACCCTCTTAGCGCTCCGAATGTACACTTGCATTTTCTACAGAAAGAGTGTTCAGAACTGCGCAATCAAAAGTATGGTTTAACTCTGTTAGCTTAATGAACATATCAGAAATAAGTTTCACACAATGCTTCTGTGTAGTTTTTATTTGAAGATATTATTTTTCCCAATAGAGGCCTCTTAGCGCTCAGAATGTCCAATTGCAGTTTCTACAGAACGAGTGTTTCAGAAAGGCTCAATCAAAAGTAAGGTTCAACTCAGTTAGTTGAATGCACAGAACAGAAAGCAGTTTCATACAATGCTTCTGTGTAGTTTATATTTGAACATATTCTTTTTTCCACTATTACCCACTTAGCGCTACGAATGTCCAGTTGCATTTTCTACAGACAGAGTGTTTCAAAACTGCTCAATCAAAAGTATGGTTTAAATCTGTTAGCTGAATGCTCAGATCAGAAAGAAGTTTCACAGAACGCTTCTGTGTAGTTTATATTTGAATATATTCCTTTTTCCACTACTACTCCCTTAGCGCTCCAAATGTCCAGTTGCATTTTCTACAGAAAGAGTGTTCAGATCTGCTCAATCAAAAGTATGGTTTAACTCTGTTAGCTGAATGCACAGATCAAAAAAAGTTTCACCGAATGATTCTGTGTAGTTTATATTTGAAGACATTACTTTTTCCACTATTACCCCCTTAGCGCTCCGAATCTCCACTTGCATTTTCTACAAAAAGAGTGTTTCATAACTGCTCAATCAAAAATATGTTTTATCTCTGTTAACTGAATTTACAGATCAGAAATAAGTTTCACAGAATGCATCTGTGTAGTTTTTATTTGAAGATATTCTTTTTCCCAATGTAGGCCTCTTAGCGCTTAGCATGTCCAATTGCAGTTTCTACAGAAAGAGTGTTTCAGAACGGCTCAATCAAAAGTAAGGTTCAACTCTGTTAGTTGAATGCACAGAACAGAAAGAATTTTCACAGAATGCTACTGTGTAGTTTATATTTGAATATATTCCTTTTTCCACTATTACCCTCTTAGCGCTCCGAATGTCCACTTGCAATTTCTACAGAAAGAGTGTTCAGAACTGTGCAATCAAAAGTATGGTTTAACTCTGTTAGCTTAATGAACATATCAGAAATAAGTTTCACACAATGCTTCTGTGTAGTTTTTATTTGAAGATAATATTTTTCCCAATAGAGACCTCTTAGCGCTCAGAATGTCCAATTGCAGTTTCTACAGAAAGAGAGTTTCAGAAAGGCTCAATCAAAAGTAAGGTTCAACTCTGTTAGTTGAATGCACAGAACAGAAAGAAGTTTCATACAATGCTTCTGTGTAGTTTATATTTGAACATATTCTTTTTTCCACTATTACCCACTTAGCGCTACGAATGTCCAGTTGCACTTTCTACAGACAGAGTGTTTCAAAACTGCTCAATCAAAAGTATCGTTTAACTCTGTTAGCTGAATGCTCAGATCAGAAAGAAGTTTCACAGAATGCTTCTGTGTAGTTTATATATGAATATATTCCTTTTTCCACTACTACGCTCTTAGCGCTCCAAATGTCCAGTTGCATTTTCTACAGAAAGAGTGTTCAGATCTGCTCAATCAAAAGTATGGTTTAACTCTGTTAGCTGAATGCACAGATCAGAAAGAAGTTTCACCGAATGATTCTGTGTAGTTTATATTTGAAGACATTCCTTTTTCCACTATTACCCACTTAGCGCTCCGAATCTCCACTTGCATTTTCTACAAATAGTGTTTCATAACTGCTCAATCAAAAATATGTTTTATCTCTGTTAACTGAATTTACAGATCAGAAATAAGTTTCACAGAATGCATCTGTGTAGTTTTTATTTGAAGATATTCTTTTTCCCAATGTAGGCCTCTTAGCGCTTAGCATGTCCAATTGCAGTTTCTCCAGAAAGAGTGTTTCAGAACGGCTCAATCAAAAGTAAGGTTCCACTCTGTTAGTTGAATGCACAGAACGGAAAGTATTTTCACAGAATGCTACTGTGTAGTTTATATATGAATATATTCCTTTTTCCACTATTACCCTCTTAGCGCTCCGAATGTACACTTGCATTTTCTACAGAAAGAGTGTTCAGAACTGCGCAATCAAAAGTATGGTTTAACTCTGTTAGCTTAATGAACATATCAGAAATAAGTTTCACACAATGCTTCTGTGTAGTTTTTATTTGAAGATATTATTTTTCCCAATAGAGGCCTCTTAGCGCTCAGAATGTCCAATTGCAGTTTCTACAGAACGAGTGTTTCAGAAAGGCTCAATCAAAAGTAAGGTTCAACTCAGTTAGTTGAATGCACAGAACAGAAAGCAGTTTCATACAATGCTTCTGTGTAGTTTATATTTGAACATATTCTTTTTTCCACTATTACCCACTTAGCGCTACGAATGTCCAGTTGCATTTTCTACAGACAGAGTGTTTCAAAACTGCTCAATCAAAAGTATGGTTTAAATCTGTTAGCTGAATGCTCAGATCAGAAAGAAGTTTCACAGAACGCTTCTGTGTAGTTTATATTTGAATATATTCCTTTTTCCACTACTACTCCCTTAGCGCTCCAAATGTCCAGTTGCATTTTCTACAGAAAGAGTGTTCAGATCTGCTCAATCAAAAGTATGGTTTAACTCTGTTAGCTGAATGCACAGATCAAAAAAAGTTTCACCGAATGATTCTGTGTAGTTTATATTTGAAGACATTCCTTTTTCCACTATTACCCCCTTAGCGCTCCGAATCTCCACTTGCATTTTCTACAAAAAGAGTGTTTCATAACTGCTCAATCAAAAATATGTTTTATCTCTGTTAACTGAATTTACAGATCAGAAATAAGTTTCACAGAATGCATCTGTGTAGTTTTTATTTGAAGATATTCTTTTTCCCAATGTAGGCCTCTTAGCGCTTAGCATGTCCAATTGCAGTTTCTACAGAAAGAGTGTTTCAGAACGGCTCAATCAAAAGTAAGGTTCAACTCTGTTAGTTGAATGCACAGAACAGAAAGAATTTTCACAGAATGCTACTGTGTAGTTTATATTTGAATATATTCCTTTTTCCACTATTACCCTCTTAGCGCTCCGAATGTCCACTTGCAATTTCTACAGAAAGAGTGTTCAGAACTGCGCAATCAAAAGTATGGTTTAACTCTGTTAGCTTAATGAACATATCAGAAATAAGTTTCACACAATGCTTCTGTGTAGTTTTTATTTGAAGATATTATTTTTCCCAATAGAGACCTCTTAGCGCTCAGAATGTCCAATTGCAGTTTCTACAGAAAGAGAGTTTCAGAAAGGCTCAATCAAAAGTAAGGTTCAACTCTGTTAGTTGAATGCACAGAACAGAAAGAAGTTTCATACAATGCTTCTGTGTAGTTTATATTTGAACATATTCTTTTTTCCACTATTACCCACTTAGCGCTACGAATGTCCAGTTGCACTTTCTACAGACAGAGTGTTTCAAAACTGCTCAATCAAAAGTATGGTTTAACTCTGTTAGCTGAATGCTCAGATCAGAAAGAAGTTTCACAGAATGCTTCTGTGTAGTTTATATTTGAATATATTCCTTTTTCCACTACTACTCTCTTAGCGCTCAAAATGTCCAGTTGCATTTTCTACAGAAAGAGTGTTCAGATCTGCTCAATCAAAAGTATGGTTTAACTCTGTTAGCTGAATGCACAGATCAGAAAGAAGTTTCACAGAATGATTCTGTGTAGTTTATATTTGGAGACATTCCTTTTTCCACTATTACCCTCTTAGCGCTCCGAATCTCCACTTGCATTTTCTACGGAAAGAGTTTTTCAGTACGGCTCAATCGAAACTAAGGTTCAACCCTTTTAGTTGAACAAACAGAACAGAAAGAAGTTTCACACAATTCTTCTGTGTAGTTTTTATTTGTAGACATTCTTTTTCCCAATATAGGCCTCTTAGCGCTCAGAATGTCCAATTGCAGTTTCTACAGAAAGAGTGTTTCAGAACGGCTCAATCAAAAGTAAGGTTCAACTCTGTTAGTTGAAAGCACAGAACAGAAAGAAGTTTCATACAATGCTTCTGTGTAGTTTATATTTGAACATATTCTTTTTTCCACTATTACCCACTTAGCGCTACGAATGTCCAGTTGCATTTTCTACAGACAGATTGTTTCTAAACTGCTCAATCAAAAGTATGGTTTAACTCTGTTAGCTGAATGCTCAGATCAGAAAGAAGTTTCACAGAATGCTTCTGTGTAGTTTATATTTGAATATATTCCTTTTTCCACTACTACGCTCTTTGCGCTCCAAATATCCAGTTGCATTTTCTACAGAAAGAGTGTTCAGATCTGCTCAATCAAAAGTATGGTTTAACTCTGTTAGCTGAATGCACAGATCAGAAAGATGTTTCACCGAATTATTCTGTGTAGTTTATATTTGAAGACATTCCTTTTTCCACTATTACCCTCTTAGCGCTCCGAATCTCCACTTGCATTTTCTACAAAAAGAGTGTTTCATAACTGCTCAATCAAAAATATGTTTTATCTCTGTTAACTGAATTTACAGATCAGAAATAAGTTTCACAGAATGCATCTGTGTAGTTTTTATTTGAAGATATTCTTTTTCCCAATGTAGGCCTCTTAGCGCTTAGCATGTCCAATTGCAGTTACTAAAGAAAGAGTGTTTCAGAACGGCTCAATCAAAAGTAAGGTTCAACTCTGTTAGTTGAATGCTCAGAACAGAAAGAATTTTCACAGAATGCTACTGTGTAGTTTATATTTGAATATATTCCTTTTTCCACTATTACCCTCTTAGCGCTCCGAATGTCCACTTGCATTTTCTACAGAAAGAGTGTTCAGAACTGCGCAATCAAAAGTATGGTTTAACTCTGTTAGCTTAATGAACATATCAGAAATAAGTTTCACACAATGCTTCTGTGTAGTTTTTATTTGAAGATATTATTTTTCCCAATAGAGGCCTCTTAGCGCTCAGAATGTCCAATTGCAGTTTCTACAGAAAGAGTGTTTCAGAAAGGCTCAATCAAAAGTAAGGTTCAACTCTGTTAGTTGAATGCACAGAACAGAAAGAAGTTTCATACAATGCTTCTGTGTAGTTTATATTTGAACATATTCTTTTTTCCACTATTACCCACTTAGCGCTACGAATGTCCAGTTGCATTTTCTACAGACAGAGTGTTTCAAAACTGCTCAATCAAAAGTATGGTTTAACTCTGTTAGCTGAATGCACAGATCAGAAAGGTGTTTCACAGAATGATTCTGTGTAGTTTATATTTGAAGACATTCCTTTTTCAACTATTACCCTTTTAGCGCTCCGAATCTCCACTTGCATTTTCTAAAGAAAGAGTGTTTCAGAACGGCTCAATCAAAACTAAGGTTCAACTCTTTTTGTTGAACAAACAGAACAGAAAGAAGTTTCACACAATTCTTCTGTGTAGTTTTTATTTGTAGATATTCTTTTTCCCAATATAGGCCTCTTAGCGCTCAGAATGTCCAATTGCAGTTTCTACAGAAAGAGTGTTTCAGAACGGCTCAATCAAAAGTAAGGTTCAACTCAGTTAGTTGAATGCACAGAACAGAAAGAAGTTTCATACAATGCTTCTGTGTAGTTTATATTTGAACATATTCTTTTTACCACTATTACCCACTTAGCGCTATGAATGTCCAGTTGCATTTTCTACAGACAGAGTGTTTCAAAACTGCTCAATCAAAAGTATGGTTTAACTCTGTTAGCTGAATGCTCAGATCAGAAAGAAGTTTCACAGAATGCTTCTGTGTAGTTTATATTTGAATATATTCCTTTTTCCACTACTACGCTCTTAGCGCTCCAAATGTCCAGTTGCATTTTCTACAGAAAGAGTGTTCAGATCTGCTCAATCAAAAATATGGTTTAACTCTGTTAGCTGAATGCACAGATCAGAAAGAAGTTTCACCGAATGGTTCTGTGTAGTTTATATTTGAAGACATTCCTTTTTCCACTATTACCCACTTAGCGCTCCGAATCTACACTTGCATTTTCTACAGACAGAGTGTTTCTAAACTGCTCAATCAAAAGTATGGTTTAACTCTGTTAGCTGAATGCTCAGATCAGAAAGAAGTTTCACAGAATGCTTCTGTGTAGTTTATATTTGAATATATTCCTTTTTCCACTACTACGCTCTTTGCGCTCCAAATATCCAGTTGCATTTTCTACAGAAAGAGTGTTCAGATCTGCTCAATCAAAAGTATGGTTTAAATCTGTTAGCTGAATGCACAGATCAGAAAGAAGTTTCACCGAATTATTCTGTGTAGTTTATATTTGAAGACATTCCTTTTTCCACTATTACCCTCTTAGCGCTCCGAATCTCCTCTTGCATTTTCTACAAAAAGAGTGTTTCATAACTGCTCAATCAAAAATAAGTTTTATCTCTGTTAACTGAATTTACAGATCAGAAATATGTTTCACAGAATGCATCTGTGTAGTTTTAATTTGAAGATATTCTTTTTCCCAATGTAGGCCTCTTAGCGCTTAGCATGTCCAATTGCAGTTTTTACAGAAAGTGTGTTTCAGAACGGCTCAATCAAAAGTAAGGTTCAGCTCTGTTAGTTGAATGCACAGAACAGAAAGAATTTTCACAGAATGCTACTGTGTAGTTTATATTTGAATATATTCCTTTTTCCACTATTACCCTCTTAGCGCTCCGAATGTCCACTTGCATTTTCTACAGAAAGAGTGTTCAGAACTGCGCAATCAAAAGTATGGTTTAACTCTTTTAGCTTAATGAACATATCAGAAATAAGTTTCACATAATGCTTCTGTGTAGTTTTTATGTGAAGATATTATTTTTCCCAATAGAGGCCTCCTAGCGCTCAGAATGTCTAATTGCAGTTTCTACAGAAAGAGTGTTTCAGAAAGGCTCAATCAAAAGTAAGGTTCAACTCAGTTAGTTGAATGCACAGAACAGAAAGAAGTTTCATACAATGCTTCTGTGTAGTTTATATTTGAACATATTCTTTTTTCCACTATTACCCACTTAGCGCTACGAATGTCCAGTTGCATTTTCTACAGACAGAGTGTTTCAAAACTGCTCAATCAAAAGTATGGTTTAACTCTGTTAGCTGAATGCTCAGATCAGAAAGAAGTTTCACAGAACGCTTCTGTGTAGTTTATATTTGAATATATTCCTTTTTCCACTACTACTCCCTTAGCGCTCCAAATGTCCAGTTGCATTTTCTACAGAAAGAGTGTTCAGATCTGCTCAATCAAAAGTATGGTTTAACTCTGTTAGCTGAATGCACAGATCAGAAAGAAGTTTCACAGAATGCTTCTGTGTAGTTTATATTTGAATATATTCCTTTTTCCACTACTACTCTCTTAGCGCTCCAAATGTCCATTTGCATTTTCTACAGAAAGAGTGTTCAGATCTGCTCAATCAAAAGTATGGTTTAACTCTGTTAGCTGAATGCCCAGATCAGAAAGAAGTTTCACAGAATGATTCTGTGTAGTTTATATTTGGAGACATTCCTTTTTCCAATATTACCCTCTTAGCGCTCCGAATCTCCACTTGCATTTTCTGCAGAAAGAGTGTTTCAGAACGGCTCAATCAAAAGTAAGGTTCAACTCTGTTAGTTGAATGCACAGAACAGAAAGAAGTTTCATACAATGCTTCTGTGTAGTTTATATTGGAACATATTCTTTTTTCCACTATTACCCACTTAGCGCTACGAATGTCCAGTTGCATTTTCTACAGACAGAGTGTTTCAAAACTGCTCAATCAAAAGTATCGTTTAACTCTGTTAGCTGAATGCTCAGATCAGAAAGAAGTTTCACAGAATGCTTCTGTGTAGTTTATATATGAATATATTCCTTTTTCCACTACTACGCTCTTAGCGCTCCAAATGTCCAGTTGCATTTTCTACAGAAAGAGTGTTCAGATCTGCTCAATCAAAAGTATGGTTTAACTCTGTTAGCTGAATGCACAGATCAGAAAGAAGTTTCACCGAATGATTCTGTGTAGTTTATATTTGAAGACATTCCTTTTTCCACTATTACCCACTTAGCGCTCCGAATCTCCACTTGCATTTTCTACAAAAAGAGTGTTTCATAACTGCTCAATCAAAAATATGTTTTATCTCTGTTAACTGAATTTACAGATCAGAAATAAGTTTCACAGAATGCATCTGTGTAGTTTTTATTTGAAGATATTCTTTTTCCCAATGTAGGCCTCTTAGCGCTTAGCATGTCCAATTGCAGTTTCTCCAGAAAGAGTGTTTCAGAACGGCTCAATCAAAAGTAAGGTTACACTCTGTTAGTTGAATGCACAGAACGGAAAGTATTTTCACAGAATGCTACTCTGTAGTTTATATATGAATATATTCCTTTTTCCACTATTACCCTCTTAGCGCTCCGAATGTACACTTGCATTTTCTACAGAAAGAGTGTTCAGAACTGCGCAATCAAAAGTATGGTTTAACTCTGTTAGCTTAATGAACATATCAGAAATAAGTTTCACACAATGCTTCTGTGTAGTTTTTATTTGAAGATATTATTTTTCCCAATAGAGGCCTCTTAGCGCTCAGAATGTCCAATTGCAGTTTCTACAGAACGAGTGTTTCAGAAAGGCTCAATCAAAAGTAAGGTTCAACTCAGTTAGTTGAATGCACAGAACAGAAAGCAGTTTCATACAATGCTTCTGTGTAGTTTATATTTGAACATATTCTTTTTTCCACTATTACCCACTTAGCGCTACGAATGTCCAGTTGCATTTTCTACAGACAGAGTGTTTCAAAACTGCTCAATCAAAAGTATGGTTTAAATCTGTTAGCTGAATGCTCAGATCAGAAAGAAGTTTCACAGAACGCTTCTGTGTAGTTTATATTTGAATATATTCCTTTTTCCACTACTACTCCCTTAGCGCTCCAAATGTCCAGTTGCATTTTCTACAGAAAGAGTGTTCAGATCTGCTCAATCAAAAGTATGGTTTAACTCTGTTAGCTGAATGCACAGATCAAAAAAAGTTTCACCGAATGATTCTGTGTAGTTTATATTTGAAGACATTCCTTTTTCCACTATTACCCCCTTAGCGCTCCGAATCTCCACTTGCATTTTCTACAAAAAGAGTGTTTCATAACTGCTCAATCAAAAATATGTTTTATCTCTGTTAACTGAATTTACAGATCAGAAATAAGTTTCACAGAATGCATCTGTGTAGTTTTTATTTGAAGATATTCTTTTTCCCAATGTAGGCCTCTTAGCGCTTAGCATGTCCAATTGCACTTTCTACAGAAAGAGTGTTTCAGAACGGCTCAATCAAAAGTAAGGTTCAACTCTGTTAGTTGAATGCACAGAACAGAAAGAATTTTCACAGAATGCTACTGTGTAGTTTATATTTGAATATATTCCTTTTTCCACTATTACCCTCTTAGCGCTCCGAATGTCCACTTGCATTTTCTACAGAAAGAGTGTTCAGAACTGCGCAATCAAAAGTATGGTTTAACTCTGTTAGCTTAATGAACATATCAGAAATAAGTTTCACACAATGCTTCTGTGTAGTTTTTATTTGAAGATATTATTTTTCCCAATAGAGACCTCTTAGCGCTCAGAATGTCCAATTGCAGTTTCTACAGAAAGAGAGTTTCAGAAAGGCTCAATCAAAAGTAAGGTTCAACTCTGTTAGTTGAATGCACAGAACAGAAAGAAGTTTCATACAATGCTTCTGTGTAGTTTATATTTGAACATATTCTTTTTTCCACTATTACCCACTTAGCGCTACGAATGTCCAGTTGCACTTTCTACAGACAGAGTGTTTCAAAACTGCTCAATCAAAAGTATGGTTTAACTCTGTTAGCTGAATGCTCAGATCAGAAAGAAGTTTCACAGAATGCTTCTGTGTAGTTTATATTTGAATATATTCCTTTTTCCACTACTACTCTCTTAGCGCTCCAAATGTCCAGTTGCATTTTCTACAGAAAGAGTGTTCAGATCTGCTCAATCAAAAGTATGGTTTAACTCTGTTAGCTGAATGCACAGATCAGAAAGAAGTTTCACAGAATGATTCTGTGTAGTTTATATTTGGAGACATTCCTTTTTCCACTATTACCCTCTTAGCGCTCCGAATCTCCACTTGCATTTTCTACGGAAAGAGTTTTTCAGTACGGCTCAATCGAAACTAAGGTTCAACTCTTTTAGTTGAACAAACAGAACAGAAAGAAGTTTCACACAATTCTTCTGTGTAGTTTTTATTTGTAGACATTCTTTTTCCCAATATAGGCCTCTTAGCGCTCAGAATGTCCAATTGCAGTTTCTACAGAAAGAGTGTTTCAGAACGGCTCAATCAAAAGTAAGGTTCAACTCTGTTAGTTGAAAGCACAGAACAGAAAGAAGTTTCATACAATGCTTCTGTGTAGTTTATATTTGAACATATTCTTTTTTCCACTATTACCCACTTAGCGCTACGAATGTCCAGTTGCATTTTCTACAGACAGAGTGTTTCAAAACTGCTCAATCAAGAGTATGGTTTAAATCTGTTAGCTGAATGCTCAGATCAGAAAGAAGTTTCACAGAACGCTTCTGTGTAGTTTATATTTGAATATATTCCTTTTTCCACTACTACTCCCTTAGCGCTCCAAATGTCCAGTTGCATTTTCTACAGAAAGAGTGTTCAGATCTGCTCAATCAAAAGTATGGTTTAACTCTGTTAGCTGAATGCACAGATCAAAAAAAGTTTCACCGAATGATTCTGTGTAGTTTATATTTGAAGACATTCCTTTTTCCACTATTACCCCCTTAGCGCTCCGAATCTCCACTTGCATTTTCTACAAAAAGAGTGTTTCATAACTGCTCAATCAAAAATATGTTTTATCTCTGTTAACTGAATTTACAGATCAGAAATAAGTTTCACAGAATGCATCTGTGTAGTTTTTATTTGAAGATATTCTTTTTCCCAATGTAGGCCTCTTAGCGCTTAGCATGTCCGATTGCACTTTCTACAGAAAGAGTGTTTCAGAACGGCTCAATCAAAAGTAAGGTTCAACTCTGTTAGTTGAATGCACAGAACAGAAAGAATTTTCACAGAATGCTACTGTGTAGTTTATATTTGAATATATTCCTTTTTCCACTATTACCCTCTTAGCGCTCCGAATGTCCACTTGCATTTTCTACAGAAAGAGTGTTCAGAACTGCGCAATCAAAAGTATGGTTTAACTCTGTTAGCTTAATGAACATATCAGAAATAAGTTTCACACAATGCTTCTGTGTAGTTTTTATTTGAAGATATTATTTTTCCCAATAGAGACCTCTTAGCGCTCAGAATGTCCAATTGCAGTTTCTACAGAAAGAGTGTTTCAGAAAGGCTCAATCAAAAGTAAGGTTCAACTCTGTTAGTTGAATGCACAGAACAGAAAGAAGTTTCATACAATGCTTCTGTGTAGTTTATATTTGAACATATTCTTTTTTCCACTATTACCCACTTAGCGCTACGAATGTCCAGTTGCACTTTCTACAGACAGAGTGTTTCAAAACTGCTCAATCAAAAGTATGGTTTAACTCTGTTAGCTGAATGCTCAGATCAGAAAGAAGTTTCACAGAATGCTTCTGTGTAGTTTATATTTGAATATATTCCTTTTTCCACTACTACTCTCTTAGCGCTCCAAATGTCCAGTTGCATTTTCTACAGAAAGAGTGTTCAGATCTGCTCAATCAAAAGTATGGTTTAACTCTGTTAGCTGAATGCACAGATCAGAAAGAAGTTTCACAGAATGATTCTGTGTAGTTTATATTTGGAGACATTCCTTTTTCCACTATTACCCTCTTAGCGCTCCGAATCTCCACTTGCATTTTCTACGGAAAGAGTTTTTCAGTACGGCTCAATCGAAACTAAGGTTCAACTCTTTTAGTTGAACAAACAGAACAGAAAGAAGTTTCACACAATTCTTCTGTGTAGTTTTTATTTGTAGACATTCTTTTTCCCAATATAGGCCTCTTAGCGCTCAGAATGTCCAATTGCAGTTTCTACAGAAAGAGTGTTTCAGAACGGCTCAATCAAAAGTAAGGTTCAACTCTGTTAGTTGAAAGCACAGAACAGAAAGAAGTTTCATACAATGCTTCTGTGTAGTTTATATTTGAACATATTCTTTTTTCCACTATTACCCACTTAGCGCTACGAATGTCCAGTTGCATTTTCTACAGACAGAGTGTTTCAAAACTGCTCAATCAAAAGTATGGTTTAAATCTGTTAGCTGAATGCTCAGATCAGAAAGAAGTTTCACAGAACGCTTCTGTGTAGTTTATATTTGAATATATTCCTTTTTCCACTACTACTCCCTTAGCGCTCCAAATGTCCAGTTGCATTTTCTACAGAAAGAGTGTTCAGATCTGCTCAATCAAAAGTATGGTTTAACTCTGTTAGCTGAATGCACAGATCAAAAAAAGTTTCACCGAATGATTCTGTGTAGTTTATATTTGAAGACATTCCTTTTTCCACTATTACCCCCTTAGCGCTCCGAATCTCCACTTGCATTTTCTACAAAAAGAGTGTTTCATAACTGCTCAATCAAAAATATGTTTTATCTCTGTTAACTGAATTTACAGATCAGAAATAAGTTTCACAGAATGCATCTGTGTAGTTTTTATTTGAAGATATTCTTTTTCCCAATGTAGGCCTCTTAGCGCTTAGCATGTCCGATTGCACTTTCTACAGAAAGAGTGTTTCAGAACGGCTCAATCAAAAGTAAGGTTCAACTCTGTTAGTTGAATGCACAGAACAGAAAGAATTTTCACAGAATGCTACTGTGTAGTTTATATTTGAATATATTCCTTTTTCCACTATTACCCTCTTAGCGCTCCGAATGTCCACTTGCATTTTCTACAGAAAGAGTGTTCAGAACTGCGCAATCAAAAGTATGGTTTAACTCTGTTAGCTTAATGAACATATCAGAAATAAGTTTCACACAATGCTTCTGTGTAGTTTTTATTTGAAGATATTATTTTTCCCAATAGAGACCTCTTAGCGCTCAGAATGTCCAATTGCAGTTTCTACAGAAAGAGTGTTTCAGAAAGGCTCAATCAAAAGTAAGGTTCAACTCTGTTAGTTGAATGCACAGAACAGAAAGAAGTTTCATACAATGCTTCTGTGTAGTTTATATTTGAACATATTCTTTTTTCCACTATTACCCACTTAGCGCTACGAATGTCCAGTTGCACTTTCTACAGACAGAGTGTTTCAAAACTGCTCAATCAAAAGTATGGTTTAACTCTGTTAGCTGAATGCTCAGATCAGAAAGAAGTTTCACAGAATGCTTCTGTGTAGTTTATATTTGAATATATTCCTTTTTCCACTACTACTCTCTTAGCGCTCCAAATGTCCAGTTGCATTTTCTACAGAAAGAGTGTTCAGATCTGCTCAATCAAAAGTATGGTTTAACTCTGTTAGCTGAATGCACAGATCAGAAAGAAGTTTCACAGAATGATTCTGTGTAGTTTATATTTGGAGACATTCCTTTTTCCACTATTACCCTCTTAGCGCTCCGAATCTCCACTTGCATTTTCTACGGAAAGAGTTTTTCAGTACGGCTCAATCGAAACTAAGGTTCAACTCTTTTAGTTGAACAAACAGAACAGAAAGAAGTTTCACACAATTCTTCTGTGTAGTTTTTATTTGTAGACATTCTTTTTCCCAATATAGGCCTCTTAGCGCTCAGAATGTCCAATTGCAGTTTCTACAGAAAGAGTGTTTCAGAACGGCTCAATCAAAAGTAAGGTTCAACTCTGTTAGTTGAAAGCACAGAACAGAAAGAAGTTTCATACAATGCTTCTGTGTAGTTTATATTTGAACATATTCTTTTTTCCACTATTACCCACTTAGCGCTACGAATGTCCAGTTGCATTTTCTACAGACAGATTGTTTCTAAACTGCTCAATCAAAAGTATGGTTTAACTCTGTTAGCTGAATGCTCAGATCAGAAAGAAGTTTCACAGAATGCTTCTGTGTAGTTTATATTTGAATATATTCCTTTTTCCACTACTACGCTCTTTGCGCTCCAAATATCCAGTTGCATTTTCTACAGAAAGAGTGTTCAGATCTGCTCAATCAAAAGTATGGTTTAACTCTGTTAGCTGAATGCACAGATCAGAAAGATGTTTCACCGAATTATTCTGTGTAGTTTATATTTGAAGACATTCCTTTTTCCACTATTACCCTCTTAGC
This sequence comes from Symphalangus syndactylus, assembly GCF_028878055.3. Taxonomy (NCBI): domain Eukaryota; kingdom Metazoa; phylum Chordata; class Mammalia; order Primates; family Hylobatidae; genus Symphalangus; species Symphalangus syndactylus. The sequence continues at coordinate 167,065,467 of NC_072423.2, read as the reverse complement.
GCTCCGAATCTCCACTTGCATTTTCTACAAAAAGAGTGTTTCATAACTGCTCAATCAAAAATATGTTTTATCTCTGTTAACTGAATTTACAGATCAGAAATAAGTTTCACAGAATGCATCTGTGTAGTTTTTATTTGAAGATATTCTTTTTCCCAATGTAGGCCTCTTAGCGCTTAGCATGTCCAATTGCAGTTACTAAAGAAAGAGTGTTTCAGAACGGCTCAATCAAAAGTAAGGTTCAACTCTGTTAGTTGAATGCTCAGAACAGAAAGAATTTTCACAGAATGCTACTGTGTAGTTTATATTTGATTATATTCCTTTTTCCACTATTACCCTCTTAGCGCTCCGAATGTCCACTTGCATTTTCTACAGAAAGAGTGTTCAGAACTGCGCAATCAAAAGTATGGTTTAACTCTGTTAGCTTAATGAACATATCAGAAATAAGTTTCACACAATGCTTCTGTGTAGTTTTTATTTGAAGATATTATTTTTCCCAATAGAGGCCTCTTAGCGCTCAGAATGTCCAATTGCAGTTTCTACAGAAAGAGTGTTTCAGAAAGGCTCAATCAAAAGTAAGGTTCAACTCTGTTAGTTGAATGCACAGAACAGAAAGAAGTTTCATACAATGCTTCTGTGTAGTTTATATTTGAACATATTCTTTTTTCCACTATTACCCACTTAGCGCTACGAATGTCCAGTTGCATTTTCTACAGACAGAGTGTTTCAAAACTGCTCAATCAAAAGTATGGTTTAACTCTGTTAGCTGAATGCACAGATCAGAAAGGTGTTTCACAGAATGATTCTGTGTAGTTTATATTTGAAGACATTCCTTTTTCAACTATTACCCTTTTAGCGCTCCGAATCTCCACTTGCATTTTCTAAAGAAAGAGTGTTTCAGAACGGCTCAATCAAAACTAAGGTTCAACACTTTTAGTTGAACAAACAGAACAGAAAGAAGTTTCACACAATTCTTCTGTGTAGTTTTTATTTGTAGATATTCTTTTTCCCAATATAGGCCTCTTAGCGCTCAGAATGTCCAATTGCAGTTTCTACAGAAAGAGTGTTTCAGAACGGCTCAATCAAAAGTAAGGTTCAACTCTGTTAGTTGAATGCACAGAACAGAAAGAAGTTTCATACAATGCTTCTGTGTAGTTTATATTTGAACATATTCTTTTTTCCACTATTACCCACTTAGCGCTATGAATGTCCAGTTGCATTTTCTACAGACAGAGTGTTTCAAAACTGCTCAATCAAAAGTATGGTTTAACTCTGTTAGCTGAATGCTCAGATCAGAAAGAAGTTTCACAGAATGCTTCTGTGTAGTTTATATTTGAATATATTCCTTTTTCCACTACTACGCTCTTAGCGCTCCAAATGTCCAGTTGCATTTTCTACAGAAAGAGTGTTCAGATCTGCTCAATCAAAAATATGGTTTAACTCTGTTAGCTGAATGCACAGATCAGAAAGAAGTTTCACCGAATGGTTCTGTGTAGTTTATATTTGAAGACATTCCTTTTTCCACTATTACCCACTTAGCGCTCCGAATCTACACTTGCATTTTCTACAGACAGAGTGTTTCTAAACTGCTCAATCAAAAGTATGGTTTAACTCTGTTAGCTGAATGCTCAGATCAGAAAGAAGTTTCACAGAATGCTTCTGTGTAGTTTATATTTGAATATATTCCTTTTTCCACTACTACGCTCTTTGCGCTCCAAATATCCAGTTGCATTTTCTACAGAAAGAGTGTTCAGATCTGCTCAATCAAAAGTATGGTTTAAATCTGTTAGCTGAATGCACAGATCAGAAAGAAGTTTCACCGAATGATTCTGTGTAGTTTATATTTGAAGACATTCCTTTTTCCACTATTACCCTCTTAGCGCTCCGAATCTCCTCTTGCATTTTCTACAAAAAGAGTGTTTCATAACTCCTCAATCAAAAATAAGTTTTATCTCTGTTAACTGAATTTACAGATCAGAAATATGTTTCACAGAATGCATCTGTGTAGTTTTAATTTGAAGATATTCTTTTTCCCAATGTAGGCCTCTTAGCGCTTAGCATGTCCAATTGCAGTTTTTACAGAAAGTGTGTTTCAGAACGGCTCAATCAAAAGTAAGGTTCAGCTCTGTTAGTTGAATGCACAGAACAGAAAGAATTTTCACAGAATGCTACTGTGTAGTTTATATTTGAATATATTCCTTTTTCCACTATTACCCTCTTAGCGCTCCGAATGTCCACTTGCATTTTCTACAGAAAGAGTGTTCAGAACTGCGCAATCAAAAGTATGGTTTAACTCTTTTAGCTTAATGAACATATCAGAAATAAGTTTCACACAATGCTTCTGTGTAGTTTTTATGTGAAGATATTATTTTTCCCAATAGAGGCCTCTTAGCGCTCAGAATGTCTAATTGCAGTTTCTACAGAAAGAGTGTTTCAGAAAGGCTCAATCAAAAGTAAGGTTCAACTCAGTTAGTTGAATGCACAGAACAGAAAGAAGTTTCATACAATGCTTCTGTGTAGTTTATATTTGAACATATTCTTTTTTCCACTATTACCCACTTAGCGCTACGAATGTCCAGTTGCATTTTCTACAGACAGAGTGTTTCAAAACTGCTCAATCAAAAGTATGGTTTAACTCTGTTAGCTGAATGCTCAGATCAGAAAGAAGTTTCACAGAACGCTTCTGTGTAGTTTATATTTGAATATATTCCTTTTTCCACTACTACTCCCTTAGCGCTCCAAATGTCCAGTTGCATTTTCTACAGAAAGAGTGTTCAGATCTGCTCAATCAAAAGTATGGTTTAACTCTGTTAGCTGAATGCACAGATCAGAAAGAAGTTTCACAGAATGCTTCTGTGTAGTTTATATTTGAATATATTCCTTTTTCCACTACTACTCTCTTAGCGCTCCAAATGTCCATTTGCAATTTCTACAGAAAGAGTGTTCAGATCTGCTCAATCAAAAGTATGGTTTAACTCTGTTAGCTGAATGCCCAGATCAGAAAGAAGTTTCACAGAATGATTCTGTGTAGTTTATATTTGGAGACATTCCTTTTTCCACTATTACCCTCTTAGCGCTCCGAATCTCCACTTGCATTTTCTGCAGAAAGAGTGTTTCAGAACGGCTCAATCAAAAGTAAGGTTCAACTCTGTTAGTTGAATGCACAGAACAGAAAGAAGTTTCATACAATGTTTCTGTGTAGTTTATATTGGAACATATTCTTTTTTCCACTATTACCCACTTAGCGCTACGAATGTCCAGTTGCATTTTCTACAGACAGAGTGTTTCAAAACTGCTCAATCAAAAGTATCGTTTAACTCTGTTAGCTGAATGCTCAGATCAGAAAGAAGTTTCACAGAATGCTTCTGTGTAGTTTATATATGAATATATTCCTTTTTCCACTACTACGCTCTTAGCGCTCCAAATGTCCAGTTGCATTTTCTACAGAAAGAGTGTTCAGATCTGCTCAATCAAAAGTATGGTTTAACTCTGTTAGCTGAATGCACAGATCAGAAAGAAGTTTCACCGAATGATTCTGTGTAGTTTATATTTGAAGACATTCCTTTTTCCACTATTACCCACTTAGCGCTCCGAATCTCCACTTGCATTTTCTACAAAAAGAGTGTTTCATAACTGCTCAATCAAAAATATGTTTTATCTCTGTTAACTGAATTTACAGATCAGAAATAAGTTTCACAGAATGCATCTGTGTAGTTTTTATTTGAAGATATTCTTTTTCCCAATGTAGGCCTCTTAGCGCTTAGCATGTCCAATTGCAGTTTCTCCAGAAAGAGTGTTTCAGAACGGCTCAATCAAAAGTAAGGTTCCACTCTGTTAGTTGAATGCACAGAACGGAAAGTATTTTCACAGAATGCTACTGTGTAGTTTATATATGAATATATTCCTTTTTCCACTATTACCCTCTTAGCGCTCCGAATGTACACTTGCATTTTCTACAGAAAGAGTGTTCAGAACTGCGCAATCAAAAGTATGGTTTAACTCTGTTAGCTTAATGAACATATCAGAAATAAGTTTCACACAATGCTTCTGTGTAGTTTTTATTTGAAGATATTATTTTTCCCAATAGAGACCTCTTAGCGCTCAGAATGTCCAATTGCAGTTTCTACAGAAAGAGAGTTTCAGAAAGGCTCAATCAAAAGTAAGGTTCAACTCTGTTAGTTGAATGCACAGAACAGAAAGAAGTTTCATACAATGCTTCTGTGTAGTTTATATTTGAACATATTCTTTTTTCCACTATTACCCACTTAGCGCTACGAATGTCCAGTTGCACTTTCTACAGACAGAGTGTTTCAAAACTGCTCAATCAAAAGTATGGTTTAACTCTGTTAGCTGAATGCTCAGATCAGAAAGAAGTTTCACAGAATGCTTCTGTGTAGTTTATATTTGAATATATTCCTTTTTCCACTACTACTCTCTTAGCGCTCAAAATGTCCAGTTGCATTTTCTACAGAAAGAGTGTTCAGATCTGCTCAATCAAAAGTATGGTTTAACTCTGTTAGCTGAATGCACAGATCAGAAAGAAGTTTCACAGAATGATTCTGTGTAGTTTATATTTGGAGACATTCCTTTTTCCACTATTACCCTCTTAGCGCTCCGAATCTCCACTTGCATTTTCTACGGAAAGAGTTTTTCAGTACGGCTCAATCGAAACTAAGGTTCAACTCTTTTAGTTGAACAAACAGAACAGAAAGAAGTTTCACACAATTCTTCTGTGTAGTTTTTATTTGTAGACATTCTTTTTCCCAATATAGGCCTCTTAGCGCTCAGAATGTCCAATTGCAGTTTCTACAGAAAGAGTGTTTCAGAACGGCTCAATCAAAAGTAAGGTTCAACTCTGTTAGTTGAAAGCACAGAACAGAAAGAAGTTTCATACAATGCTTCTGTGTAGTTTATATTTGAACATATTCTTTTTTCCACTATTACCCACTTAGCGCTACGAATGTCCAGTTGCATTTTCTACAGACAGATTGTTTCTAAACTGCTCAATCAAAAGTATGGTTTAACTCTGTTAGCTGAATGCTCAGATCAGAAAGAAGTTTCACAGAATGCTTCTGTGTAGTTTATATTTGAATATATTCCTTTTTCCACTACTACGCTCTTTGCGCTCCAAATATCCAGTTGCATTTTCTACAGAAAGAGTGTTCAGATCTGCTCAATCAAAAGTATGGTTTAACTCTGTTAGCTGAATGCACAGATCAGAAAGATGTTTCACCGAATTATTCTGTGTAGTTTATATTTGAAGACATTCCTTTTTCCACTATTACCCTCTTAGCGCTCCGAATCTCCACTTGCATTTTCTACAAAAAGAGTGTTTCATAACTGCTCAATCAAAAATATGTTTTATCTCTGTTAACTGAATTTACAGATCAGAAATAAGTTTCACAGAATGCATCTGTGTAGTTTTTATTTGAAGATATTCTTTTTCCCAATGTAGGCCTCTTAGCGCTTAGCATGTCCAATTGCAGTTACTAAAGAAAGAGTGTTTCAGAACGGCTCAATCAAAAGTAAGGTTCAACTCTGTTAGTTGAATGCTCAGAACAGAAAGAATTTTCACAGAATGCTACTGTGTAGTTTATATTTGAATATATTCCTTTTTCCACTATTACCCTCTTAGCGCTCCGAATGTCCACTTGCATTTTCTACAGAAAGAGTGTTCAGAACTGCGCAATCAAAAGTATGGTTTAACTCTGTTAGCTTAATGAACATATCAGAAATAAGTTTCACACAATGCTTCTGTGTAGTTTTTATTTGAAGATATTATTTTTCCCAATATAGGCCTCTTAGCGCTCAGAATGTCCAATTCCAGTTTCTACAGAAAGAGTGTTTCAGAAAGGCTCAATCAAAAGTAAGGTTCAACTCTGTTAGTTGAATGCACAGAACAGAAAGAAGTTTCATACAATGCTTCTGTGTAGTTTATATTTGAACATATTCTTTTTTCCACTATTACCCACTTAGCGCTACGAATGTCCAGTTGCATTTTCTACAGACAGAGTGTTTCAAAACTGCTCAATCAAAAGTATGGTTTAACTCTGTTAGCTGAATGCACAGATCAGAAAGGTGTTTCACAGAATGATTCTGTGTAGTTTATATTTGAAGACATTCCTTTTTCAACTATTACCCTTTTAGCGCTCCGAATCTCCACTTGCATTTTCTAAAGAAAGAGTGTTTCAGAACGGCTCAATCAAAACTAAGGTTCAACTCTTTTAGTTGAACAAACAGAACAGAAAGAAGTTTCACACAATTCTTCTGTGTAGTTTTTATTTGTAGATATTCTTTTTCCCAATATAGGCCTCTTAGCGCTCAGAATGTCCAATTGCAGTTTCTACAGAAAGAGTGTTTCAGAACGGCTCAATCAAAAGTAAGGTTCAACTCTGTTAGTTGAATGCACAGAACAGAAAGAAGTTTCATACAATGCTTCTGTGTAGTTTATATTTGAACATATTCTTTTTTCCACTATTACCCACTTAGCGCTATGAATGTCCAGTTGCATTTTCTACAGACAGAGTGTTTCAAAACTGCTCAATCAAAAGTATGGTTTAACTCTGTTAGCTGAATGCTCAGATCAGAAAGAAGTTTCACAGAATGCTTCTGTGTAGTTTATATTTGAATATATTCCTTTTTCCACTACTACGCTCTTAGCGCTCCAAATGTCCAGTTGCATTTTCTACAGAAAGAGTGTTCAGATCTGCTCAATCAAAAATATGGTTTAACTCTGTTAGCTGAATGCACAGATCAGAAAGAAGTTTCACCGAATGGTTCTGTGTAGTTTATATTTGAAGACATTCCTTTTTCCACTATTACCCACTTAGCGCTCCGAATCTACACTTGCATTTTCTACAGACAGAGTGTTTCTAAACTGCTCAATCAAAAGTATGGTTTAACTCTGTTAGCTGAATGCTCAGATCAGAAAGAAGTTTCACAGAATGCTTCTGTGTAGTTTATATTTGAATATATTCCTTTTTCCACTACTACGCTCTTTGCGCTCCAAATATCCAGTTGCATTTTCTACAGAAAGAGTGTTCAGATCTGCTCAATCAAAAGTATGGTTTAAATCTGTTAGCTGAATGCACAGATCAGAAAGAAGTTTCACCGAATTATTCTGTGTAGTTTATATTTGAAGACATTCCTTTTTCCACTATTACCCTCTTAGCGCTCCGAATCTCCTCTTGCATTTTCTACAAAAAGAGTGTTTCATAACTGCTCAATCAAAAATAAGTTTTATCTCTGTTAACTGAATTTACAGATCAGAAATATGTTTCACAGAATGCATCTGTGTAGTTTTAATTTGAAGATATTCTTTTTCCCAATGTAGGCCTCTTAGCGCTTAGCATGTCCAATTGCAGTTTTTACAGAAAGTGTGTTTCAGAACGGCTCAATCAAAAGTAAGGTTCAGCTCTGTTAGTTGAATGCACAGAACAGAAAGAATTTTCACAGAATGCTACTGTGTAGTTTATATTTGAATATATTCCTTTTTCCACTATTACCCTCTTAGCGCTCCGAATGTCCACTTGCATTTTCTACAGAAAGAGTGTTCAGAACTGCGCAATCAAAAGTATGGTTTAACTCTTTTAGCTTAATGAACATATCAGAAATAAGTTTCACACAATGCTTCTGTGTAGTTTTTATTTGAAGATATTTTTTTTCCCAATAGAGGCCTCTTAGCGCTCAGAATGTCCAATTGCAGTTTCAACAGAAAGAGTGTTTCAGAAAGGCTCAATCAAAAGTAAGGTTCAACTCAGTTAGTTGAATGCACAGAACAGAAAGAAGTTTCATACAATGCTTCTGTGTAGTTTATATTTGAACATATTCTTTTTTCCACTATTACCCACTTAGCGCTACGAATGTCCAGTTGCATTTTCTACAGACAGAGTGTTTCAAAACTGCTCAATCAAAAGTATGGTTTAACTCTGTTAGCTGAATGCTCAGATCAGAAAGAAGTTTCACAGAACGCTTCTGTGTAGTTTATATTTGAATATATTCCTTTTTCCACTACTACTCCCTTAGCGCTCCAAATGTCCAGTTGCATTTTCTACAGAAAGAGTGTTCAGATCTGCTCAATCAAAAGTATGGTTTAACTCTGTTAGCTGAATGCACAGATCAGAAAGAAGTTTCACAGAATGATTCTGTGTAGTTTATATTTGAAGACATTCCTTTTTCCACTATTACCCTCTTAGCGCTCCGAATCTCCACTTGCATTTTCTACAGAAAGAGTGTTTCAGAACGGCTCAATCAAAACTAAGGTTCAACTCTTTTAGTTGAACAAACAGAACAGAAAGAAGTTTCACACAATTCTTCTGTGTAGTTTTTATTTGTAGACTTTCTTTTTCCCAATATAGGCCTCTTAGCGCTCAGAATGTCCAATTGCAGTTTCTACAGAAAGAGTGTTTCAGAACGGCTCAATCAAAAGTAAGGTTCAACTCTGTTAGTTGAATGCACAGAACAGAAAGAAGTTTCATACAATGCTTCTGTGTAGTTTATATTTGAACATATTCTTTTTTCCACTATTACCCACTTAGCGCTACGAATGTCCAGTTGCATTTTCTACAGACAGAGTGTTTCAAAACTGCTCAATCAAAAGTATGGTTTAACTCTGTTAGCTAAATGCTCAGATCAGAAAGAAGTTTCACACAATGCTTCTGTGTAGTTTATATTTGAATATATTCCTTTTTCCACTACTACGCTCTTAGCGCTCCAAATGTCCAGTTGCATTTTCTACAGAAAGAGTGTTCAGATCTGCTCAATCAAAAGTATGGTTTAAATCTGTTAGCTGAATGCACAGATCAGAAAGAAGTTTCACCGAATGATTCTGTGTAGTTTATATTTGAAGACATTCCTTTTTCCACTATTACCCTCTTAGCGCTCCGAATCTCCACTTGCATTTTCTACAAAAAGAGTGTTTCATAACTGCTCAATCAAAAATATGTTTTATCTCTGTTAACTGAATTTACAGATCAGAAATAAGTTTCACAGAATGCATCTGTGTAGTTTTTATTTGAAGATATTCTTTTTCCCAATGTAGGCCTCTTAGCGCTTAGCATGTCCAATTGCAGTTTTTCCAGAAAGAGTGTTTCAGAACGGCTCAATCAAAAGTAAGGTTCAACTCTGTTAGTTGAATGCACAGAACAGACAGAATTTTCACAGAATGCTACTATGTAGTTTATATTTGAATATATTCCTTTTTCCACTATTACCCTCTTAGCGCTCCGAATGTCCACTTGCATTTTCTACAGAAAGAGTGTTCAGAACTGTGCAATCAAAAGTATGGTTTAACTCTGTTAGCTTAATGAACATATCAGAAATAAGTTTCACACAATGCTTCTGTGTAGTTTTTATTTGAAGATATTATTTTTCCCAAAATAGGCCTCTTAGCGCTCAGAATGTCCAATTCCAGTTTCTACAGAAAGAGTGTTTCAGAAAGGCTCAATGAAAAGTAAGGTTCAACTCTGTTAGTTGAATGCACAGAACAGAAAGAAGTTTCATACAATGCTTCTGTGTAGTTTATATTTGAACATATTCTTTTTTCCACTATTACCCACTTAGCGCTACGAATGTCCAGTTGCATTTTCTACAGACAGAGTGTTTCAAAACTGCTCAATCAAAAGTATGGTTTAACTCTGTTAGCTGAATGCACAGATCAGAAAGAAGTTTCACCGAATGATTCTGTGTAGTTTATATTTGAAGACATTCCTTTTTCCACTATTACCCTCTTAGCGCTCCGAATCTCCTCTTGCATTTTCTACAAAAAGAGTGTTTCATAACTGCTCAATCAAAAATAAGTTTTATCTCTGTTAACTGAATTTACAGATCAGAAATATGTTTCACAGAATGCATCTGTGTAGTTTTAATTTGAAGATATTCTTTTTCCCAATGTAGGCCTCTTAGCGCTTAGCATGTCCAATTGCAGTTTTTACAGAAAGTGTGTTTCAGAACGGCTCAATCAAAAGTAAGGTTCAGCTCTGTTAGTTGAATGCAAAGAACAGAAAGAATTTTCACAGAATGCTACTGTGTAGTTTATATTTGAATATATTCCTTTTTCCACTATTACCCTCTTAGCGCTCCGAATGTCCACTTGCATTTTCTACAGAAAGAGTGTTCAGAACTGCGCAATCAAAAGTATGGTTTAACTCTTTTAGCTTAATGAACATATCAGAAATAAGTTTCACACAATGCTTCTGTGTAGTTTTTATTTGAAGATATTTTTTTTCCCAATAGAGGCCTCTTAGCGCTCAGAATGTCCAATTGCAGTTTCAACAGAAAGAGTGTTTCAGAAAGGCTCAATCAAAAGTAAGGTTCAACTCAGTTAGTTGAATGCACAGAACAGAAAGAAGTTTCATACAATGCTTCTGTGTAGTTTATATTTGAACATATTCTTTTTTCCACTATTACCCACTTAGCGCTACGAATGTCCAGTTGCATTTTCTACAGACAGAGTGTTTCAAAACTGCTCAATCAAAAGTATGGTTTAACTCTGTTAGCTGAATGCTCAGATCAGAAAGAAGTTTCACAGAACGCTTCTGTGTAGTTTATATTTGAATATATTCCTTTTTCCACTACTACTCCCTTAGCGCTCCAAATGTCCAGTTGCATTTTCTACAGAAAGAGTGTTCAGATCTGCTCAATCAAAAGTATGGTTTAACTCTGTTAGCTGAATGCACAGATCAGAAAGAAGTTTCACAGAATGATTCTGTGTAGTTTATATTTGAAGACATTCCTTTTTCCACTATTACCCTCTTAGCGCTCCGAATCTCCACTTGCATTTTCTACAGAAAGAGTGTTTCAGAACGGCTCAATCAAAACTAAGGTTCAACTCTTTTAGTTGAACAAACAGAACAGAAAGAAGTTTCACACAATTCTTCTGTGTAGTTTTTATTTGTAGACTTTCTTTTTCCCAATATAGGCCTCTTAGCGCTCAGAATGTCCAATTGCAGTTTCTACAGAAAGAGTGTTTCAGAACGGCTCAATCAAAAGTAAGGTTCAACTCTGTTAGTTGAATGCACAGAACAGAAAGAAGTTTCATACAATGCTTCTGTGTAGTTTATATTTGAACATATTCTTTTTTCCACTATTACCCACTTAGCGCTACGAATGTCCAGTTGCATTTTCTACAGACAGAGTGTTTCAAAACTGCTCAATCAAAAGTATGGTTTAACTCTGTTAGCTGAATGCACAGATCAGAAAGAAGTTTCACCGAATGATTCTGTGTTGTTTATATTTGAAGACATTTCTTTTTCCACTATTACCCACTTAGCGCTCCGAATCTACACTTGCATTTTCTACAAAAAGAGTGTTTCATAACTGCTCAATCAAAAATATGTTTTATCTCTGTTAACTGAATTTACAGATCAGAAATATGTTTCACAGAATGCATCTGTGTAGTTTTAATTTGAAGATATTCTTTTTCCCAATGTAGGCCTCTTAGCGCTTAGCATGTCCAATTGCAGTTTCTACAGAAAGAGTGTTTCAGAACGGCTCAATCAAAAGTAAGGTTCAGCTCTGTTAGTTGAATGCACAGAACAGAAAGAATTTTCACAGAATGCTACTGTGTAGTTTATATTTGAATATATTCCTTTTTCCACTATTACCCTCTTAGCGCTCCGAATGTCCACTTGCATTTTCTACAGAAAGAGTGTTCAGAACTGCGCAATCAAAAGTATGGTTTAACTCTTTTAGCTTAATGAACATATCAGAAATAAGTTTCACACAATGCTTCTGTGTAGCTTTTATTTGAAGATATTATTTTTCCCAATAGAGGCCTCTTAGCGCTCAGAATGTCCAATTGCAGTTTCTACAGAAAGAGTGTTTCAGAAAGGCTCAATCAAAAGTAAGGTTCAACTCAGTTAGTTGAATGCACAGAACAGAAAGAAGTTTCATACAATGCTTCTGTGTAGTTTATATTTGAACATATTCTTTTTTCCACTATAACCCACTTAGCGCTACGAATGTCCAGTTGCATTTTCTACAGACAGAGTGTTTCTAAACTGCTCAATCAAAAGTATGGTTTAACTCTGTTAGCTGAATGCTCAGATCAGAAAGAAGTTTCACAGAATGCTTCTGTGTAGTTTATATTTGAATATATTCCTTTTTCCACTACTACGCTCTTTGCGCTCCAAATATCCAGTTGCATTTTCTACAGAAAGAGTGTTCAGATCTGCTCAATCAAAAGTATGGTTTAACTCTGTTAGCTGAATGCACAGATCAGAAAGATGTTTCACCGAATGATTCTGTGTAGTTTATATTTGAAGACATTCCTTTTTCCACTATTACCCTCTTAGCGCTCCGAATCTCCACTTGCATTTTCTACAAAAAGAGTGTTTCATAACTGCTCAATCAAAAATATGTTTTATCTCTGTTAACTGAATTTACAGATCAGAAATAAGTTTCACAGAATGCATCTGTGTAGTTTTTATTTCAAGATATTCTTTTTCCCAATGTAGGCCTCTTAGCGCTTAGCATGTCCAATTGCAGTTTTTCCAGAAAGAGTGTTTCAGAACGGCTCAATCAAAAGTAAGGTTCAACTCTGTTAGTTGAATGTACAGAACAGATAGAATTTTCACAGAATGCTACTGTGTAGTTTATATTTGAATATATTCCTTTTTCCACTATTACCCTCTTAGCGCTCCGAATGTCCACTTGCATTTTCTACAGAAAGAGTGTTCAGAACTGCGCAATCAAAAGTATGGTTTAACTCTGTTAGGTTAATGAACATATCAGAAATAAGTTTCACACAATGCTTCTGTGTAGTTTTTATTTGAAGATATTATTTTTCCCAAAATAGGCCTCTTAGCGCTCAGAATGTCCAATTCCAGTTTCTACAGAAAGAGTGTTTCAGAAAGGCTCAATCAAAAGTAAGGTTCAACTCTGTTAGTTGAATGCACAGAACAGAAAGAAGTTTCATACAATGCTTCTGTGTAGTTTATATATGAACATATTCTTTTTTCCACTATTACCCACTTAGCGCTACGAATGTCCAGTTGCATTTTCTACAGACAGAGTGTTTCAAAACTGCTCAATCAAAAGTATGGTTTAACTCTGTTAGCTGAATGCACAGATCAGAAAGAAGTTTCACCGAATGATTCTGTGTTGTTTATATTTGAAGACATTTCTTTTTCCACTATTACCCACTTAGCGCTCCGAATCTACACTTGCATTTTCTACAAAAAGAGTGTTTCATAACTGCTCAATCAAAAATATGTTTTATCTCTGTTAACTGAATTTACAGATCAGAAATATGTTTCACAGAATGCATCTGTGTAGTTTTAATTTGAAGATATTCTTTTTCCCAATGTAGGCCTCTTAGCGCTTAGCATGTCCAATTGCAGTTTCTACAGAAAGAGTGTTTCAGAACGGCTCAATCAAAAGTAAGGTTCAGCTCTGTTAGTTGAATGCACAGAACAGAAAGAATTTTCACAGAATGCTACTGTGTAGTTTATATTTGAATATATTCCTTTTTCCACTATTACCCTCTTAGCGCTCCGAATGTCCACTTGCATTTTCTACAGAAAGAGTGTTCAGAACTGCGCAATCAAAAGTATGGTTTAACTCTTTTAGCTTAATGAACATATCAGAAATAAGTTTCACACAATGCTTCTGTGTAGCTTTTATTTGAAGATATTATTTTTCCCAATAGAGGCCTCTTAGCGCTCAGAATGTCCAATTGCAGTTTCTACAGAAAGAGTGTTTCAGAAAGGCTCAATCAAAAGTAAGGTTCAACTCAGTTAGTTGAATGCACAGAACAGAAAGAAGTTTCATACAATGCTTCTGTGTAGTTTATATTTGAACATATTCTTTTTTCCAGTATTACCCACTTAGCGCTACGAATGTCCAGTTGCATTTTCTACAGACAGAGTGTTTCAAAACTGCTCAATCAAAAGTATGGTTTAACTCTGTTAGCTGAATGCTCAGATCAGAAAGAAGTTTCACAGAACGCTTCTGTGTAGTTTATATTTGAATATATTCCTTTTTCCACTACTACGCTCTTAGCGCTCCAAATGTCCAGTTGCATTTTCTACAGAAAGAGTGTTCAGATCTGCTCAATCAAAAGTATGGTTTAACTCTGTTAGCTGAATGCACAGATCAGAAAGAAGTTTCACCGAATGATTCTGTGTAGTTTATATTTGAAGACATTCCTTTTTCCACTATTACCCTCTTAGCGCTCCGAATCTCCACTTGCATTTTCTAGAAAAAGAGTGTTTCATAACTGCTCAATCAAAAATATGTTTTATCTCTGTTAACTGAATTTACAGATCAGAAATAAGTTTCACAGAATGCATCTGTGTAGTTTTTATTTGAAGATATTCTTTTTCCCAATGTAGGCCTCTTAGTGCTTAGCATGTCCAATTGCAGTTTCTACAGAAAGAGTGTTTCAGAATGGCTCAATCAAAAGTAAGGTTCAACTCTGTTAGTTGAATGCACAGAACAGAAAGAATTTTCACAGAATGCTACTGTGTAGTTTATATTTGAATATATTCCTTTTTCCATTATTACCCTCTTAGCGCTCCGAATGTCCACTTGCATTTTCTACAGAAAGAGTGTTCAGAACTGCGCAATCAAAAGTATGGTTTAACTCTGTTAGCTTAATGAACATATCAGAAATAAGTTTCACACAATGCTTCTGTGTACTTTTTATTTGAAGATATTATTTTTCCCAATAGAGGCCTCTTAGCGCTCAGAATGTCCAATTGCAGTTTCTACAGAAAGAGTGTTTCAGAAAGGCTCAATCCAATGTAAGGTTCAACTCTGTTAGTTGAATGCACAGAACAGAAAGTAGTTTCATAAAATGCTTCTCTGTAGTTTACATTTGAACATATTCTTTTTTCCACTATTACCCACTTAGCGCTACGAATGTCCAGTTGCATTTTCTACAGACAGAGTGTTTCAAAACTGCTCAATCAAAAGTATGGTTTAACTCTGTTAGCTGAATGCTCAGATCAGAAAGAAGTTTCACAGAATGCTTCTGTGTAGTTTATATTTGAATATATTCCTTTTTCCACTACTATTCCCTTAGCGCTCCAAATGTCCAGTTGCATTTTCTACAGAAAGAGTGTTCAGATCTGCTCAATCAAAAGTATGGTTTAACTCTGTTAGCTGAATGCACAGATGAGAAAGAAGTTTCACAGAATGATTCTGTGTAGTTTATATTTGAAGACATTCCTTTTTCCACTATTACCCTCTTAGCGCTCCGAATCTCCACTTGCATTTTCTACAGAAAGAGTGTTTCAGAACGGCTCAATCAAAACTAAGGTTCAACTCTTTTAGTTGAACAAACAGAACAGAAAGAAGTTTCACACAATTCTTCTGTGTAGTTTTTATTTGTAGACATTCTTTTTCCCAATATAGGCCTCTTAGCGCTCAGAATGTCCAATTGCAGTTTCTACAGAAAGAGTGTTTCAGAACGGCTCAATCAAAAGTAAGGTTCAACTCTGTTAGTTGAATGCACAGAACAGAAAGAAGTTTCATACAATGCTTCTGTGTAGTTTATATTTGAACATATTCTTTTTTCCACTATTACCCACTTAGCGCTACGAATGTCCAGTTGCATTTTCTACAGACAGAGTGTTTCAAAACTGCTCAATCAAAAGTATGGTTTAACTCTGTTAGCTAAATGCTCAGATCAGAAAGAAGTTTCACAGAATGCTTCTGTGTAGTTTGTATTTGAATATATTCCTTTTTCCACTACTACGCTCTTAGCGCTCCAAATGTCCAGTTGCATTTTCTACAGAAAGAGTGTTCAGATCTGCTCAATCAAAAGTATGGTTTAACTCTGTTAGCTGAATGCACAGATCAGAAAGAAGTTTCACCGAATGATTCTGTGTAGTTTATATTTGAAGACATTCCTTTTTCCACTATTACCCTCTTAGCGCTCCGAATCTCCACTTGCATTTACTACAAAAAGAGTGTTTCATAACTGCTCAATCAAAAATATGTTTTATCTCTGTTAACTGAATTTACAGATCAGAAATAAGTTTCACAGAATGCATCTGTGTAGTTTTTATTTGAAGATATTCTTTTTCCCAATGTAGGCCTCTTAGCGCTTAGCATGTCCAATTGCAGTTTCTACAGAAAGAGTGTTTCAGAACGGCTCAATCAAAAGTAAGGTTCAACTCTGTTACTTGAATGCACAGAACAGAAAGAATTTTCACAGAATGCTACTGTGTAGTTTATATTTGAATATATTCCTTTTTCCATTATTACCCTCTTAGCGCTCCGAATGTCCACTTGCATTTTCTACAGAAAGAGTGTTCAGAACTGCGCAATCAAAAGTATGGTTTAACTCTGTTAGCTTAATGAACATATCAGAAATAAGTTTCACACAATGCTTCTGTGTAGTTTTTATTTGAAGATATTATTTTTCCCAATAGAGGCCTCTTAGCGCTCAGAATGTCCAATTGCAGTTTCTACAGAAAGAGTGTTTCAGAAAGGCTCAATCCAAAGTAAGGTTCAACTCTGTTAGTTGAATGCACAGAACAGAAAGTAGTTTCATAAAATGCTTCTGTGTAGTTTACATTTGAACATATTCTTTTTTCCACTATTACCCACTTAGCACTACGAATGTCCAGTTGCATTTTCTACAGACAGAGTGTTTCAAAACTGCTCAATCAAAAGTATGGTTTAACTCTGTTAGCTGAATGCTCAGATCAGAAAGAAGTTTCACAGAATGCTTCTGTGTAGTTTATATTTGAATATATTCCTTTTTCCACTACTACTCTCTTAGCGCTCCAAATGTCCAGTTGCATTTTCTACAGAAAGAGTGTTCAGATCTCCTCAATCAAAAGTATGGTTTAACTCTGTTAGCTGAATGCACAGATCAGAAAGAAGTTTCACAGAATGATTCTGTGTAGTTTATATTTGGAGACATTCCTTTTTCCACTATTACCCTCTTAGCGCACCGAATCTCCACTTGCATTTTCTACAGAAAGAGTGTTTCAGAACGGCTCAATCGAAACTAAAGTTCAACTCTTTTAGTTGAACAAACAGAACAGAAAGAAGTTTCACACAATTCTTCTGTGTAGTTTTTATTTGTAGACATTCTTTTTCCCAATATAGGCCTCTTAGCGCTCAGAATGTCCAATTGCAGTTTCTACAGAAAGAGTGTTTCAGAACGGCTCAATCAAAAGTAAGGTTCAACTCTGTTAGTTGAAAGCACAGAACAGAAAGAAGTTTCATACAATGCTTCTGTGTAGTTTATATTTGAACATATTATTTTTTCCACTATTACCCACTTAGCGCTAAGAATGTCCAGTTGCATTTTCTACAGACAGAGTGTTTCTAAACTGCTCAATCAAAAGTATGGTTTAACTCTGTTAGCTGAACGCTCAGCTCAGAAAGAAGTTTCACAGAATGCTTCTGTGTAGTTTATATTTGAATATATTCCTTTTTCCACTACTACGCTCTTAGCGATCCAAATGTCCAGTTGCATTTTCTACAGAAAGAGTGTTCAGATCTGCTCAATCAAAAGTATGGTTTAACTCTGTTAGCTGAATGCACAGATCAGAAAGAAGTTTCACCGAATGATTCTGTGTAGTTTATATTTGAAGACATTCCTTTTTCCACTATTACCCACTTAGCGCTCCGAATCTACACTTGCATTTTCTACAAAAAGAGTGTTTCATAACTGCTCAATCAAAAATATGTTTTATCTCTGTTAACTGAATTTACAGATCAGAAATATGTTTCACAGAATGCATCTGTGTAGTTTTAATTTGAAGATATTCTTTTTCCCAATGTAGGCCTCTTAGCGCTTAGCATGTCCAATTGCAGTTTCTACAGAAAGAGTGTTTCAGAACGGCTCAATCAAAAGTAAGTTTCAGCTCTGTTAGTTGAATGCACAGAACAGAAAGAATTTTCACAGAATGCTACTGTGTAGTTTATATTTGAATATATTCCTTTTTCCACTATTACCCTCTTAGCGCTCCGAATGTCCACTTGCATTTTCTACAGAAAGAGTGTTCAGAACTGCCCAATCAAAAGTATGGTTTAACTCTTTTAGCTTAATGAACATATCAGAAATAAGTTTCACACAATGCTTCTGTGTAGTTTTTATTTGAAGATATTATTTTTCCCAATAGAGGCCTCTTAGCGCTCAGAATGTCCAATTGCAGTTTCTACAGAAAGAGTGTTTCAGAAAGGCTAAATCAAAAGTAAGGTTCAACTGTTAGTTGAATGCACAGAACAGAAAGAAGTTTCATACAATGCTTCTGTGTAGTTTATATTTGAACATATTTTTTTTTCCAGTATTACCCACTTAGCGCTACGAATGTCCAGTTGCATTTTCTACAGACAGAGTGTTTCAAAACTGCTCAATCAAAAGTATGGTTTAACTCTGTTAGCTGAATGCTCAGATCAGAAAGAAGTTTCACAGAACGCTTCTGTGTAGTTTATATTTGAATATATTCCTTTTTCCACTACTACTCCCTTAGCGCTCCAAATGTCCAGTGGCATTTTCTACAGAAAGAGTGTTCAGATCTGCTCAATCAAAAGTATGGTTTAACTCTGTTAGCTGAATGCACAGATCAGAAAGAAGTTTCACAGAATGATTCTGTGTAGTTTATATTTGAAGACATTCCTTTTTCCACTATTACCCTCTTAGCGCTCCGAATCTCCACTTGCATTTTCTACAGAAAGAGTGTTTCAGAACGGCTCAATCAAAACTAAGGTTCAACTCTTTTAGTTGAACAAACAGAACAGAAAGAAGTTTCACACAATTCTTCTGTGTAGTTTTTATTTGTAGACATTCTTTTTCCCAATATAGGCCTCTTAGCGCTCAGAATGTCCAATTGCAGTTTCTACAGAAAGAGTGTTTCAGAACGGCTCAATCAAAAGTAAGGTTCAACTCTGTTAGTTGAATGCACAGAACAGAAAGAAGTTTCATACAATGCTTCTGTGTAGTTTATATTTGAACATATTCTTTTTTCCACTATTACCCACTTAGCGCTACGAATGTCCAGTTGCATTTTCTACAGACAGAGTGTTTCAAAACTGCTCAATCAAAAGTATGGTTTAACTCTGTTAGCTAAATGCTCAGATCAGAAAGAAGTTTCACAGAATGCTTCTGTGTAGTTTGTATTTGAATATATTCCTTTTTCCACTACTACGCTCTTAGCGCTCCAAATGTCCAGTTGCATTTTCTACAGAAAGAGTGTTCAGATCTGCTCAATCAAAAGTATGGTTTAACTCTGTTAGCTGAATGCACAGATCAGAAAGAAGTTTCACCGAATGATTCTGTGTAGTTTATATTTGAAGACATTCCTTTTTCCACTATTACCCTCTTAGCGCTCCGAATCTCCACTTGCATTTTCTACAAAAAGAGTGTTTCATAACTGCTCAATCAAAAATATGTTTTATCTCTGTTAACTGAATTTACAGATCAGAAATAAGTTTCACAGAATGCATCTGTGTAGTTTTTATTTGAAGATATTCTTTTTCCCAATGTAGGCCTCTTAGCGCTTAGCATGTCCAATTGCAGTTTCTACAGAAAGAGTGTTTCAGAACGGCTCAATCAAAAGTAAGGTTCAACTCTGTTAGTTGAATGCACAGAACAGAAAGAATTTTCACAGAATGCTACTGTGTAGTTTATATTTGAATATATTCCTTTTTCCATTATTACCCTCTTAGCGCTCCGAATGTCCACTTGCATTTTCTACAGAAAGAGTGTTCAGAACTGCGCAATCAAAAGTATGGTTTAACTCTGTTAGCTTAATGAACATATCAGAAATAAGTTTCACACAATGCTTCTGTGTAGTTTTTATTTGAAGATATTATTTTTCCCAATAGAGGCCTCTTAGCGCTCAGAAAGTCCAATTGCAGTTTCTACAGAAAGAGTGTTTCAGTAAGGCTCAATCCAAAGTAAGGTTCAACTCTGTTAGTTGAATGCACAGAACAGAAAGTAGTTTCATAAAATGCTTCTGTGTAGTTTACCTTTGAACATATTCTTTTTTCCACTATTACCCACTTAGCGCTACGAATGTCCAGTTGCATTTTCTACAGACAGAGTGTTTCAAAACTGCTCAATCAAAAGTATGGTTTAACTCTGTTAGCTGAATGCTCAGATCAGAAAGAAGTTTCACAGAATGCTTCTGTGTAGTTTATATTTGAATATATTCCTTTTTCCACTACTACTCTCTTAGCGCTCCAAATGTCCAGTTGCATTTTCTACAGAAAGAGTGTTCAGATCTGCTCAATCAAAAGTATGGTTTAACTCTGTTTGCTGAATGCACAGATCAGAAAGAAGTTTCACAGAATGATTCTGTGTAGTTTATATTTGGAGACATTCCTTTTTCCACTATTACCCTCTTAGCGCACCGAATCTCCACTTGCATTTTCTACAGAAAGAGTGTTTCAGAACGGCTCAATCGAAACTAAAGTTCAACTCTTTTAGTTGAACAAACAGAACAGAAAGAAGTTTCACACAATTTTTCTGTGTAGTTTTTATTTGTAGACATTCTTTTTCCCAATATAGGCCTCTTAGCGCTCAGAATGTCCAATTGCAGTTTCTACAGAAAGAGTGTTTCAGAACGGCTCAATCAAAAGTAAGGTTCAACTCTGTTAGTTGAAAGCACAGAACAGAAAGAAGTTTCATACAGCGCTTCTGTGTAGTTTATATTTGAACATATTCTTTTTTCCACTATTACCCACTTAGCGCTACGAATGTCCAGTTGCATTTTCTACAGACAGAGTGTTTCTAAACTGCTCAATCAAAAGTATGGTTTAACTCTGTTAGCTGAACGCTCAGCTCAGAAAGAAGTTTCACAGAATGCTTCTGTGTAGTTTATATTTGAATATATTCCTTTTTCCACTACTACGCTCTTAGCGATCCAAATGTCCAGTTGCATTTTCTACAGAAAGAGTGTTCAGATCTGCTCAATCAATAGTATGGTTTAACTCTGTTAGCTGAATGCACAGATCAGAAAGAATTTTCACCGAATGATTCTGTGTAGTTTATATTTGAAGACATTCCTTTTTCCACTATTACCCACTTAGCGCTCCGAATCTACACTTGCATTTTCTACAAAAAGAGTGTTTCATAACTGCTCAATCAAAAATATGTTTTATCTCTGTTAACTGAATTTACAGATCAGAAATATGTTTCACAGAATGCATCTGTGTAGTTTTAATTTGAAGATATTCTTTTTCCCAATGTAGGCCTCTTAGCGCTTAGCATGTCCAATTGCAGTTTCTACAGAAAGAGTGTTTCAGAACGGCTCAATCAAAAGTAAGTTTCAGCTCTGTTAGTTGAATGCACAGAACAGAAAGAATTTTCACAGAATGCTACTGTGTAGTTTATATTTGAATATATTCCTTTTTCCACTATTACCCTCTTAGCGCTCCGAATGTCCACTTGCATTTTCTACAGAAAGAGTGTTCAGAACTGCGCAATCAAAAGTATGGTTTAACTCTGTTAGCTTAATGAACATATCAGAAATAAGTTTCACACAATGCTTCTGTGTAGTTTTTATTTGAAGATATTATTTTTCCCAATAGAGGCCTCTTAGCGCTCAGAATGTCCAATTGCAGTTTCTACAGAAAGAGTGTTTCAGAAAGGCTAAATCAAAAGTAAGGTTCAACTCAGTTAGTTGAATGCACAGAACAGAAAGAAGTTTCATACAATGCTTCTGTGTAGTTTATATTTGAACATATTCTTTTTTCCACTATTACCCACTTAGCGCTACGAATGTCCAGTTGCATTTTCTACAGACAGAGTGTTTCAAAACTGCTCAATCAAAAGTATGGTTTAACTCTGTTAGCTGAATGCTCAGATCAGAAAGAAGTTTCACAGAATGCTTCTGTGTAGTTTATATTTGAATATATTCCTTTTTCCACTACTACTCTCTTAGCGCTCCAAATGTCCAGTTGCATTTTCTACAGAAAGAGTGTTCAGATCTGCTCAATCAAAAGTATGGTTTAACTCTGTTAGCTGAATGCACAGATCAGAAAGAATTTTCACAGAATGATTCTGTGTAGTTTATATTTGGAGACATTCCTTTTTCCACTATTACCCTCTTAGCGCTCCGAATCTCCACTTGCATTTTCTACAGAAAGAGTGTTTCAGAACGGCTCAATCAAAACTAAGGTTCAACTCTTTTAGTTGAACAAACACAACAGAAAGAAGTTTCACACAATTCTTCTGTGTAGTTTTTATTTGTAGACATTCTTTTTCCCAATATAGGCCTCTTTGCGCTCAGAATGTCCAATTGCAGTTTCTACAGAAAGAGTGTTTCAGTACGGCTCAATCAAAAGTAAGGTTCAACTCTGTTAGTTGAATGCACAGAACAGAAAGAATTTTCACAGAATGCTACTGTGTAGTTTATATTTGAATATATTCCTTTTTCCACTATTACCCTCTTAGCGCTCCGAATGTCCACTTGCATTTTCTACAGAAAGAGTGTTCAGAACTGCGCAATCAAAAGTATGGTTTAACTCTGTTAGCTTAATGAACATATCAGAAATAAGTTTCACACAATGCTTCTGTGTAGTTTTTATTTGAAGATATTATTTTTCCCAATATAGGCCTCTTAGCGCTCAGAATGTCCAATTGCAGTTTCTACAGAAAGAGTGTTTCAGAAAGGCTCAATCAAAAGTAAGGTTCAACTCTGTTAGTTGAATGCACAGAACAGAAAGAATTTTCACAGAATGCCACTGTGTAGTTTATATTTGAATATATTCCTTTTTCCACTATTACCCTCTTAGCGCTCCGAATGTCCACTTGCATTTTCTACAGAAAGAGTGTTCAGAACTGCGCAATCAATAGTATGGTTTAACTCTGTTAGCTTAATGAACATATCAGAAATAAGTTTCACACAATGCTTCTGTGTAGTTTTTATTTGAAGATATTATTTTTCCCAATATAGGCCTCTTAGCGCTCAGAATGTCCAATTGCAGTTTCTACAGAAAGAGTGTTTCAGAAAGGCTCAATCAAAAGTAAGGTTCAACTCTGTTAGTTGAATGCACAGAACAGAAAGAAGTTTCATACAATGCTTCTGTGTAGTTTATATTTGAACATATTCTTTTTTCCACTATTACCCACTTAGCGCTACGAATGTCCAGTTGCATTTTCTACAGACAGAGTGTTTCAAAACTGCTCAATCAAATGTATGGTTTAACTCTGTTAGCTGAATGCTCAGATCAGAAAGAAGTTTCACAGAATGCTTCTGTGTAGTTTATATTTGAATATATTCCGTTTTCCACTACTACTCTCTTAGCGCTCCAAATGTCCAGTTGCATTTTCTATAGAAAGAGTGATCAAATCTGCTCAATCAAAAGTATGGTTTAAATCTGTTAGCTGAATGCACAGATCAGAAAGAAGTTTCACAGAATGATTCTGTGTAGTTTATATTTGGAGACATTCATTTTTCCACTATTACCCTCTTAGCGCTCCGAATCTCCACTTGCATTTTCTACAGAAAGCGTGTTTCAGAACGGCTCAATCGAAACTAAGGTTCAACTCTTTTAGTTGAACAAACAGAACAGAAAGAAGTTTCACACAATTCTCCTGTGTAGTTTTTATTTGTAGACATTCTTTTTCCCAATATAGGCCTCTTAGCGCTCAGAATGTCCAATTGCAGTTTCTACAGAAAGAGTGTTTCAGTACGGCTCAATCAAAAGTAAGGTTCAACTCTGTTAGTTGAATGCACAGAACAGAAAGAAGTTTCATACAATGCTTCTGTGTAGTTTATATTTGAACATATTCTTTTTTCCACTATTACCCACTTAGCGCTACGAATGTCCAGTTGCATTTTCTACAGACAGAGTGTTTCAAAACTGCTCAATCAAAAGTATGGTTTAACTCTGTTAGCTGAATGCTCAGATCAGAAAGAAGTTTCACAGAATGCTTCTGTGTAGTTTATATTTGAATATATTCCTTTTTCCACTACTACGCTCTTAGCGCTCCAAATGTCCAGTTGCATTTTCTACAGAAAGACTGTTCAGATCTGCTCAATCAAAAGTATGGTTTAACTCTGTTAGCTGAATGCACAGATCAGAAAGAAGTTTCACCGAATGATTCTGTGTAGTTTATATTTGAAGACATTCCTTTTTCCACTATTACCCTCTTAGCGCTCCGAATCTCCTCTTGCATTTTCTACAAAAAGAGTGTTTCATAACTGCTCAATCAAAAATATGTTTTATCTCTGTTAAGTGAATTTACAGATCAGAAATATGTTTTACAGAATGCATCTGTGTAGTTTTAATTTGAAGATATTCTTTTTCCCAATGTAGGCCTCTTAGCGCTTAGCATGTCCAATTGCAGTTTCTACAGAAAGAGTGTTTCAGAACGGCTCAATCAAAAGTAAGTTTCAGCTCTGTTAGTTGAATGCACAGAACAGAAAGAATTTTCACAGAATGCTACTGTGTAGTTTATATTTGAATATATTCCTTTTTCCACTATTACCCTCTTAGCGCTCCGAATGTCCACTTGCATTTTCTACAGAAAGAGTGTTCAGAACTGCGCAATCAAAAGTATGGTTTAACTCTTTTAGCTTAATGAACATATCAGAAATAAGTTTCACACAATGCTTCTGTGTAGTTTTTATTTGAAGGTATTATTTTTCCCAATAGAGGCCTCTTAGCGCTCAGAATGTCCAATTGCAGTTTCTACAGAAAGAGTGTTTCAGAAAGGCTCAATCAAAAGTAAGGTTCAACTCAGTTAGTTGAATGCACAGAACAGAAAGAAGTTTCATACAATGCTTCTGTGTAGTTTATATTTGAACATATTCTTTTTTCCAGTATTACCCACTTAGCGCTACGAATGTCCAGTTGCATTTTCTACAGACAGAGTGTTTCAAAACTGCTCAATCAAAAGTATGGTTTAACTCTGTTAGCTGAATGCTCAGATCAGAAAGAAGTTTCACAGAATGCTTCTGTGTAGTTTGTATTTGAATATATTCCTTTTTCCACTACTACGCTCTTAGCGCTCCAAATGTCCAGTTGCATTTTCTACAGAAAGAGTGTTCAGATCTGCTCAATCAAAAGTATGGTTTAACTCTGTTAGCTGAATGCACAGATCAGAAAGAAGTTTCACCGAATGATTCTGTGTAGTTTATATTTGAAGACATTCCTTTTTCCACAATTACCCTCTTAGCGCTCCGAATCTCCACTTGCATTTTCTACAAAAAGAGTGTTTCATAACTGCTCAATCAAAAATATGTTTTATCTCTGTTAACTGAATTTACAGATCAGAAATAAGTTTCACAGAATGCATCTGTGTAGTTTTTATTTGAAGATATTCTTTTTCCCAATGTAGGCCTCTTAGCGCTTAGCATGTCCAATTGCAGTTTCTACAGAAAGAGTGTTTCAGAACGGCTCAATCAAAAGTAAGGTTCAACTCTGTTAGTTGAATGCACAGAACAGAAAGAATTTTCACAGAATGCTACTGTGTAGTTTATATTTGAATATATTCCTTTTTCCATTACTACCCTCTTAGCGCTCCGAATGTCCACTTGCATTTTCTACAGAAAGAGTGTTCAGAACTGCGCAATCAAAAGTATGGTTTAACTCTGTTAGCTTAATGAACATATCAGAAATAAGTTTCACACAATGCTTCTGTGTAGTTTTTATTTGAAGATATTATTTTTCCCAATAGAGGCCTCTTAGCGCTCAGAATGTCCAATTGCAGTTTCTACAGAAAGAGTGTTTCAGAAAGGCTCAATCAAAAGTAAGGTTCAACTCTGTTAGTTGAATGCACAGAACAGAAAGTAGTTTCATACAATGCTTATGTGTAGTTTACATTTGAACATATTCTTTTTTCCACTATTACCCACTTAGCGCTACGAATGTCCAGTTGCATTTTCTACAGACAGAGTGTTTCAAAACTGCTCAATCAAAAGTATGGTTTAACTCTGTTAGCTGAATGCTCAGATCAGAAAGAAGTTTCACAGAATGCTTCTGTGTAGTTTATATTTGAATATATTCCTTTTTCCACTACTACTCTCTTAGCGCTCCAAATGTCCAGTTGCATTTTCTACAGAAAGAGTGTTCAGATCTGCTCAATCAAAAGTATGGTTTAACTCTGTTATCTGAATGCACAGATCAGAAAGAAGTTTCACAGAATGATTCTGTGTAGTTTATATTTGGAGACATTCCTTTTTCCACTATTACCCTCTTAGCGCTCCGAATCTCCACTTGCATTTTCTACAGAAAGAGTGTTTCAGAACGGCTCAATCGAAACTAAAGTTCAACTCTTTTAGTTGAACAAACAGAACAGAAAGAAGTTTCACACAATTCTTCTGTGTAGTTTTTATTTGTAGACATTCTTTTTCCCAATATAGGCCTCTTAGCGCTCAGAATGTCCAATTGCAGTTTCTACAGAAAGAGTGTTTCAGAACGGCTCAATCAAAAGTAAGGTTCAACTCTGTTAGTTGAATGCACAGAACAGAAAGAAGTTTCATACAATGCTTCTGTGTAGTTTATATTTGAACATATTCTTTTTTCCACTATTACCCACTTAGCGCTACGAATGTCCAGTTGCATTTTCTACAGACAGAGTGTTTCAAAACTGCTCAATCAAAAGTATGGTTTAACTCTGTTAGCTGAATGCTCAGATCAGAAAGAAGTTTCACAGAATGCTTCTGTGTAGTTTATATTTGAATATATTCCTTTTTCCACTACTACGCTCTTAGCGCTCCAAATGTCCAGTTGCATTTTCTACAGAAAGAGTGTTCAGATCTGCTCAATCAAAAGTATGGTTTAACTCTGTTAGCTGAATGCACAGATCAGAAAGAAGTTTCACCGAATGATTCTGAGTAGTTTATATTTGAAGACATTCCTTTTTCCACTATTACCCTCTTAGCGCTCCGAATCTCCACTTGCATTTTCTACAAAAAGAGTGTTTCATAACTACTTAATCAAAAATATGTTTTATCTCTGTTAACTGAATTTACAGATCAGAAATAAGTTTCACAGAATGCATCTGTGTAGTTTTTATTTGAAGATATTCTTTTTCCCAATGTAGGCCTCTTAGCGCTTAGCATGTCCAATTGCAGTTTCTACAGAAAGAGTGTTTCAGAACGGCTCAATCAAAAGTAAGGTTCAACTCTGTTAGTTGAATGCATAGAACAGAAAGAATTTTCACAGAATGCTACTGTGTAGTTTATATTTGAATATATTACTTTTTCCACTATTACCCTCTTAGCGCTCCGAATGTCCACTTGCATTTTCTACAGAAAGAGTGTTCAGAACTGCGCAATCAAAAGTATGGTTTAACTCTGTTAGCTGAATGAACATATCAGAAATAAGTTTCACACAATGCTTCTGTGTAGTTTTTATTTGAAGATATTATTTTTCCCAATAGAGGCCTCTTAGCGCTCAGAATGTCCAATTGCAGTTTCTACAGAAAAAGTGTTTCAGAAAGGCTCAATCAAAAGTAAGATTCAAATCTGTTTGTTGAATGCACAGAACAGAAAGAAGTTTCATACAATGCTTCTGTGTAGTTTATATTTGAACATATTCTTTTTTCCACTATTACCCACTTAGCGCTACGAATGTCCAGTTGCATTTTCTACAGACAGAGTGTTTCAAAACTGCTCAATCAAAAGTATGGTTTAACTCTGTTAGCTGAATGCTCAGATCAGAAAGAAGTTTCACAGAATGCTTCTGTGTAGTTTATATTTGAATATATTCCTTTTTCCACTACTACGCTCTTAGCGCTCCACATGTCCAGTTGCATTTTCTACAGAAAGAGTGTTCAGATCTGCTCAATCAAAAGTATGGTTTAACTCTGTTAGCTGAATGCACAGATCAGAAAGAAGTTTCACAGAATGATTCTGTGTAGTTTATATTTGGAGACATTCCTTTTTCCACTATTACCCTCTTAGCGCTCCGAATCTCCACTTGCATTTTCTACAGAAAGAGTGTTTCAGAACGGCTCAATCAAAACTAAGGTTCAAATCTTTTAGTTGAACAAACAGAACAGAAAGAAGTTTCACACAATTCTTCTGTGTAGTTTTTATTTGTAGACATTCTTTTTCCCAATATAGGCCTCTTTGCGCTCAGAATGTCCAATTGCAGTTTCTACAGAAAGAGTGTTTCAGTACGGCTCAATCAAAAGTAAGGTTCAACTCTGTTAGTTGAATGCACAGAACAGAAAGAATTTTCACAGAATGCTACTGTGTAGTTTATATTTGAATATATTCCTTTTTCCACTATTACCCTCTTAGCGCTCCGAATGTCCACTTGCATTTTCTACAGAAAGTGTGTTCAGAACTGCGCAATCAAAAGTATAGTTTAACTCTGTTAGCTTAATGAACATATCAGAAATAAGTTTCACACAATGCTTCTGTGTAGTTTTTATTTGAAGATATTATTTTTCCCAATATAGGCCTCTTAGCGCTCAGAATGTCCAATTGCAGTTTCTACAGAAAGAGTGTTTCAGAAAGGCTCAATCAAAAGTAAGGTTCAACTCTGTTAGTTGAATGCACAGAACAGAAAGAATTTTCACAGAATGCTACTGTGTAGTTTATATTTGAATATATTCCTTTTTCCACTATTACCCTCTTAGCGCTCCGAATGTCCACTTGCATTTTCTACAGAAAGAGTGTTCAGAACTGCGCAATCAAAAGTATAGTTTAACTCTGTTAGCTTAATGAACATATCAGAAATAAGTTTCACACATTGCTTCTGTGTAGTTTTTATTTGAAGATATTGTTTTTCCCAATAGAGGCCTCTTAGCGCTCAGAATGTCCAATTGCAGTTTCTACAGAAAGAGTGTTTCAGAAAGGCTCAATCAAAAGTAAGGTTCAACTCTGTTAGTTGAATGCGCAGAACAGAAAGAAGTTTCATACAATGCTTCTGTGTAGTTTATATTTGAACATATTCTTTTTTCCACTATTACCCACTTAGCGCTACGAATGTCCAGTTGCATTTTCTACAGAGTGTTTCAAAACTGCTCAATCAAAAGTATGGTTTAACTCTGTTAGCTGAATGCTCAGATCAGAAAGAAGTTTCACAGAATGCTTCTGTGTAGTTTATATTTGAATATATTCCTTTTTCCACTACTACGCTCTTAGCGCTCCACATGTCCAGTTGCATTATCTACAGAAAGAGTGTTCAGATCTGCTCAATCAAAAGTATGGTTTAACTCTGTTAGCTGAATGCACAGATCAGAAAGAAGTTTCACAGAATGATTCTGTGTAGTTTATATTTGGAGACATTCCTTTTTCCACTATTACCCTCTTAGCGCTCCGAATCTCCACTTGCATTTTCTACAGAAAGAGTGTTTCAGAACGGCTCAATCAAAACTAAGGTTCAACTCTTTTAGTTGAACAAACAGAACAGAAAGAAGTTTCACACAGTTCTTCTGTGTAGTTTTTATTTGTAGACATTCTTTTTCCCAATATAGGCCTCTTTGCGCTCAGATTGTCCAATTGCAGTTTCTACAGAAAGAGTGTTTCAGTACGGCTCAACCAAACGTAAGGTTCAACTCTGTTAGTTGAATGCACAGAACAGAAAGAATTTTCACAGAATGCTACTGTGTAGTTTATATTTGAATATATTCCGTTTTCCACTATTACCCTCTTAGCGCTCCGAATGTCCACTTGCATTTTCTACAGAAAGAGTGTTCAGAACTGCGCAATCAAAAGTATGGTTTAACTCTGTTAGCATAATGAACATATCAGAAATAAGTTTCACAGAATGCTTCTGTGTAGTTTTTATTTGAAGATATTATTTTTCCCAATATAGGCCTCTTAGCGCTCAGAATGTCCAATTGCAGTTTCTACAGAAAGAGTGTTTCAGAAAGGCTCAATCAAAAGTAAGGTTCAACTCTGTTAGTTGAATGCACAGAACAGAAAGAATTTTCACAGAATGCTACTGTGTAGTTTATATTTGAATATATTCCTTTTTCCACTATTACCCTCTTAGCGCTCCGAATGTCCACTTGCATTTTCTACAGAAAGAGTGTTCAGAACTGCGCAATCAAAAGTATGGTTTAACTCTGTTAGCTTAATGAACATATCAGAAATAAGTTTCACACAATGCTTCTGTGTAGTTTTTATTTGAAGATATTATTTTTCCCAATAGAGGCCTCTTAGAGCTCAGAATGTCCAATTGCAGTTTCTACAGAAAGAGTGTTTCAGAAAGGCTCAATCAAAAGTAAGGTTCAACTCTGTTAGTTGAATGCACAGAACAGAAAGAAGTTTCATACAATGCTTCTGTGTAGTTTATATTTGAACATATTCTTTTTTCCACTATTACCCACTTAGCGCTACGAATGTCCAGTTGCATTTTCTACAGACAGAGTGTTTCAAAACTGCTCAATCAAAAGTATGGTTTAACTCTGTTAGCTGAATGCTCAGATCAGAAAGAAGTTTCACAGAATACTTCTGTGTAGTTTATATTTGAATATATTCCTTTTTCCACTACTACTCTCTTAGCGCTCCAAATGTCCAGTTGCATTTTCTACAGAAAGAGTGTTCAGATCTGCTCAATCAAAAGTATGGTTTAACTCTGTTATCTGAATGCACAGATCAGAAAGAAGTTTCACAGAATGATTCTGTGTAGTTTATATTTGGAGACATTCCTTTTTCCACTATTACCCTCTTAGCGCTCCGAATCTCCACTTGCATTTTCTACAGAAAGCGTGTTTCAGAACGGCTCAATCGAAACTAAGGTTCAACTCTTTTAATTGAACAAACAGAACAGAAAGAAGTTTCACACAATTCTCCTGTGTAGTTTTTATTTGTAGACATTCTTTTTCCCAATATAGGCCTCTTAGCGCTCAGAATGTCCAATTGCAGTTTCTACAGAAAGAGAGTTTCAGTACGGCTCAATCAAAAGTAGGGTTCAACTCTGTTAGTTGAATGCACAGAACAGAAAGAAGTTTCATACAATGCTTCTGTGTAGTTTATATTTGAACATATTCTTTTTTCCACTATTACCCACTTAGCGCTACGAATGTCCAGTTGCATTTTCTACAGACAGAGTGTTTCAAAACTGCTCAATCAAAAGTATGGTTTAACTCTGTTAGCTGAATGCTCAGATCAGAAAGAAGTTTCACAGAATGCTTCTGTGTAGTTTATATTTGAATATATTCCTTTTTCCACTACTACTCTCTTAGCGCTCCAAATGTCCAGTTGCATTTTCTACAGAAAGAGTGTTCAGATCTGCTCAATCAAAAGTATGGTTTAACTCTGTTAGCTGAATGCACAGATCAGAAAGAAGTTTCACAGAATGATTCTGTGTAGTTTATATTTGGAGACATTCCTTTCTCCACTATTACCCTCTTAGCGCTCCGAATCTCCACTTGCATTTTCTACAGAAAGCGTGTTTCAGAACGGCTCAATCGAAACTAAGGTTCAACTCTTTTAGTTGAACAAACAGAACAGAAAGAAGTTTCACACAATTCTCCTGTGTAGTTTTTATTTGTAGACATTATTTTCCCAATATAGGCCTCTTAGCGCTCAGAATGTCCAATTGCAGTTTCTACAGAAAGAGTGTTTCAGTACGGCTCAATGAAAAGTAAGGTTCAACTCTGTTAGTTGAATGCACAGAACAGAAAGAAGTTTCATACAATGCTTCTGTGTAGTTTATATTTGAACATATTCTTTTTTCCACTATTACCCACTTAGCGCTACGAATGTCCAGTTGCATTTTCTACAGACAGAGTGTTTCAAAACTGCTCAATCAAAAGTATGGTTTAACTCTGTTAGCTGAATGCTCAGATCAGAAAGAAGTTTCACAGAATGCTTCTGTGTAGTTTATATTTGAATATATTCCTTTTTCCACTACTACGCTCTTAGCGATCCACATGTACAGTTGCATTTTCTACAGAAAGAGTGTTCAGATCTGCTCAATCAAAAGTATGGCTTAACTCTGTTAGCTGAATTCACAGATCAGAAAGAAGTTTCACCGAATGATTCTGTGTAGTTTATATTTGAAGACATTCCTTTTTCCACTATTACCCTCTTAGCACTCCGAATCTCCACTTGCATTTTCTACAAAAAGAGTGTTTCATAACTGCTCAATCAAAAATATGTTTTATCTCTGTTAACTGAATTAACAGATCAGAAATAAGTTTCACAGAATGCATCAGTGTAGTTTTTATTTGAAGATATTCTTTTTCCCAATGTAGGCCTCTTAGCGCTTAGCATGTCCAATTGCAGTTTCTACAGAAAGAGTGTTTCAGAACGGCTCAATCAAAAGTAAGGTTCAACTCTGTTAGTTGAATGCACAGAACAGAAAGAATTTTCACAGAATGCTACTGTGTAGTTTATATTTGAATATATTCCTTTTTCCACTATTACCCTCTTAGCGCTCCGAATGTCCACTTGCATTTTCTACAGAAAGAGTGTTCAGAACTGCGCAATCAAAAGTATGGTTTAACTCTGTTAGCTTAATGAACATATCAGAAATAAGTTTCACACAATGCTTCTGTGTGGTTTTTATTTGAAGATATTATTTTTCCCAATAGAGGCCTCTTAGCGCTCAGAATGTCCAATTGCAGTTTCTACAGAAAGAGTGTTTCAGAAAGGCTCAATCAAAAGTAAGGTTCAACTCTGTTAGTTGAATGCACAGAACAGAAAGAAGTTTCATACAATGCTTCTGTGTAGTTTATATTTGAACATATTCTTTTTTCCACTATTACCCACTTAGCGCTACGAATGTCCAGTTGCATTTTCTACAGACAGAGTGTTTCAAAACTGCTCAATCAAAAGTATGGTTTAACTCTGTTAGCTGAATGCTCAGATCAGAAAGAAGTTTCACAGAATGCTTCTGTGTAGTTTATATTTGAATATATTACTTTTTCCACTACTACTCTCTTAGCGCTCCAAATGTCCAGTTGCATTTTCTACAGAAAGAGTGTTCAGATCGGCTCAATCAAAAGTATGGTTTAACTCTGTTAGCTGAATGCACAGATCAGAAAGAAGTTTCACAGAATGATTCTGTGTAGTTTATATTTGGAGACATTCCTTTTTCCACTATTAACCTCTTAGCCCTCCGAATCTCCACTTGCATTTTCTACAGAAAGAGTGTTTCAGAACGGCTCAATCGAAACTAAGGTTCAACTCTTTTAGTTGAACAAACAGAACAGAAAGAAGTTTCACACAATTCTTCTGTGTAGTTTTTATTTGTAGACATTCTTTTTCCCAATATAGGCCTCCTAGCGCTCAGAATGTCCAATTGCAGTTTCTACAGAAAGAGTGTTTCAGAACGGCTCAATCAAAAGTAAGGTTCAACTCCGTTAGTTGAATGCACAGAACAGAAAGTAGTTTCATACAATGCTTTTGTGTAGTTTATATTTGAACATATTCTTTTTTCCACTATTACCCACTTAGCGCTACGAATGTCCAGTTGCATTTTCTACAGACAGAGTGTTTCAAAACTGCTCAATCAAAAGTATGGTTTAACTCTGTTAGCTGAATGCTCAGATCAGAAAGAAGTTTCACAGAATGCTTCTGTGTAGTTTATATTTCAATATATTCCTTTTTCCACTACTACGCTCTAAGCGCTCCAAATGTCCAGTTGCATTTTCTACAGAAAGAGTGTTCAGATCTGCTCAATCAAAAGTATGGTTTAACTCTGTTAGCTGAATGCACAGATCAGAAAGATGTTTCACCGAATGATTCTGTGTAGTTTATATTTGAAGACATTCCTTTTTCCACTATTACCCTCTTAGCGCTCCGAATCTCCACTTGCATTTTCTACAAAAAGAGTGTTTCATAACTGCTCAATCAAAAATATGTTTTATCTCTGTTAACTGAATTTACAGATCAGAAATAAGTTTCACAGAATGCATCTGTGTAGTTTTTATTTGAAGATATTCTTTTTCCCAATGTAGGCCCCTTAGCGCTTAGCATGTCCAATTGCAGTTTCTACAGAAAGAGTGTTTCAGTAGGGCTCAATCAAAAGTAAGGTTCAACTCTGTTAGCTGAATGCACAGAACAGAAAGAATTTTCACAGAATGCTACTGTGTAGTTTATATTTGAATATATTCCTTTTTCCACTATTACCCTCTTAGCGCTCCGAATGTCCACTTGCATTTTCTACAGAAAGAGTGTTCAGAACTGCGCAATCAAAAGTATAGTTTAACTCTGTTAGCTTAATGAACATATCAGAAATAAGTTTCACACAATGCTTCTGTGTAGTTTTTATTTGAAGATATTATTTTTCCCAATAGAGGCCTCTTAGCGCTGAGAATGTCCAATTGAAGTTTCTACAGAAAGAGTGTTTCAGAACGGCTCAATCAAAAGTAAGGTTCAACTCTGTTAGTTGAATGCACAGAACAGAAAGAAGTTTCATAAAATGCTTCTGTGTAGTTTATATTTGAACATATTCTTTTTTCCACTATTACCCACTTAGTGCTACGAATGTCCAGTTGCATTTTCTACAGACAGAGTGTTTCAAAACTGCTCAATCAAAAGTATGGTTTAACTCTGTTAGCTGAATGCTCAGATCAGAAAGAAGTTTCACAGAATGCTTCTGTGTAGTTTATATTTGAATATATTCCTTTTTCCACTACTACGCTCTTAGCGCTCCAAATGTCCAGTTGCATTTTCTACAGAAAGAGTGTTCAGAACTGCGCAATCAAAAGTATGGTTTAACTCTGTTAGCTTAATGAACATATCAGTAATAAGTTTCACACAATGCTTCTGTGTAGTTTTTATTTGAAGATATTATTTTTCCCAATATAGGCCTCTTAGCGCTCAGAATGTCCAATTGCAGTTTCTACAGAAAGAGTGTTTCAGAAAGGCTCAATCAAAAGTAAGGTTCAACTCTGTTAGTTGAATGCACAGAACAGAAAGAAGTTTCATACAATGCTTCTGTGTAGTTTATATTTGAACATATTCTTTTTTCCACTATTACCCACTTAGCGCTACGAATGTCCAGTTGCATTTTCTACAGACAGAGTGTTTCAAAACTGCTCAATCAAAAGTATGGTTTAACTCTGTTAGCTGAATGCTCAGATCAGAAAAAAGTTTCACAGAATGCTTCTGTGTAGTTTATATTTGAATATATTCCTTTTTCCACTACTACGCTCTTAGCGCTCCAAATGTCCAGTTGCATTTTCTACAGAAAGAGTGTTCAGATCTGCTCAATCAAAAGTATGGTTTAACTCTGTTAGCTGAATGCACAGATCAGAAAGAAGTTTCACCGAATGATTCTGTGTATTTTATATTTGGCGACCTTCCTTTTTCCACTATTACCCTCTTAGCGCTCCGAATCTCCACTTGCATTTTCTACAGAAAGAGTGTT
Organism: Symphalangus syndactylus; assembly: GCF_028878055.3. NCBI lineage: Eukaryota > Metazoa > Chordata > Mammalia > Primates > Hylobatidae > Symphalangus > Symphalangus syndactylus. Next base: position 167,030,271 of record NC_072423.2, on the reverse strand, counting down.
TCATAACAGCTCAATCAAAAATATGTTTTATCTCTGTTAACTGAATTTACAGATCAGAAATAAGTTTCACAGAATGCATCTGTGTAGTTTTTATTTGAAGATATTCATTTTCCCAATGTAGGCCTCTTAACGCTTAGCATGTCCAATTGCAGTTTCTACAGAAAGAGTGTTTCAGAACGGCTCAATCAAAAGTAAGGTTCAACACTGTTAGTTGAATGCACAGAACAGAAAGAATTTTCACAGAATGCTACTGTGTAGTTTATATTTGAATATATTCCTTTTTCCACTATTACCCTCTTAGCGCTCCGAATGTCCACTTGCATTTTCTACAGAAAGAGTGTTCAGAACTGCGCAATCAAAAGTATGGTTTAACTCTGTTAGCTTAATGAACATATCAGAAATAAGTTTCACACAATGCTTCTGTGTAGTTTTTATTTGAAGATATTATTTTTCCCAATATAGGCCTCTTAGCGCTCAGAATGTCCAATTGCAGTTTCTACAGAAAGAGTGTTTCAGAAAGGCTCAATCAAAAGTCAGTTTCAACTCTGTTAGTTGAATGCACAGAACAGAAAGAAGTTTCATACAATGCTTCTGTGTACTTTATATTTGAACATATTCGTTTTTCCACTATTACCCTCTTAGCGCTACGAATGTCCAGTTGCATTTTCTACAGACAGAGTGTTTCAAAACTGCTCAATCAAAAGTATGGTTTAACTCTGTTAGCTGAATGCTCAGATCAGAAAGAAGTTTCACAGAATGCTTCTGTGTAGTTTATATTTGAATATATTCCTTTTTCCACTACTACTCTCTTAGCGCTCCAAATGTCCAGTTGCATTTTCTACAGAAAGAGTGTTCAGATCTGCTCAATCAAAAGTATGGTTTAACCCTGTTAGCTGAATGCACAGATCAGAAAGAATTTTCACAGAATGATTCTGTGTAGTTTATATTTGGAGACATTCCTTTTTCCACTATTACCCTCTTAGCGCTCCGAATCTCCACTTGCATTTTCTACAGAAAGAGTGTTTCAGAACGGCTCAATCAAAACTAAGTTTCAAATCTTTTAGTTGAACAAACAGAACAGAAAGAAGTTTCACACAATTCTTCTGTGTAGTTTTTATTTGTAGACATTCTTTTTCCCAATATAGGCCCCTTAGCAATCAGAATGTCCAATTGCAGTTTCTACAGAAAGAGTGTTTCAGAACGGCTCAATCAAAAGTAAGGTTCAACTCTGTTAGTTGAATGCACAGAACAGAAAGTAGTTTCATATAATGCTTCTCTGTAGTTTGTATTTGAACATATTCTTTTTTCCACTATTACCCACTTAGCGCTACGAATGTCCAGTTGCATTTTCTACAGACAGAGTGTTTCAAAACTGCTCAATCAAAAGTATGGTTTAACTCTGTTAGCTGAATGCTCAGATCAGAAAGAAGTTTCACAGAATGCTTCTGTGTAGTTTATATTTGAATATATTCCTTTTTCCACTACTACGCTCTTAGCGCTCCAAATGTCCAGTTGCATTTTCTACAGAAAGACTGTTCAGATCTGCTCAATCAAAAGTATGGTTTAATTCTGTTAGCTGAATGCACAGATCAGAAAGAAGTTTCACCGAATGATTCTGTGTAGTTTATATTTGAAGACATTCCTTTTTCCACTATTACCCACTTAGCGCTCCGAATCTCCACTTGCATTTTCTACAAAAAGAGTGTTTCATAACTGCTCAATCAAAAATATGTTTTATCTCTGTTAACTGAATTTACAGATCAGAAATAAGTTTCACAGAATGCATCTGTGTAGTTTTTATTTGAAGATATTCTTTTTCCCAATGTAGGCCTCTTAGCGCTTAGCATGTCCAATTGCAGTTTCTACAGAAAGAGTGTTTCAGAACGGCTCAATCAAAAGTAAGGTTCAACTCTGTTAGTTGAATGCACAGAACAGAAAGAATTTTCACAGAATGCTACTGTGTAGTTTATATTTGAATATATTCCTTTTTCCACTATTACCCTCTTAGCGCTCCGAATGTCCACTTGCATTTTCTACAGAAAGAGTGTTCAGAACTGTGCAATCAAAAGTATGGTTTAACTCTGTTAGCTTAATGAACATATCAGAAATAAGTTTCACACAATGCTTCTGTGTAGTTTTTATTTGAAGATATTATTTTTCCCAATACAGGCCTCTTAGCGGTCAGAATGTCCATTTGCAGTTTCTACAGAAAGAGTGTTTCAGAAAGGCTCAATCAAAAGTAAGGTTCAACTCTGTTAGTTGAATGCACAGAACAGAAAGAAGTTTCATACAATGCTTCTGTGTAGTTTATATTTGAACATATTCTTTTTTCCACTATTACCCACTTAGCGCTACGAATGTCCAGTTGCATTTTCTACAGACAGAGTGTTTCAAAACTGCTCAATCAAAAGTATGGTTTAACTCTGTTAGCTGAATGCTCAGATCAGAAAAAAGTTTCACAGAATGCTTCTGTGTAGTTTATATTTGAATATATTCCTTTTTCCACTACTACGCTCTTAGCGCTCCAAATGTCCAGTTGCATTTTCTACAGAAAGAGTGTTCAGATCTGCTCAATCAAAAGTATGGTTTAACTCTGTTAGCTGAATGCACAGATCAGAAAGAAGTTTCACCGAATGATTCTGTGTATTTTATATTTGGCGACCTTCCTTTTTCCCCTATTACCCACTTAGCGCTCCGAATCTCCACTTGCATTTTCTACAGAAAGAGTGTTTCATAACAGCTCAATCAAAAATATGTTTTATCTCTGTTAACTGAATTTACAGATCAGAAATAAGTTTCACAGAATGCATCTGTGTAGTTTTTATTTGAAGATATTCATTTTCCCAATGTAGGCCTCTTAGCGCTTAGCATGTCCAATTGCAGTTTCTACAGAAAGAGTGTTTCAGAACGGCTCAATCAAAAGTAAGGTTCAACACTGTTAGTTGAATGCACAGAACAGAAAGAATTCTCACAGAATGCTACTGTGTAGTTTATATTTGAATATATTCCTTTTTCCACTATTACCCTCTTAGCGCTCCGAATGTCCACTTGCATTTTCTACAGAAAGAGTGTTCAGAACTGCGCAATCAAAAGTATGGTTTAACTCTGTTAGCTTAATGAACATATCAGAAATAAGTTTCACACAATGCTTCTGTGTAGTTTTTATTTGAAGATATTATTTTTCCCAATATAGGCCTCTTAGCGCTCAGAATGTCCAATTGCAGTTTCTACAGAAAGAGTGTTTCAGAAAGGCTCAATCAAAAGTCAGTTTCAACTCTGTTAGTTGAATGCACAGAACAGAAAGAAGTTTCATACAATGCTTCTGTGTACTTTATATTTGAACATATTCGTTTTTCCACTATTACCCTCTTAGCGCTACGAATGTCCAGTTGCATTTTCTACAGACAGAGTGTTTCAAAACTGCTCAATCAAAAGTATGGTTTAACTCTGTTAGCTGAATGCTCAGATCAGAAAGAAGTTTCACAGAATGCTTCTGTGTAGTTTATATTTGAATATATTCCTTTTTCCACTACTACTCTCTTAGCGCTCCAAATGTCCATTTGCATTTTCTACAGAAAGAGTGTTCAGATCTGCTCAATCAAAAGTATGGTTTAACCCTGTTAGCTGAATGCACAGATCAGAAAGAAGTTTCACAGAATGATTCTGTGTAGTTTATATTTGGAGACATTCCTTTTTCCACTATTACCCTCTTAGCGCTCCGAATCTCCACTTGCATTTTCTACAGAAAGAGTGTTTCAGAACGGCTCAATCAAAACTAAGGTTCAACTGTTTTAGTTGAACAAACAGAACAGAAAGATGTTTCACACAATTCTTCTGTGTAGTTTTTATTTGTAGACATTCTTTTTCCCAATATAGGCCTCTTAGCGCTCAGAATGTCCAATTGCAGTTTCTACAGAAAGAGTGTTTCAGAACGGCTCAATCAAAAGTAAGGTTCAACTCTGTTAGTTGAATGCACAGAACAGAAAGAAGTTTCATACAATGCTTCTGTGTAGTTTATATTTGAACATATTCTTTTTCCACTATTATCCACTTAGTTCTACGAATGTCCAGTTGCATTTTCTACAGACAGAGTGTTTCAAAACTGCTCAATCAAAAGTATGGTTTAACTCTGTTAGCTGAATGCTCAGATCAGAAAGAAGTTTCACAGAATGCTTCTGTGTAGTTTATATTTGAATATATTAATTTTTCCACTACTACGCTCTTAGCGCTCCAAATGTCCAGTTGCATTTTCTACAGAAAGAGTGTTCAGATCGGCTCAATCAAAAGTATGGTTTAACTCTGTTAGCTGAATGCACAGATCAGAAAGAAGTTTCACCGAATGATTCTGTGTAGTTTATATTTGAAGACATTCCTTTTTCCACTATTAACCACTTAGCGCTCCGAATCTCCACTTGCATTTTCTACAAAAAGAGTGTTTCATAACTGCTCAATCAAAAATATATTTTATCTCTGTTAACTGAATTTACAGATCAGAAATAAGTTTCACAGAATGCATCTGTGTAGTTTTTATTTGAAGATATTCTTTTTCCCAATGTGGGCCCCTTAGCGCTTAGCATGTCCAATTTCAGTTTCTACAGAAAGAGTGTTTCAGAACGGCTCAATCAAAAGTAAGGTTCAACTCTGTTAGTTGAATGCACAGAACAGAAAGAATTTTCACAGAATGCTACTGTGTAGTTTATATTTGAATATATTCCTTTTTCCAATATTACCTTCTTAGCGCTCCGAATGTCCACTTGCATTTTCTACAGAAAGAGTGTTCAGAACTGCGCAATCACATTATGGTTTAACTCTGTTAGCTTAATGAACATATCAGAAATAAGTTTCACACAATGCTTCTGTGTAGTTTTTATTTGAAGATATTATATTTCCCAATATAGGCCTCTTAGCGCTCAGAATGTCCAATTGCAGTTTCTACAGAAAGAGTGTTTCAGAAAGGCTCAATCATAAGTAAGGTTCAACTCTGTTAGTTGAATGCACAGAACAGAAAGTAGTTTCATACAATGCTTCTCTGTAGTTTATATTTGAACATATTCTTTTTTCCACTATTACCCACTTAGCGCTACGAATGTCCAGTTGCATTTTCTACAGACAGAGTGTTTCAAAACTGCTCAATCAAAAGTATGGTTTAACTCTGTTAGCTGAATGCTCAGATCAGAAAGAAGTTTCACAGAATGCTTCTGTGTAGTGTATATTTGAATATATTCCTTTTTCCACTACTACGCTCTTAGCGCTCCAAATGTCCAGTTGCATTTTCTACAGAAAGAGTGTTCAGATCTGCTCAATCAAAAGTATGGTTTAACTCTGTTAGCTGAATGCACAGATCAGAAAGAAGATTCACCGAGTGATTCTGTGTAGTTTATATTTGAAGACATTCCTTTTTCCACTATTACCCTCTTAGCGCTCCGAATCTCCACTTGCATTTTCTACAAAAAGAGTGTTTCATAACTGCTCAATCAAAAATATGTTTTATCTCTGTTAACTGAATTTACAGATCAGAAATAAGTTTCACAGAATGCATCTGTGTAGTTTTTATTTGAAGATATTCTTTTTCCCAATGTGGGCCTCTTAGCGCTTAGCATGTCCAATTGCAGTTTCTACAGAAAGAGTGTTTCAGAACGGCTCAATCAAAAGTAAGGTTCAACTCTGTTAGTTGAATGCACAGAACAGAAAGAATTTTCACAGAATGCTAATGTGTAGTTTATATTTGAATATATTCCTTTTTCCAATATTACCTTCTTAGCGCTCCGAATGTCCACTTGCATTTTCTACAGAAAGAGTGTTCAGAACTGCGCAATCAAAAGTATGGTTTAACTCTGTTAGCTTAATGAACATATCAGAAATAAGTTTCACACAAAGCTTCTGTGTAGTTTTTATTTGAAGATATTATTTTTCCCAATATAGGCCTCTTAGCGCTCAGAATGTCCAATTGCAGTTTCTACAGAAAGAGTGTTTCAGAAAGGCTCAATCAAAAGTAAGGTTCAACTCTGTTAGTTGAATGCACAGAACACAAAGAAGTTTCATACAATGCCTCTGTGTAGTTTATATTTGAACATACAATTTTTCCACTATTACCCACTTAGCGCTACGAATGTCCAGTTGCATTTTCTACAGACAGAGTGTTTCAAAACTGCTCAATCAAAAGTATGGTTTAACTCTGTTAGCTGAATGCTCAGATCAGAAAGAAGTTTCACAGAATGCTTCTGTGTAGTTTATATTTGAATATATTCCTTTTTCCACTACTACTCTCTTAGCGCTCCAAATGTCCAGTTGCATTTTCTACAGAAAGAGTGTTCAGACCTGCTCAATCAAAAGTATGGTTTAACTCTGTTAGCTGAATGCACAGATCAGAAAGAAGTTTCACAGAATGATTCTGTGTAGTTTATATTTGGAGACATTCCTTTTTCCACTATTACCCTCTTAGCGCTCCGAATCTCCACTTGCATTTTCTACAGAAAGAGTGTTTCAGAACGGCTCAATCAAAACTAAGGTTCAACTCTTTTAGTTGAACAAACAGAACAGAAAGAAGTTTCACACAATTCTTCTGTGTAGTTTTTATTTGTAGACATTCTTTTTCCCAATATAGGCCTCTTAGCGCTCAGAATGTCCAATTGCAGTTTCTACAGAAAGAGTGTTTCAGAACGGCTCAATCAAAAGTAAGGTTCATCTCTGTTAGTTGAATGCACAGAACAGAAAGAAGTTTCATACAATGCTTCTGTGTAGTTTATATTTGAACATATTCTTTTTTCCACTATTACCCACTAAGTGAAACGAATGTCCAGTTGCATTTTCTACAGACAGAGTGTTTCAAAACTGCTCAATCAAAAGTATGGTTTAACTCTGTTAGCTGAATGCTCAGATCAGAAAGAAGTTTCACAGAATGCTTCTGTGTAGTTTATATTTGAATATATTCCTTTTTCCACTACTACGCTCTTAGCGCTCCAAATGTCCAGTTGCATTTTCTACAGAAAGAGTGTTCAGATCTGCTCAATCAAAAGTATGTTTTAACTCTCTTAGCTGCATGCACAGATCAGAAAGAAGTTTCACCGAATGATTCTGTGTAGTTTATATTTGAAGACATTCCTTTTTCCACTATTACCCTCTTAGCGCTCCGAATCTCCACTTGCATTTTCTACAAAAAGAGTGTTTCATACCTGCTCAATCAAAAATATGTTTTATCTCTGTTAACTGAATTTACAGATCAGAAATGAGTTTCACAGAATGCATCTGTGTAGTTTTTATTTGAAGATATTATTTTTCCCAATATAGGCCTCTTAGCGCTTAGCATGTCCAATTGCAGTTTCTACAGAAAGAGTGTTTCAGAACGGCTCAATCAAAAGTAAGATTCAACTCTGTTAGTTGAATGCACAGAACAGAAAGAATTTTCACAGAATGCTACTGTGTAGTTTATATTTGAATATATTCCTTTTTCCACTATTACCCTCTTAGCGCTCCGAATGTCCATTTGCATTTTCTACAGAAAGAGTGTTCAGAACTGCGCAATCAAAAGTATGGTTTAACTCTGTTAGCTTAATGAACATATCAGTAATAAGTCTCACACAATGCTTCTGTGTAGTTTTTATTTGAAGATATTATTTTTCCCAATATAGGCCTCTTAGCGCTCAGAATGTCCAATTGCAGTTTCTACAGAAAGAGTGTTTCAGAAAGGCTCAATCAAAAGTAAGGTTCAACTCTGTTAGTTGAATGCACAGAACACAAAGAAGTTTCATACAATGCCTCTGTGTAGTTTATATTTGAACATACACTTTTTTCCACTATTACCCACTTAGCGCTACGAATGTCCAGTTGCATTTTCTACAGACAGAGTGTTTCAAAACTGCTCAATCAAAAGTATGGTTTAACTCTGTTAGCTGAATGCTCAGATCAGAAAGAAGTTTCACAGAATGCTTCTGTGTAGTTTATATTTGAATATAATCCTTTTTCCACTACTACTCTCTTAGCGCTCCAAATGTCCAGTTGCATTTTCTACAGAAAGAGTGTTCAGATCTGCTCAATCAAAAGTATGGTTTAACTCTGTTAGCTGAATGCACAGATCAGAAAGAAGTTTCACAGAATGATTCTGTGTAGTTTATATTTGGAGACATTCCTTTTTCCACTATTACCCTCTTAGCGCTCCGAATCTCCACTTGCATTTTCTACAGAAAGAGTGTTTCAGAACGGCTCAATCAAAACTAAGGTTCAACTCTTTTAGTTGAACAAACAGAACAGAAAGAAGTTTCACACAATTCTTCTGTGTAGTTTTTATTTGTAGACATTCTTTTTCCCAATATAGGCCTCTTAGCGCTCAGAATGTCCAATTGCAGTTTCTACAGAAAGAGTGTTTCAGAACGGCTCAATCAAAAGTAAGGTTCATCTCTGTTAGTTGAATGCACAGAACAGAAAGAAGTTTCATACAATGCTTCTGTGTAGTTTATATTTGAACATATTCTTTTTTCCACTATTACCCACTAAGTGAAACGAATGTCCAGTTGCATTTTCTACAGACAGAGTGTTTCAAAACTGCTCAATCAAAAGTATGGTTTAACTCTGTTAGCTGAATGCTCAGATCAGAAAGAAGTTTCACAGAATGCTTCTGTGTAGTTTATATTTGAATATATTCCTTTTTCCACTACTACGCTCTTAGCGCTCCAAATGTCCAGTTGCATTTTCTACAGAAAGAGTGTTCAGATCTGCTCAATCAAAAGTATGTTTTAACTCTCTTAGCTGCATGCACAGATCAGAAAGAAGTTTCACCGAATGATTCTGTGTAGTTTATATTTGAAGACATTCCTTTTTCCACTATTACCCTCTTAGCGCTCCGAATATCCACTTGCATTTTCTACAAAAAGAGTGTTTCATACCTGCTCAATCAAAAATATGTTTTATCTCTGTTAACTGAATTTACAGATCAGAAATGAGTTTCACAGAATGCATCTGTGTAGTTTTTATTTGAAGATATTATTTTTCCCAATATAGGCCTCTTAGCGCTTAGCATGTCCAATTGCAGTTTCTACAGAAAGAGTGTTTCAGAACGGCTCAATCAAAAGTAAGATTCAACTCTGTTAGTTGAATGCACAGAACAGAAATAATTTTCACAGAATGCTACTGTGTAGTTTATATTTGAATATATTCCTTTTTCCACTATTACCCTCTTAGCGCTCCGAATGTCCATTTGCATTTTCTACAGAAAGAGTGTTCAGAACTGCGCAATCAAAAGTATGGTTTAACTCTGTTAGCTTAATGAACATATCAGTAATAAGTCTCACACAATGCTTCTGTGTACTTTTTATTTGAAGATATTATTTTTCCCAATATAGGCCTCTTAGCGCTCAGAATGTCCAATTGCAGTTTCTGCAGAAAGAGTGTTTCAGAAAGGCTCAATCAAAAGTAAGGTTCAATTCTGTTAGTTGAATGCACAGAACAGAAAGTAGTTTCATACAATGCTTCTGTGTAGTTTATATTTGAACATATTCTTTTTTCCACTATTACCCACTTAGTGCTACGAATGTCCAGTTGCATTTTCTACAGACAGAGTGTTTCAAAACTGCTCAATCAAAAGTATGGTTTAACTCTGTTAGCTGAATGCTCAGATCAGAAAAAATTTGCACAGAATGCTTCTGTGTTGTTTATATTTGAATATATTCCTTTTTCCACTACTACTCTCTTAGCGCTCCAAATGACCAGTTGCATTTTCTACAGAAAGAGTGTTCAGATCTGCTCAATCAAAAGTATGGTTTAACTCTGTTAGCTGAATGCACAGATCAGAAAGAAGTTTCACAGAATGATTCTGTGTAGTTTATATTTGGAGACATTCCTTTTCCACTATTACCCTCTTAGCGCTCCGAATCTCCACTTGCATTTTCTACAGAAAGAGTGTTTCTGAATGGCTCAATCAAAACTAAGGTTCAACTCTTTTAGTTGAACAAACAGTAGAGAAAGAAGTTTCACACAATTCTTCTGTGTAGTTTTTATTTGTAGACATTCTTTTTCCCAATATAGGCCTCTTAGCGCTCAGAATGTCCAATTGCAGTTTCTACAGAAAGAGTGTTTCAGAAAGGGTCAATCAAAAGTAAGGTTCAACTCTGTTAGTTGAAAGCACAGAACAGAAAGAAGTTTCATACAATGCTTCTGTGTAGTTTATATTTGAACATATTCTTTTTTCCACTATTACCCACTTAGCGCTACGAATGTCCAGTTGCATTTTCTACAGACAGAGTGTTTCAAAACTGCTCAATCAAAAGTATCGTTTAAATCTGTTAGCTGAATGCTCAGATCAGAAAGAAGTTTCACAGAATGCTTCTGTGTAGTTTATATTTGAATATATTCCTTTTTCCACTACTACTCTCTTAGCGCTCCAAATGTCCAGTTGCATTTTCTACAGAAAGAGTGTTCAGATCTGCTCAATCAAAAGTATGGTTTAATTCTGTTAGCTGAATGCACAGAACAGAAAGAAGTTTCACAGAATGATTCTGTGTAGTTTATATTTGGAGACATTCCTTTTTCCACTATTACCCTCTTAGCGCTCCGAATCTCCACTTGCATTTTCTACAGAAAGAGTGTTTCAGAACGGCTCAATCAAAACTAAGGTTCAACTCTTTTAGTTGAACAAACAGAACAGAAAGTAGTTTCACACAATTCTTCTGTGTAGTTTTTATTTGTAGACATTCTTTTTCCCAATATAGGCCTCTTAGCACTCAGAATGTCCAATTGCAGTTTCTACAGAAAGAGTGTTTCAGAACGGCTCAATCAAAAGTAAGGTTCAACACTGTTAGTTGAATGCACAGAACAGAAAGAATTTTCACAGAATGCTACTGTGTAGTTTATATTTGAATATATTCCTTTTTCCACTATTACCCTCTTAGCGCTCCGAATGTCCACTTGCATTTTCTACAGAAAGAGTGTTCAGAACTGCGCAATCAAAAGTATGGTTTAACTCTGTTAGCTTAATGAACATATCAGAAATAAGTTTCACACAATGCTTCTGTGTAGTTTTTATTTGAAGATATTATTTTTCCCAATATAGGCCTCTTAGCGCTCAGAATGTCCAATTGCAGTTTCTACAGAAAGAGTGTTTCAGAAAGGCTCAATCAAAAGTCAGTTTCAACTCTGTTAGTTGAATGCACAGAACAGAAAGAAGTTTCATACAATGCTTCTGTGTACTTTATATTTGAACATATTCGTTTTTCCACTATTACCCTCTTAGCGCTACGAATGTCCAGTTGCATTTTCTACAGACAGAGTGTTTCAAAACTGCTCAATCAAAAGTATGGTTTAACTCTGTTAGCTGAATGCTCAGATCAGAAAGAAGTTTCACAGAATGCTTCTGTGTAGTTTATATTTGAATATATTCCTTTTTCCACTACTACTCTCTTAGCGCTCCAAATGTCCATTTGCATTTTCTACAGAAAGAGTGTTCAGATCTGCTCAATCAAAAGTATGGTTTAACTCTGTTAGCTGAATGCACAGATCAGAAAGAAGTTTCACAGAATGATTCTGTGTAGTTTATATTTGGAGACATTCCTTTTTCCACTATTACCCTCTTAGCGCTCCGAATCTCCACTTGCATTTTCTACAGAAAGAGTGTTTCAGAACGGCTCAATCAAAACTAAGGTTCAACTGTTTTAGTTGAACAAACAGAACAGAAAGAAGTTTCACACAATTCTTCTGTGTAGTTTTTATTTGTAGACATTCTTTTTCCCAATATAGGCCTCTTAGCGCTCAGAATGTCCAATTGCAGTTTCTACAGAAAGAGTGTTTCAGAACGGCTCAATCAAAAGTAAGGTTCAACTCTGTTAGTTGAATGCACAGAACAGAAAGAAGTTTCATACAATGCTTCTGTGTAGTTTATATTTGAACATATTCTTTTTCCACTATTATCCACTTAGTGCTACGAATGTCCAGTTGCATTTTCTACAGACAGAGTGTTTCAAAACTGCTCAATCAAAAGTATGGTTTAACTCTGTTAGCTGAATGCTCAGATCAGAAAGAAGTTTCACAGAATGCTTCTGTGTAGTTTATATTTGAATATATTACTTTTTCCACTACTATGCTCTTAGCGCTCCAAATGTCCAGTTGCATTTTCTACAGAAAGAGTGTTCAGATCTGCTCAATCAAAAGTATGGTTTAACTCTGTTAGCTGAATGCACAGATCAGAAAGAAGTTTCACCGAATGATTCTGTGTAGTTTATATTTGAAGACATTCCTTTTTCCACTATTACCCTCTTAGCGCTCCGAATCTCCACTTGCATTTTCTACAAAAAGAGTGTTTCATACCTGCTCAATCAAAAATATGTTTTATCTCTGTTAACTGAATTTACAGATCAGAAATGAGTTTCACAGAATGCATCTGTGTAGTTTTTATTTGAAGATATTATTTTTCCCAATATAGGCCTCTTAGCGCTTAGCATGTCCAATTGCAGTTTCTACAGAAAGAGTGTTTCAGAACGGCTCAATCAAAAGTAAGGTTCAACTCTGTTAGTTGAATGCACAGAACAGAAAGAATTTTCACAGAATGCTACTGTGTAGTTTATATTTGAATATATTCCTTTTTCCACTATTACCCTCTTAGCGCTCCGAATGTCCATTTGCATTTTCTACAGAAAGAGTGTTCAGAACTGCGCAATCAAAAGTATGGTTTAACTCTGTTAGCTTAATGAACATATCAGTAATAAGTCTCACACAATGCTTCTGTGTACTTTTTATTTGAAGATATTATTTTTCCCAATATAGGCCTCTTAGCGCTCAGAATGTCCAATTGCAGTTTCTGCAGAAAGAGTGTTTCAGAAAGGCTCAATCAAAAGTAAGGTTCAATTCTGTTAGTTGAATGCACAGAACAGAAAGTAGTTTCATACAATGCTTCTGTGTCGTTTATATTTGAACATATTCTTTTTTCCACTATTACCCACTTAGCGCTACGAATGTCCAGTTGCATTTTCTACAGACAGAGTGTTTCAAAACTGCTCAATCAAAAGTATGGTTTAACTCTGTTAGCTGAATGCTCAGATCAGAAAAAAGTTGCACAGAATGCTTCTGTGTAGTTTATATTTGAATATATTCCTTTTTCCACTACTACTCTCTTAGCGCTCCAAATGACCAGTTGCATTTTCTACAGAAAGAGTGTTCAGATCTGCTCAATCAAAAGTATGGTTTAACTCTGTTAGCTGAATGCACAGATCAGAAAGAAGTTTCACAGAATGATTCTGTGTAGTTTATATTTGGAGACATTCCTTTTCCACTATTACCCTCTTAGCGCTCCGAATCTCCACTTGCATTTTCTACAGAAAGAGTGTTTCTGAATGGCTCAATGAAAACTAAGGTTCAACTCTTTTAGTTGAACAAACAGTAGAGAAAGAAGTTTCACACAATTCTTCTGTGTAGTTTTTATTTGTAGACATTCTTTTTCCCAATATAGGCCTCTTAGCGCTCAGAATGTCCAATTGCAGTTTCTACAGAAAGAGTGTTTCAGAAAGGGTCAATCAAAAGTAAGGTTCAACTCTGTTAGTTGAAAGCACAGAACAGAAAGAAGTTTCATACAATGCTTCTGTGTAGTTTATATTTGAACATATTCTTTTTTCCACTATTACCCACTTAGCGCTACGAATGTCCAGTTGCATTTTCTACAGACAGAGTGTTTCAAAACTGCTCAATCAAAAGTATGGTTTAACTCTGTTAGCTGAATGCTCAGATCAGAAAGAAGTTTCACAGAATGCTTCTGTGTAGTTTATATTTGAATATATTCCTTTTTCCACTACTACTCTCTTAGCGCTCCAAATGTCCAGTTGCATTTTCTACAGAAAGAGTGTTCAGATCTGCTCAATCAAAAGTATGGTTTAATTCTGTTAGCTGAATGCACAGATCAGAAAGATGTTTCACAGAATGATTCTGTGTAGTTTATATTTGGAGACATTCCTTTTTCCACTATTACCCTCTTAGCGCTCCGAATCTCCACTTGCATTTTCTACAGAAAGAGTGTTTAAGAACGGCTCAATCAAAACTAAGGTTCAACTCTTTTAGTTGAACAAACAGAACAGAAAGAAGTTTCACACAATTCTTCTGTGTAGTTTTTATTTGTAGACATTCTTTTTCCCAATATAGGCATCTTAGCGCTCAGAATGTCCAATTGCAGTTTCTACAGAAAGAGTGTTTCAAAACGGCTCAATCAAAAGTAAGGTTCAACTCAGTTGAATGCACAGAACACAAAGAAGTTTCATACAATGCTTCTGTGTAGTTTATATTTGAACATATTCTTTTTTCCACTGTTACCCACTTAGCACTACGAATGTCCAGTTGCATTTTCTACAGACAGAGTGTTTCAAAACTGCTCAATCAAAAGTATGGTTTAACTCTGTTAGCTGAATGCTCAGATCAGAAAGAAGTTTCACAGAATGCTTCTGTGTAGTTTATATTTGAATATATTCCTTTTTCCACTACTACGCTCTGAGCGCTCCAAATGTCCAGTTGCATTTTCTACAGAAAGAGTGTTCAGATCTGCTCAATCAAAAGTATGTTTTAATTCTGTTAGCTGAATGCACAGAACAGAAAGAAGTTTCACAGAATGATTCTGTGTAGTTTATATTTGGAGACATTCCTTTTTCCACTATTACCCTCTTAGCGCTCCGAATCTCCACTTGCATTTTCTACAGAAAGAGTGTTTCAGAACGGCTCAATCAAAACTAAGGTTCAACTCTTTTAGTTGAACAAACAGAACAGAAAGTAGTTTCACACAATTCTTCTCTGTAGTTTTTATTTGTAGACATTCTTTTTCCCAATATAGGCCTCTTAGCACTCAGAATGTCCAATTGCAGTTTCTACAGAAAGAGTGTTTCAGAACGGCTCAATCAAAAGTAAGGTTCAACACTGTTAGTTGAATGCACAGAACAGAAAGAATTTTCACAGAATGCTACTGTGTAGTTTATATTTGAATATATTCCTTTTTCCACTATTACCCTCTTAGCGCTCCGAATGTCCACTTGCATTTTCTACAGAAAGAGTGTTCAGAACTGCGCAATCAAAAGTATGGTTTAACTCTGTTAGCTTAATGAACATATCAGAAATAAGTTTCACACAATGCTTCTGTGTAGTTTTTATTTGAAGATATTATTTTTCCCAATATAGGCCTCTTAGCGCTCAGAATGTCCAATTGCAGTTTCTACAGAAAGAGTGTTTCAGAAAGGCTCAATCAAAAGTCAGTTTCAACTCTGTTAGTTGAATGCACAGAACAGAAAGAAGTTTCATACAATGCTTCTGTGTACTTTATATTTGAACATATTCGTTTTTCCACTATTACCCTCTTAGCGCTACGAATGTCCAGTTGCATTTTCTACAGACAGAGTGTTTCAAAACTGCTCAATCAAAAGTATGGTTTAACTCTGTTAGCTGAATGCTCAGATCAGAAAGAAGTTTCACAGAATGCTTCTGTGTAGTTTATATTTGAATATATTCCTTTTTCCACTACTACTCTCTTAGCGCTCCAAATGTCCATTTGCATTTTCTACAGAAAGAGTGTTCAGATCTGCTCAATCAAAAGTATGGTTTAACTCTGTTAGCTGAATGCACAGATCAGAAAGAAGTTTCACAGAATGATTCTGTGTAGTTTATATTTGGAGACATTCCTTTTTCCACTATTACCCTCTTAGCGCTCCGAATCTCCACTTGCATTTTCTACAGAAAGAGTGTTTCAGAACGGCTCAATCAAAACTAAGGTTCAACTGTTTTAGTTGAACAAACAGAACAGAAAGATGTTTCACACAATTCTTCTGTGTAGTTTTTATTTGTAGACATTCTTTTTCCCAATATAGGCCTCTTAGCGCTCAGAATGTCCAATTGCAGTTTCTACAGAAAGAGTGTTTCAGAACGGCTCAATCAAAAGTAAGGTTCAACTCTGTTAGTTGAATGCACAGAACAGAAAGAAGTTTCATACAATGCTTCTGTGTAGTTTATATTTGAACATATTCTTTTTCCACTATTATCCACTTAGTGCTACGAATGTCCAGTTGCATTTTCTACAGACAGAGTGTTTCAAAACTGCTCAATCAAAAGTATGGTTTAACTCTGTTAGCTGAATGCTCAGATCAGAAAGAAGTTTCACAGAATGCTTCTGTGTAGTTTATATTTGAATATATTACTTTTTCCACTACTACGCTCTTAGCGCTCCAAATGTCCAGTTGCATTTTCTACAGAAAGAGTGTTCAGATCTGCTCAATCAAAAGTATGGTTTAACTCTGTTAGCTGAATGCACAGATCAGAAAGAAGTTTCACCGAATGATTCTGTGTAGTTTATATTTGAAGACGTTCCTTTTTCCACTATTAACCACTTAGCGCTCCGAATCTCCACTTGCATTTTCTACAAAAAGAGTGTTTCATAACTGCTCAATCAAAAATATATTTTATCTCTGTTAACTGAATTTACAGATCAGAAATAAGTTTCACAGAATGCATCTGTGTAGTTTTTATTTGAAGATATTCTTTTTCCCAATGTGGGCCCCTTAGCGCTTAGCATGTCCAATTTCAGTTTCTACAGAAAGAGTGTTTCAGAACGGCTCAATCAAAAGTAAGGTTCAACTCTGTTAGTTGAATGCACAGAACAGAAAGAATTTTCACAGAATGCTACTGTGTAGTTTATATTTGAATATATTCCTTTTTCCAATATTACCTTCTTAGCGCTCCGAATGTCCACTTGCATTTTCTACAGAAAGAGTGTTCAGAACTGCGCAATCACATTATGGTTTAACTCTGTTAGCTTAATGAACATATCAGAAATAAGTTTCACACAATGCTTCTGTGTAGTTTTTATTTGAAGATATTATATTTCCCAATATAGGCCTCTTAGCGCTCAGAATGTCCAATTGCAGTTTCTACAGAAAGAGTGTTTCAGAAAGGCTCAATCATAAGTAAGGTTCAACTCTGTTAGTTGAATGCACAGAACAGAAAGTAGTTTCATACCATGCTTCTCTGTAGTTTATATTTGAACATATTCTTTTTTCCACTATTACCCACTTAGCGCTACGAATGCCCAGTTGCATTTTCTACAGACAGAGTGTTTCAAAACTGCTCAATCAAAAGTATGGTTTAACTCTGTTAGCTGAATGCTCAGATCAGAAAGAAGTTTCACAGAATGCTTCTGTGTAGTGTATATTTGAATATATTCCTTTTTCCACTACTACGCTCTTAGCGCTCCAAATGTCCAGTTGCATTTTCTACAGAAAGAGTGTTCAGATCTGCTCAATCAAAAGTATGGTTTAACTCTGTTAGCTGAATGCACAGATCAGAAAGAAGATTCACCGAGTGATTCTGTGTAGTTTATATTTGAAGACATTCCTTTTTCCACTATTACCCACTTAGCGCTCCGAATCTCCACTTGCATTTTCTACAAAAAGAGTGTTTCATAACTGCTCAATCAAAAATATGTTTTATCTCTGTTAACTGAATTTACAGATCAGAAATAAGTTTCACAGAATGCATCTGTGTAGTTTTTATTTGAAGATATTCTTTTTCCCAATGTGGGCCTCTTAGCGCTTAGCATGTCCAATTGCAGTTTCTACAGAAAGAGTGTTTCAGAACGGCTCAATCAAAAGTAAGGTTCAACTCTGTTAGTTGAATGCACAGAACAGAAAGAATTTTCACAGAATGCTAATGTGTAGTTTATATTTGAATATATTCCTTTTTCCAATATTACCTTCTTAGCGCTCCGAATGTCCACTTGCATTTTCTACAGAAAGAGTGTTCAGAACTGCGCAATCAAAAGTATGGTTTAACTCTGTTAGCTTAATGAACATATCAGAAATAAGTTTCACACAATGCTTCTGTGTAGTTTTTATTTGAAGATATTATTTTTCCCAATATAGGCCTCTTAGCGCTCAGAATGTCCAATTGCAGTTTCTACAGAAAGAGTGTTTCAGAAAGGCTCAATCAAAAGTAAGGTTCAACTCTGTTAGTTGAATGCACAGAACACAAAGAAGTTTCATACAATGCTTCTGTGTAGTTTATATTTGAACATATAATTTTTTCCACTATTACCCACTTAGCGCTACGAATGTCCAGTTGCATTTTCTACAGACAGAGTGTTTC